>NC_052074.1:632500-941250 GCF_015852505.1 Tachyglossus aculeatus
TCTGTGCCCATAGGATGCCCAGGCATGGACCCTTGGGTGGGCATTACAATCCCAGGGGAGTGAGGGTTGGCTGGTCACTCAACCAGATGGCCGAGAGCCAAGGCTGTTGCACGTCTGTGGAAAAGCTGCTTTGGTCATCGGGGCAGGGCAGAACCCGCCTCCTCTCACTGAGCCCGTTCAACCTCCAGGCCTCTGTCGGCAACTGCCGTCGCCCGTGGAATCATGGTGGCCTGGGGCAGGGATCGGCCAGACTCACCATAGCTTTTCATGAGGTAACCGCATATCTCGGGCCTCTGGGCCAGGTCGGGCAGCAGCTCCATGAGTGAGTTCAGAATCCGTGCCTAGCAAACAGAGATGCCCACCACAGACAGGTATCAGTCAGTAGCATCCCCGAGGATGCCATTTTGGTCTCGACCCCCAGGTACGTTACACGACAGAAGCCCAGGCCCTGAGAGCACCTGAAGACTGACCACCGATCCGGTCCCCTTTTACGGTCAGGCAATTTTTTTCTGCAGGATTCTAATCCTGGCTCTGTCACGTATCCACTGTGTAACCTTGGGCAAGTCACTTAACTTCTCTGTGCCTCAGTTATCCCATCTGTAAAATGGGAAGCAGCGTGGCTTAGTGGAAAGAGCACAGGCTTTGGAGTCAGAGATCATAGGTTCGAATCCTGGCTCCGCCACATGTCTGCTGTGTAACCTTGGGTAAGTCACTTAACTTCTCTGAGCCTCAGTTACCTCATCTGTAAAATGGGGATTAAGACTGTGAGCCCCACATGGGACTACCTCATTACCTTGTTTCCCCTCCCCAGCGCTTAGAACAGTGCTTTGCACATAGTAAGCGCTTAACAAATTCCATTATTATTATTATTATTACTCTCTCCTACTTAGATTGTGAGCCTCACGTAAGACAGGAACTGTAAACAACCTGATTAACCCGTATCTACCCCAGTGCTTGGCATATAGTAAGCGCTTAACAAGTATGACTATTATCAACGCTCCAGCTCCAACTGTACGTGTGTGCACCCAGCCAGATCCGTGATCGCCTTAAGGGCAGGGATTGTATCTACTGATCCTACCATATTCCCCACCACACCTCTAGACTGTAAGCTCATTATGGGCAGGGAATATATCTGATCTGTCGTTATACCGTACATTACCAAGTGCTTAACACGGAGCTCTTTGCACAGTAATAATAATAATAATTATGGTATTTGTTAAGCTCACTATGTACAAGGTAGTCAGGTTGTCCCATATGGGGCTGACAGTCTTAACCCCCATTTTACAGACGGAGTAACTGAGGCCCAGAGAAGTGAAGTGACTTGCCCAAGGTCACACAGCAGACGAGTGGCGGAGTCGGGATTAGAACCCATGGCCTTCCTACTTCCAGGCCCACGCTCTATCCACCACGCCGCGCTGCTTTCCCAGTAAGCATTCAATAAATATGCCCGACTGACTGGCCCACAGCTCTATCTCTAGGAGGTGGGCTTGGGCGATGAGACGAGTAGACTGAGTCACGAAGACTAGTGATCTTGTTGTTTCTACGGTCCTGGGAGAACCGTGACCAGGGTCCAAACCCCACCACCGGCCCGAACGCACCCGCTGCTCCTTACCTGTCCTGGACGGCTGGCCATCTTCACAAAGAATGCCTGCAGGATATGGTGCTGTTCGGCTATGGCCCCGCACCTCTGAAAGAGTCAGGAATTAGTATGGTGATCAGAAAATTCAGGTTCTTGAAAGGGGGGTGGAAAGAGAGCAAGAGTGAGAGTAAGAGAGAAAGCAAGAAAGAGAGACAGAAGGGAGGGAGAAGAGAGAAAACATGAGAGAAGCAAGTAGGCTGGGCTTCCAGGCATGCCACTTTTGGCGAGGTGAAAGTTTGTTTAAGAAGAAAAAAAAAAAATTCAACTAGTGCTTCCATAGCCACAGAATGAGGGAGGCTTAGGACGGCAAAAAAAGGGGGAGGGAAAAAAAAAAAACACTATTCCTCTTCAATTATACTGCCAACCTCTGGCAAGTGAGCTAGAGACCAGAAGGTTAATTATACATTTAATAAGGTGTCAGAGAGATAACTGCTCGTTTCTTTATAAAAATTAAAATGTACAATGCAAGTTCTCTTTAAAGTATAATTACCCACACTTATGCATACAAAAGGACTGATTTCAATCTCTCTATTTTATAAAAGGCTTTCATCGGCAACAGACAGCCAGCGCTTGAGAGAAAGACAAAAGTTAAACTCAAAAAAAAAAAAAAAAGTTTACATGACAGACCAGATAAATCAAGTGTCTATCCCAGCCGAGCAACCACAGCGAAATCAAACGAGACAAGACAATATTTTAGTTCACGCTCCTTTCGGGTGTCACTCTTGGAAGTTTTAGAAAGCGGGCGGCTTTTTATGAGCTGTCCCCACCCTGTCAATGGCAGAAGGGAGAGCGGAAGATTGGCACTGCGCCCGCCGCGAGGGGCTGAGGCTCTCACATCTCAACCAGGGGCTCGCCTGTCAAGCGGGAAGAACAGACACATTGCTGGCTCTGGCACTACCGTCCCCTAGACTATAAGCTCGTGGTGGGCAGGGAACGTGTCTACCAACTCTTGGCACCGTGTTCTCCCAAGCGCTCGTACGGTGCCTTGCACATAGTAAGCGCTCAGTAACTGCTACTGATTGATTGTCTGGCCCTGCTATGGCCATGAGCCACCTCGGCCTCGGCTTGTGGCACTGGGGCAGGAGGTGCCCAAGTGGCCGGGGGGAAGGGGCCCAGGGCAGAAGACACCACAGATCAGTGGCTGGCACTGGGGTACCTGGACCCGCTGTGGGTACCAGCTTGGCCGGGTCGTCTCTGGGCACCGAGGCCAAATGTCCCAAAAGGACATTTGATTAAGAAGAAAGGACCCCAGCTCTGAACGGAGTCAATAAAGCCTTCCCACCTCTGGGTGCCTGAGCACCCGGAGGCCTCAGTGCCACCACAAGCCAAAGGCAGGGTGGGCGAGTCATGCAGGGGCACCTTCCCGTTCCCTGCCAAGGGGCAGGGCGATGGCAGGCACGGCCACCTGCCGCCAGAAGCCGGCCCCGGGATGCGTTGACCGTCACCCGCTGGGAGGGTGCCATCTCTGCGCCGTTGGGGAGAGGGCCCTTGGCTGTTCTGGCTGAGGGGAGCCTGGGATGCACCAGGAAAGAGGGAGCAGGTTCGCCTTGCACAAGCCTCGGGGTGGGCAAGCCAACCCACCCCCCGGCCCGACTGCACGTTGGACTGCTGTCGCCACGGCCATGCCCAGCGGCACTTAGCACACCGAGAAAGGGAGAGGAATCCCCAAGACTGCTCTTTCCTGGAAGAGAAGCAGCGTGGCCTAGTGGATAGAGCTTGGGCCTGGGACCCAGAAGGACCTGGGTTCTAATCTCAGCTTTGCTCTTTGCTGTGGGTCCTTGAGCAAGTGACTTCACTTCTCTGGGCCTCAGTTACTTCATCTGTAAACTGGGGATCAAGATGAGGAGTACCATGTGGGACATGGACTTTGTCCATCCTGATATTATCTTGAATCTACCCCGGCCCTTAGCACAGTGCCTGGCACATATCAAAAATAGAAAAAAAGTGGCCGGCTGGGCATGGCCAAAAACCTGTCCTTTCACCAGGCCCCCTGCATACCACCACTGTGATCCCAGGCCCCAAACCCCCTTCCCCAGTCCTACCTGAAGGAGAGCGCGGGCATTGTCCTCTCTGCCGGCCACCAGGAATTGGAGGAAGAGGTCCGTGACCGGTCTATACAGTGCAAACTGATTGGCTAGGCGCTCCGCCATAATGCTAACTGCAGAAACAGTGGGGAGGACCGTCGCTGAGGCAAAACTTTCTGGGCAAAGTCACCGGGGGACTGAGGGAGTTGGAGGGATGCCAGGCGCCTGTCCCTCCAGCTGGCGGTCCATCTCCTCCCCCCGCCCCGCCTGGGGCAGCGCTTCAAACTCACGCTTCTCCACGGCCGGTTCCAGCTGGTCCTCGAGCACCTTCCGGAACAAATACGCCAAACTGGAGCTCATCGAATCCGACTTCATGGTGCCGGAGTGAAACAGGTTCTCGATGCTCTCGACGGCGGAGTCGAGATTGTTGCTGCGAAAGATGAGATCCGCCGCCTGAGTCGCAAATGCCATGCGAATGGGCGGGGGCTGGGGGAGAGTCGGGGGCGAGCGCACTCTGCGTCTATTAATGTTTCTTTCACACAGCCACACCATTAAAAGTGCCGATCCCTGCTCTCACACAGGCACCGCAGCCATACAAAGTGAAACACGCTCGCGGCTGAATGAGGAACACCCTCCTCGCCACCCGCAGAAGCCGGATTGCTTCCTGGAAGGGACCCAAGCCCTGACAATAACCCAGGGCCTCTGGGGGAGGGAATGCGACAGGTGTCGACTAGTGGAACGTCCTGGAGCTCTGGGATGAGGGCCCGTCGAGGTCCCAAGTGGTGCTTTTATAATGGAGTGGCTATTTTCTTGAAGATGTTGGGCTTTGCTTATGGTGCTGCGGGAAAGTGATGGGTCCTGGATCTGCTTTAATGGACGACCTGGGACTTGTCGCTGCCGGCTCGGCCCACTGCCGTGCTGGGAATGCCGGTGCTGGGAAAGAGCAGCGGGCACCCACGGGGCCGCCCGCTGAGCAAATGGCAGAGCCTGACGGAAGCCTGCTGCTGTGAGTATTTGCTCGGGGGGAGCCGGGGACACGTAATCCCGAAATCCCAAGGCCACCGGTACCCCATGGCGGGGAGAAGGTGGTAATCTGATATTCGCCCTTCCACCTCGCAGCCCGCTGCCTGGTAGCCACAGGGGCCAGGGCATCATAGGCTGGGGTTGGCAGGCGGAGTTAGGCCTTTCTGTGGAAATGCCAGAATTCATCCTGCATTAACTGTCGCCGGGATCGGCTTGAAGGACCTTTTGTTATTTTGGAAAACAGGGCACATTTGTGGGGAGAGCTGGGGTGCAGGGAGAGACAAGGTAAAGGACCAAGCAAACCGCCCAGGGGCCCGGTCCACGAACAGATTCCCGGGATCGGATTCAGGCCACGGCGGCAGCTGGGAACGCGCCAGAACCCCAAGGCGTCCGCTCTCCCCTCTTCGTGGGGTGGCCATTCTTGGCCAGCTCCAGTTATACCCAGCAGAGAGAAGGGCGGACGGGCAGAACCCTGGAGTGGGACGGTGCTTACTTCCTGATGTGTGCCAGGGCGAGGTTATTGGTGAAAACCATGTGTGAGAGCTTGATGGTGCCCAGTAAGCTCTGCATCGCCCTCTCCACGGTACGGATGCCTTCCACGTCTCCCTTCGTCGCCAGCGCCTGGGTGAGGCGTGTGACCGCCATCGGCAGAGGGCTCTGCTCCTGGTCCAGCATGGTCCTCAGGGTGATGAGGGCATCTGGAGGGAAGGGGAACACAGGATGTGTGCTGACCATGCCGATTCCGTTCCCCCCGCCTTCCTGCCACTTGATGATCCCTCCCGAGATTATCCAGCGGAACCCAATTCTAATCATCGTGAGATTTACTATATGCTTAGCCCTGGGGCACAAAAAGGCCATCAGGATGGATCCAGTCCATGTCCCACATAGGCTTCCCAGACTAAGAGGGACAGAGAGCAGAGACCTCATCCCCATTTCCCTGGTGCGGAGAGGGAGCTCGGGGAGGCTCAGTGACTTGCCCAAGGTCACCTAACGGGCCAGGACTCAAACAAAACCAGGGCTCCCGGCTCCCAGTCCTGTGCTCTCACCACTAACCCACCCTGCCTGCAAATCTTGTTTCAGCCTGCAAAGAAAGGGCCGGGGCAGGCCTCCTGTGGCTCTGACCGGGCCAGGAGCCAACCGGCAGGCCAACGGTCAAGGTACCCGCCACCGCCCACCTTCACATGTGGAGGGGCAAAGTCTCCATCTCCGTCTTATGGTGGAACCCAGGGGACAGATTCAGACGGTCTCGGCCAGGGAGGACCCGTCAGACAAAGTGAGGAAGGGAATGGGATGGCCACTGGCTGAACCCAGGACCCCAGGGGCACACTGGCTTCGAAAATGGTGATGCAAAGAGGAAGAATAGAAGGATTTCAGCAGGGGAGGCGGTGTGGCCTAGTGGAAGGACTGCAGGACCGAGGGCTGGGAAACCCGGCCCACTGCCTGGGGCCAACTCGGTTAACCGGTTGGGGCCTCGGTTTCCTCCTCTGTAAACTGGGGACAAAACAGTCTTTCTTTCCTCTCCCCTCGCGCTTAGACCACGATGCCCCGGGTGGGCTGGGGACTACGTCCGACTAGAGGATAGCACAGAACCATCCTAGGGTCTGGCGTGGTGCCGAACACCTAACAAGTGCTCAAACCACGCCCGCATCATCATTACCGTGAAGACAGGGGAATGCGGGGCAGTCAAAAGGGAAAGGATTCCGGGAGAAGAAGCCCAACTTGGCTTAAGCATCCGTGCCCTGGAGCTCCCTGCTCCCTCCCGGATAGACGGGAGACCCGAGCACCCCCCCGCAACCCCCCACCCCCCAGCCTGTGCCACACCACATTCCCGGCGGGGCCGGGGACTGGTAAAAGAAAAAAAAAAAGTATTAGATTAAGTATCCCCCCCGCCCCCCCCAAAAACCAATATTATAATTATTTAGTGCACACTCGTGCCCATTTACCACTCAATTTAACTCATTTGCGATCGCACACAACCAATACAATCTGCGAGAAACAACTGCTGGAGATTGTTTGAGATGCTTTAAAGTATGTTAATTTCCCCAGCAAAATGACTTGTGCTGTGAATTTTAACGCACTTGAAAGCCTGTACTTTCTCTCGTTGTGGAGCACAAATTTTGCATGTCTGAAGAGCTGTGATTCATCTTAAGAAAACCCATCTTGTGTTAAATGGAACGGAAACCGGGCTAAGTGGTCAAATGACAAGTACATTCATATTCAAGCTGTATTATAAATGCATGTACAGTCATTTACGTCTCTCAGCTTCCACAAAAGGCTCTTGATAAGCAGGTAATTTGCTAAATGGACTCCTTTATCCAAGTATTCGAAGGGCGTTACAAGAAAAATCTGCAGAGGCATTAATGTGACGAAAAGGTCAAGCATTGTGACATACCTTTCAAATAATCCCGCCTAACTTGCGTTATGATGAGGAGACTGTTGGCAGCGCCGCTGAGCGTGAAGCCCTCGATGTGGGTCTCGGCGCTAAAAGAAGCAGGCATTTAGAAAGGAATTACTGACATGCTTCTGATACGATAATCAACGGTTGAGCACCAAGGTGAAATTATAAAAACTACTGTTCGTATGTTAAAAATATTGCTGCAAAATATCGACCTGGAGACAGCTTTTGTGTTATCCTGTCAATGGTTATAGAAGGGTAATTTTTTTGTGCATTCTGACAGATGACAAAGTTGGAAATGAGCAACAAAAGAAACAAAGTACAAGATTTTTTTTAAACAATCGGTTCAGATTCTTCAACGCTGACATATTAGATGACTGAAAGGCCTGCACGTGCCCACCGCTCTTCTGGGGGAATCTAAAGCCGGAGCCTTCCGACTCCCCCAGAGCCCCCACCCCGAACACGGCTCTTCTCGGCACCGTGAAAAAACGAAGCATTCGCACTCGGCGTGGCCCCTTTCCACCAAGAGCCCGAGTGGATCGTGAGCACCCGACGGCCCCACCTCCTAAATTCATCTCCCAGCTCCCGTCGCCGGGCCGCTCCGGGATGTTCAGACCCCTGATCCCGGACGTAGAAGCGGGGAAGCCACCGCTCCACGGGGCCCTGGGACCCCTCCAGCCCCTCGTGTCCAGATGAGGACTAAACCAGAGGGGAAGAGGACCAGCCCTTCCCCTCCTCCCCTCGACCCCGGCCAGAGTGCGAGGGTGCCCTGGCAGACAACTGAGCAGCCCACAGCCTCCCACAAGTTCCCAAGCTGAGCGGATTGGCAGGGAGGGAGGTGGGGGGTGGTTCGCGTAGCTAAATTATTCTCCTCAATCCCAGAGAAATCCTCTCAAGGGCACCCAAGCTGACCGGGCATTCGGTCACTTCCAGCCAGCAGCCCAACGAAGGCCAGCACTCTCGACGGACCCCCTCTTCCCCCAATCCTCTTAATTCCCACCCACTCGCCAGGCGGCCGCTGCTCAGCTCCCCGCCTCTCCCCCGACCCATCTGCCAAAGCCCCTAAGTCACCAGCTCACATAAGAGACTGTAAATTACATGTAACAAAGGATTTGCTTTCTCCAATCTTCCCCTCTTCGGACTGATTAAATAGATGTCATCCACTGACACAGGACATCTCTCGTTCCAAAATCACCACTTTTCATTCACCGGGCCCTCAGGCAGGGCTAGAAAAGATGTCCCTACAATCCTCACAAGGTCCCAGGGTCGGGGTTCGCAACTGGAGGGGGAAAGTGGTCCCAGCCAGTGGAGCTGTGGGGTCGAGACAGGCGGCGGCCTACCCAGAGCTGGCGGAGATTCCTGCCTGTGGGCTCCATTCAGGTAGGACACACAAGCTGGAGGCTTTCCTCCACCTTGCTGCTCCGGGACATGCCTCCCCAAAGCAAATTCAGGAACGGGACAGTTGGAGGAGTTGGGATCAATCAATCAGTCAATCAATCGTATTTACTGAGCGCTTACTGTGTGCACAGCACTGTACTAAGCGCTTGGGAAGTACAAGTTGGCAACATATATGGGATGGGATGGGAACCGTGGCTGCGAGGGTTCCAGCCGCAGGGCGCCTCCCGGCCTGGACTCTGGGCCAGAGTCCAAGCGCTTAGTACAGTGCTCTGCACATAGTAAGCGCTCAATAAATACGATTGATGATGGGCCAGCATCCGGTCGGAGGTAGCCTGGCTCAAGGGGAAGCCATCGCTTCCAGGGTGCGTGGGCCTGTGACGGTGATGTCAGAGTGCCACCCGGGCTTCCAATTCCAGCCAAGGGGCTAAATCAATCAATCGTATTTATTGAGCGCTTACTGTGTGCAGAGCACTGTAGTAAGCGCTTGGGAAGTACAAGTTGGCAACATATGGGGCTAAATGGACACTGGCACATACCTGACTCCTTCTTGGCTGGGTTCTCTCAATAAGCTCCAGTGCCACCTTTGTGGACTGCCAGTGGGAGAGCTGAGTGAGTTTTAAAACCACGGGCCCAGATAGCTATCACGCATGATGCCACAGGAAATGGGCTCCCCAAAGAGACACACCACTCTCCCCACATCTCTGACCACGGGTCATATGGGACACTTTGGACTGTGAGCTCGTTGTGGGCAGGGAATGTCGCTGTTTATTGTTGCACTGTATTTCCCCAAGCGCTTGGTACAGTGCTCTGCATACAGTAAGTGCTTAATAAATACGACAATGAATATGGGAGAGCAGAGATGAATCTGAGGGTTCCTCCGCCACCCACCCTGCCCACGGACCGGGCAGCCACACTTACATGCTTCTCACTTTCATGAATTCTTCCAGGCAACCGTCAGTCAGCAATGCTTTGAGAAGGCTTGAGTAGGTATTTGCATCGAACACAATATTCTTCTTTTGTGCCTCCAGGAAAATATTGTATGCTTCTACAGTGAAAAGAGAGGGGGAAAAAAAAAAAGAAAAATCAGTAACAATTGAGATGTCAGGCTGCACTCAAATGGCACAAGAAAACAGGATTCATGTCGCTAACACAAAGAGAAATGGAGGAGAGACATTCACGTCTCTTCTTCCTTCTCTTCACCTTAGAGAGAAAACCTGGACTCTGGAAAAGGGTGGTTTAACTCCAGCATTCTCTGTCAAGGGGGGAAAACACCATTCACCAACACTAGACTGACAGCTCCTAGAGGGCAGGGATTGTGTCGATCAACTCTACTGCACTGTAACTGTCCACGGGCTCAGTACAGTGCTCTGCACACGAGAGCTCGATGCATACCATTGACCAACTGTTTGAATGCCCAACGACAGAGGGTTTGCTTCTATGAACTTTAGGAGCGGGAGTTTTTGAAACTCACACAGACACACATGTATGCACGCATGCACACCCGCCACTCCCTCCCCCGGCTCATAACTAAACAAGTGAACCAATTTCAAAGCAATCCCTAATCCCCGAGGCGGGTTACAATGTTTGGGGAAAAACACAATAGTATTAAGCAAATATAGCCAGCGATTCCAGAAATGGGAGATCAAATTGTATGTTTTTGTTCAAGTCCTGTCTTAGCCAAATAATCTTCAAATATACAGACTGCACCGGTAAACGAAGCTCCGTTTGTGTGACTGATTGAGAGTTTTATTTCACATGATCAGAGTAACTGACAGGGAATGAAAAGAGGCTACCCCATTTTTCAGTCAGGCTGAAATAAAACGGTGAGGCTGGCAGCCATCCACCAGATGCCCCAGTCCCGAGGCCGGCCCTGTACGGAACACCGGGCCTCGCTCATCGGGAACGCCACATCCCGCGGGATCCAAATGAGGGCGCTGGTGTTCTGCACGGGAATGTCGGGAACGACCGGAGGCGGAAGAGACGAGAAGAGGAAACAGCCATCCCACCCCAACCTGACCGGCCTCGCGAGGGACCCGTGGGAATCCCGTTCTGGGATTCTAGGCAGGGACAGAATGAGTAGAGAGTGACGACTTAGTCCGGCAGGGCCCGGAGTTGGGTGGGTTCCCGACGGCCAGGGTGCGGGGCATCACGCCTCGCAGAAAAGGCTGGGTGTCCGAGGGCCAGCCTGGACCTGGGCACCGGAGGGCGAGTATAGAGGTGGCAGAGCTGGGGGCTGATGTCACCCGGGGCCACAACAGGAGCAGTTTCTGCACTTCCCCGCTGCTTCACCCAGCATGGGGCTCTCTAGTCAGGGGTGCTAACGAGGCCAGATTTCAGTCTAACAATCAATGGCATTTACTGAGCACTCACAGTGTGCCTGGACACTGATGAGCTGAGCCAAGTGAATGAGACGGAAGCGCTAATGATGGGCACAAGTTACCCAGAGGTGGTCCCCGGTCCAGAAGCCACCCAAATGCCCCATCCCGCCAATTTCAGGGAGCAAATTTGTAAGAGCCAAGGAGCAGAATGCCACACCCTAAGAATGCCAACGAAAACAGACACCCCCCCCGCCCCCGGCCCACACCACCAAATCCACCTAGACAGTGGCTTCCTTGACTAACGCTTCCTCTGACGCAAGGAGAAAAGATACTAAGGGTTAAAAAAAAAAGTCTTCTTACAAAACAAACTTCCCACTGTACTCTACCCTATTGTAGTCACATCAAAATTACCCTTCAGTGTTTACATAAAGTTGACAATTTAATTTTTTTATCCTTACTTTGAACAAGACACCTTTCACAATACTTGAAAAGTCATTTTTCACGAAGCTATCAACCCCTTCAGAGCCATCAGGTCCAGAGCTCCTGCCACGGGGACTGGCGTACCAAATACGATTGAATGAATGAATGAAATGAGGAAAGGGAAAGGGAAACAGACTGCCAACAGCCGGCGGGTGATCTGAATCTTGGTCTAAGTGGTGTGGCTGCCGCCAGGCACCCAAAACAGCAAGCCTTCCTTGTTGGAGAGGGTTCATGGCCTTCCTCCCCTCATCCCTTCTCCCCAAGCGGCAAGGAGGACAGAGGAAGCCGAACCCTACCCGGCCCCGCTGGTTCTGAGGTGGTGGACTTGAGTAAAAATGCCCCTTGCTCACGGGCTCCGCTCTCCCTACAACTTAACAGCTCAGAGCTGGGAGGAGGAAAGGAGAGGAAAGAGGCTCCTGCAACCGAGGGATGCAGTAAACCTTGCTGGCCAAAGACCAGAGGCCTGGTTGGGCCGTTTGATATCTGCCCCAGGTAGGCCAGACTCCCCGTCAGATCTGAGGGGCCACCGGTCTCACGTCCAAATGCAGTGCATCCCTGCTTACCCTGGGCTCCATTCTTCTGGCAGGAGTTCAGGATCTGTTTCTGGAAGTCCTTTTCCAGGGGTGAGAGAGTGGATTCCACCAATGCGGGGTCCTTGGGGACCTTGACGTCTTCGTGCCACAACTTCAACACAAAGGGATGTGGTTAAACAGAGTGGCGGAAAGCCAAAACCAAGGCTCGGATGGCCCTGATCTTGCTTCTGACTAACCAGGCTAATATCTGATGGCAAAAGGCAGTCCCTTTGGAGAAAACCATGGACCCGGTGGTGGGCGTTAGGGCAACGTGCGGAGACACAGGTTACCTCGGGCACTGTAAAGGGAACCTCCTGATTGCTATCTCGAAGGATTTCAGCCAGCAACCTCAACGTTTTCTCCCGAGGAACGATATTTTCTTCCTGCAGCTTGTTCCACGCAGCGTCGGCTCTCTGCCAGTCTCCGTTCTCCTCTGAAACACAAAACGAGGGCCTGTCGTCAAGTCAGGGAGGCGGCAGGAAACCAGAGGCCAGGGAGGGGCCGGGAATCAACTGCAGATCGTGTTGGGACTCAGAGCGCTGCTCTCCGGGGAACGCTGTGTAAGCCAAGGGGATGCATGTGCCAGCTCTACCCAGAGCCCTCAGAGGCACTGAGTCAGTCTTAGATTTGCATTTCAAAACACCAAAGGGGCACAGCTTCTTAAAACCTATCACCTGGAAAAATAACTCTAGGAGGTGGGAAAAATGCACAAAGATCACACTGGTATGATTTTTCTAAGTATGTGTGTGGAGGTATGTGTGCGCACACACGAAAGAGAGAGAAAGAGAGCGCAAAAGTTAAAAGTAGATCATTTTCTGGGAAAGTGGGAAAAACCTGGCTAGACCTGTGATCTGTATCCTGAAATCCATTTGCCCTCTGGTTTAAGGTCATTCCAACAGGCAGTTTTCCCACCCAGTGGGGATCAAGTTGCTCCCCAAAACCGGTCCCTACCATCAACGCCCAGTTGAGGAAGGGGCGGGCTGGCCCTCACCAGGCTCAAGGGACACACCTCACCCTCATGGTTTCCATGGGTAGGGGGAAAGGATTGGGGAGGTCCCACTTTGTGAGGCTTGCCACTCCACAGAACATGCTAGTAGCTGGGCCTTTTCTTGATGACTGAAGAACTGGTTTGAAAGCTTGATAAATTTTATCTCCTTAGATTTCTCCTCTCCGCAGACACCCTGTCAGAACGAGGAACTGCTGGAGGGGGGATAGGTGGCTTGTTGCTAAATGGCAAAATAAGATTAATTTTTTTTTAGACCCACTCTTTTTATTATTGGGACGCTAGATCGGTGAAGTCAGGAAAGAACGGGGAGCAGCTCGGCTTTGAAGACTTCCAAGACGGGTGAGCGTTTTGAGGAATAAGCAGGATGGAAGAGAAGCAAAAAAATAAGTTTTCTGGGAAACTTTTGTGAGGGGAGGGATAGAGTCATGAAGAGACACCCTCCCCACCCCCAAGACAACTGGTCATCTCTCCTCTCTGAGAAACTCAAATCCTCCCTCAGGTGAATCGATTGGCAAGAAAATACAACACCGCCAAAAGCTTTTCTTTCAAAATCTCCACAAATGAGAGAGTCAAAGGAAAACAAAACCCGGGAACCTTTATATACTTAGAGATTAACTATTGTCAGAGGAAAACCCTCCTCTGCAATTTGAGCCTCATGTCTGCTCTGGGCCTCATGGTGCCAGGGTGTAGACCACCCGGGTCCCTGGAGGCTCAGCTGGTAAAGCGGGGGGTAGGGGGGCCCACTACTTGGGGGAGGCATCCTTGGTCAGACAAACAAGTCAAATCCCCACAAAGCCACACCGGTTCGGACACATGAGTAGGCAGCCAGCTTACCTCCTCTGCCAAAGGAACACACTCACCACTCCCCCTCCTCCCCCCCCCCCCCGAATATGCACGCTGCCATTTGGGGAGAGATCTGCCCGAAAAGATCTCTGAACGACAAAACTGAAGAAGAAAGCATTTTGGCAAGCGGGGTCATGGGGCAGGTGCATCACAGTTCCCATGGTGGCCAACAGTCTAGCGTCAAAGCAGCTGCACAGGCAGGGTACTTACTGCACAATTTTAGCACGTAATAGTACATCTGATCTCTGTCACATTCGAACAGGTTCTTCGTCAGTTCCACTAGTTTCTCCAAGGTCTCAACCTGATGAAAAGTGGCATGACAGCATTATCTGGGCAAGAGGTCAAATACCACCCTGTCCGGACCACAGGACACATGCGACCTTGTACAGGTCACCAAAATCTGTAGGTAACCCCCCACCCATATATTTGCTACTCGACTGATGTGACTATCTCATACCTAAACTGGCACTTAGTACAGGGATTGGCACTTAGTAATTGTGCTGTTAAAGAGCTATTATTAGGGCCACAAGAAGAAATGC
This sequence comes from Tachyglossus aculeatus, assembly GCF_015852505.1. Classification (NCBI taxonomy): domain Eukaryota; kingdom Metazoa; phylum Chordata; class Mammalia; order Monotremata; family Tachyglossidae; genus Tachyglossus; species Tachyglossus aculeatus. Next base: position 646,738 of record NC_052074.1, read on the forward strand.
TCAAGACTCCTTAGCTCCCTGGGCCCTGATACCACTTAGATAATAACAACGAAATGGTCATATTTGCCAAGCACTTACTCTGTGCCAAGCCCTTTACTAAGCACTGAGACAGTGATAGGACTAACGGGTTGGACAAAGGCTTTGACTCACATGGAGCTCCCAGTTTAAGGAGGAGGGAGGATGGGTTTTGAATCCCCATTTGAGAGATGAAGAAACTAAGGCTAAAAGAGGCTCAGTGCCTTGCCCAGGGTCACACAGCAGGCGGGTGACGGGAGACTCTCTGATTCCCAGGCCCCTCCTCTTTCCATGAGGCCACACCCTGACTAGAGCATAGGCCCAAGATGGGGTGGGGAAGAGGGGAGGGGAGCAGGGCCGAGAGTGAAAGAAAAGGCCCCAGGAATACTACAGGTCCAAGGGAGGGGGAATCTGAACACCCTAGGGAGGCCAGGAGAAACGGCAGCAGCCAGTGCAGGAAGATTGGGCGGCGGGGGGAGGGGGTCACACAGACACTGGGGTCTCTCCCGTGCTCCTGCCCAGACAGGCAGGCTGCTCCGAAACACTTGCTCCAACCTGCACGAACCTGGTTATTGGCAATGCACCGTTCACAGAACCACTGAATCCGTCCAGGGCGGGCTCTGATTCCTGGAGTCTGAGAAAGCAAACCACCAGAGAGCAACATATCACAATTAGCCTCCATCAAAGCTATGCAATGTAATGATAATCATAGTTATGGCATTTGTTAAGTGTTTCCTAGGCACTTTGCGCTGTTCTATGCACTGGGGTGGTTACAAGATAATCACGTTGGGCAATCCCTATCCCACATGGGGCTTGCAGTCTAAGTTAGAATGTGGGGCAATTGACGCTCATTTTACAGAAAAGGGATCTGAGGCACAGAAAAGTTAAGTGACTTGCCCAAGGTCACACAGTAGGAGATTGGCGGAGGTGGGATTAGAAGGTGCTCTGATTCCCAGGCCTGGGATCTGTCTACAAGGCCACGCTGCTGCACCATTTCTGCCTTTGAGGCTCTGACAACCACTGCCTGAGGGTTCAGCCCAAACCGGTCAAAAGCAGTAACAGCCCCACTGCCTGAGGGTTCAGCGCAAACTGGGGTCAGAAGCAGTAACAGCCTGTCCATTTTCGTGCCAAAAAGCTCCACAGGTCGAAATGAGCTTTGCCAGGGAGGAGGGGTCGCGGCTCGTTGGGGCCGAACCTTGGGACTCGACATTTGGAATCATTTAGTGTCTGGGAGCAATTCCCACAGATCCGCTAACACTTTCTCTGACCATTTCTGCAGACCCTGCGCAAACGCCCCCAAACTGCTCTGAGAACCACGCTAAGCGGATACCAGACTGTTGGCTTGGACACCCCCACACTTCCCACACGGGGCATGGAGTGGGAAACATAGTACCTCGCCCCCATCTTATTTTCACAAAACTGCCAACAAACCCCAGGGCAATAGGGACGGGCACTGAGTACATCGGGGTGGGGGTCGGCACGTGGCTCGCCCCACTGCTGCAGGGCCAGGGCGGCTCTGCGCCCACCTCCTCGGTGTCGAGGTCCCCATGATGATGAAGGACTTTCTGAAGCAGCAGCAAGGCGACCGACTGCTTGGAATCTTTGACTGGGGGTGGGTGGGACGGAAGGCAGGGAGAACTGTCACATCTGGCTTATTTTTTGGGTGGGGAGAAGGGTTCCAGGCAAGAGGTGGAGATGGGGTATGGAGGAATGAAGCACAGGAGCAGCCAGGGACAACGACTGAGATGTGTGACGGAAGCGAGAGCCTCGAAGCCGACCGGACATTTTACGCTGGAAGTGGAGAGAGGTGGGAAGCCATCGGTGGCGTCTGAGGAGTGGAGGTGGGTGCAGTAGGGCAACTCTCAAAGAAAGGGCATCTAAGGGCAGCACAGACTTCTGGGGGGCACGGTTGAGTGCAGGACACCCGGAAGAAGCCACGGGACCCAAGCTGAGAACCGAAAGATGGTGAGGAGTCAAGGAAGGCCCTGGGGAGGCGGGCTGGGTCCAGGAGGGGAGAGGACACAAGCAGTTTTGGGCACGTGATGCTTGAGGGAGCAGTCCCAGAGGCAGAAGGAAATGCCGCCCCAGTCTGAGAGCTCCCAAGTACCCATTATACCGGTACCACCGTTCACCCACACTGAAGATTGGTTCACCAGCCCATCCTCAACGGGCTGAGCGAGCACGGGACCAAGTGCTTGGGAGAATTAGTACAACACAGTTAGAAGGCATGATGCCTGCTCTCATGGAGCTTACAATCCAGCAGGGGAGCCAGATGTGTGTGCGTGTTAGGGAGGTGGTGGTGGGGGACACCCGAGAGCTTAGGCGGAACAGAAGGCTGAGGTGGCAGTTGGCAGCGAGAGGTTCAGGGATTAAGCAGGGGCAGGGGAAGGCCTCCTGACTCTAAGATGCTCTGGTCCTGCTGAAAAAGCTGTCCAGATCGATCAAACAATGATATATGATTGACTAAGTGTTTACTGTGTGCAGAGCACGTACTGAGTGCTTGGGAGAGCACAACACAGCAGAGTTAGAAGACATGTTCCCCGATCCAATCGGCCGCTTCCTTCCCTTAGGCTGTGTTTATTGCTAATGAGAAACAAAAGCCAGGAGGGAGAGAGGGTTTCTGCTCAAATCAAGGCCAGGATCGAAAAGGCGGGGGACCCTAGGAAAGTATAATTAGGTTATCTGGGGGGCAAAAAACTAATAATTTTGTACACACACTTTTGGGGGTCTTACTGTGGCTCTGAAACCTAAAGGTCCTCCAAAAATGAAAAAGGGAAAAAACAAAATTTTTTGGATCAAAAAAGAAAACCACCAAAGAAGCTTCCTACAGATGGCAAGCTCATGATGGGCAGGGAACATGTCAGCTAATCCTGTTGTACTGTACCCTTCCCCATGCACTTAGTAGAGTGCTCTGCCCATTCTAAATGTTCAATAAATACCACTGATTGATTGATCTGGGGCTTTTCTTTGTTCCTTATTCCCCAGGCCATGAAGATGGGAAGCCAGAGACCTGCTGGCCAGGGGTGCTGCAACCTTGCGGGGCTTTTGCATGATCTCCAAACCACTGGGCAGACGGCACAAAAATCCAGTAATCACAGTGTGGTCAGTTTCTGTGGCTGCCCTTTTGACTTATCAATTTCAGGATGCAAAATTCCAATCAAGCCTAGAGAAAATATACTAATCCGCAATCGACTAACTTTGTCACCTACTACTCTGCTAAGCTGCTTACACAAGGGGAGGGGGTGTGCTTAGAAAAAAGAAGAAATGTTAAATTAAATGCCAAACCGCCGCAAAGCAGACAGCGCTTGTTTGGCTGATTAACTTGAAGACAAGCATTACAAATAAATCTGAGCCAGGACTGCAAATTAAATTCCAGTGCTTTTAAGAACAAAGAATTCCTTGGCAAAGAGGATTAGCAACTTTACACCCAGGAATGCCCGTTTAATTTAATTGTTCCACAATCCAAGAGTTAATATGCAAATATCATTTTGACACAAAACAGCGAATTCCACCAAGGAAGGAAACCAATTCAAACACCATCCTGGCTACCCCTTCTGTGAATGGCAATTTCCCACGAACGAGGCCCCGGCTGACCGAGATCCCATTCTTCCGCCCTCGTTTCTGGGGGACGGGAGGGGAAGGACGGGATAGGGACATGACTTTATTATCCAGACTACAGAAAGGTTAACACTTCATTCATTCAATTGTATTTACTGAGCGCTTACTGTGTGCAGAGCACTGTACTAAGTGCACCGTGGCTTCCTTACAAGCCTCCGGGGTCGAGTGAAGAGAGAGAGGGCAGGGTTAGGGTCTTACCTCAATCACCTTGCGGGCCTCCTTGTACTTCCCGGTCTGCAGGAAGGCGAAGAAGAGATCATACAGCATGGACATCTCTCCCTGTTCCTGGCTCACAAACTCCATGGCTGAGGTGGAGACAGGGGGTGGCGGGGGGAGCACGCGTCAGCCCACCCCGCAGAGGGACATGGAAGAGGCGGACAGACTCCCCGTGACGATTACCCGCGGTGGCCTTCTGCCCGTCAGCACTAGACCATGGGGCAAGTTCCTGACAAGGGGTCACCGCACCATTACGTGAGAATGAGGTTCCTGGTCTGTGCTCCCCCCTCCTGACCCCCCGCCACCCCCGAGTTCCCCGAAAAGGGCCCACCCTCTCCCCACGACCCAGCTCACCCTTCTCAATGAGATCAGCTTCTCCTTTTTCGATGAGCTGACAGAGCACGTCGTGTATCCTGGGGATCTTCTGGTACTTCTTATAGCAATCCATGGAGGCCTCTAGGGCGGCCTGGGGGTTGTTCCTCCGAGAGGGAGATAGATCGATCCATCAACCAATGGTATTTACCGAGTGCTTATTATGTGCAGAGCACCGTACTAAGCACTTGGGAGAGTACAACATGGTTAGCAGACATGTTCCCTGCCCACAACGGGTTATCAACGGGATAAAGTGATAGGGCAGAGGCAAAAAAACCCATGAACGTTCGGCTTCCGATCCTTGCCTGAGATCTTGATGCATTTCTTCTCACGGGCTGCTGGGCCGGAGGTAGGAGGGACAACGGGGTCGGAGTTCTGGACTGCGATGCTAAAGCCCCCTCCCTCATCACCAAACCTCTCTCCCCCAGCCCTCCAAGGGGCAGGCAGACCCTACCCTGTCAAGTGAGTTACTAGGTCCAACTGCAAGTCAGTGACCTTGGGAGCAGAAAGAGAAGCAAGACAAACTAGAAGGGGGTGAAGAAAGATATTTCAAGCCTCGTAGAGCTCAGGTGCGTACGCACATACACACACACACGCATGCACCCACATGGTCAAAACATTCACCAGAAGCAACAGGCTTTAACTAAGAAAACACTGCCAAGCTAGCTGATGCCCAGGTCCATTAAATACTTCCGATTCGGTTTCAAACCACTGACGTTTCGGTCCATTATACAAATTTTATGTTGTCCCAGGCTGAATTACTATTTTAGTTCGATTCGGATTTTCAATTGGGCTAAAAAGTACAACAGGCGTGCAGGAGGAAATGATCATTTTGTCGTGGGAATAGTGACACGGTGAAAAGGAGACCGACTCGCTGGGGCTCCTCTCTGCCTCCCTGGCTGAGTCCTGTTTACGGTGCATCCCCCGGCACCCTACGGAGGCATTTCAATTTTTGTCATTTGGGGTGAAGACTAAATTACAGGTTAATTTCAAAACTGAAAGTAGATGTTGCAGGCTAGATTACTGTCACGCAGAACTGCTCCTGTAGTTACCGCCCGCGGCCCGCTATTTTCTCCTCGCTTCCTTCGGAGGCAAGTTCAGTTAACACCTTGATATCGATTCGCTGAACTCCAGACTCCTCAATCACAACAGAGGCTAATTTTTAGGCGACAGATCCAGCTTTTCGTCTCGGTTTTCAGAACAGGGGGGTATTCGCTCCCTTCTATTCTGGGAGCATTTAAGTGAATGTTTTTAGGTCAAAGCTATCAATAAATGAGTGAATAATTGGAGTGTCAATCAAAGAGACACATTAATAGGCTCGGGTATCTAAATGTATGCTTCTGAAGATACTTATACCGTGTGATCGGGAAGGAAAACGGAGACAGGGCCCAAAAAAAAAAAAAAAAAAGCCAAGCGGGGTTATGGGTTTTGCAGCAAATAGCACCTCTGAAGGTTACCCTATGAAGCCGCCACCAGATTGAATCTGTGTTCTGAAAGGTGGGCCTGCTCAAAACCATGCCTTTCTCAAAGATGACCGCCCAAAGCCACTCGGCCAGTGGTGACCCAAGAAGTGACAACTGTCAGGGGCGGAGAGGAACGACACAGTTTTGGCAGTCATCCAAGAACGGCCCATTACTGGGTCTCAGGCCCGTCAGACCTGCCCGATCTCCAGTTCCACCATACCGGAGGGCAGGGAACTGGCCAGTCCAAGGAGAGGGGTGGATGGCTTCTCTCTCATCTACTGAACTAGTTTTTAACAACTAGGCACAAGCTGGTCTGTCCGTTCGACATGAGGTTCGGGGAGCAACTGAATAGGCTACCAAACATCCAGCTCTGCTTCCTCTGAACCTTCATCCGGCCCGAGAGAGCCTCAGGGACCCCTAACAAAATTGCTGCCTCAATGCGAACAGCTCCCCAGAAACCCTGGAGATTCCGCAGTGAGGACATCCGGACAACGGCTCTGGCTGCCAGGAAGCCCGGTTCCACCAGGACTTTTCCGTCCTATGAAGCACGGTGGGAGGGCAAGGGCCTCGATTTGACCCTGGTCCCGCCCTACACAGGCATCCCCCCACAGACTGAGGAAAATCCGGCTTGCTCCCGCTTGGGCTGAAATGGCTCCCACACTCACCGATCTCTGGGAAGCAGCTTGGAACCTCGCACCACCCCTCACCCCCCTCTCCCACATTTGCGGGAAATAGCTCCCCGCTCCTGAGGGCCCCGCTGCTTGCTAAAAAGAAGACTCCAAATATTGATTTTAATTGGAATGAAGTGCTGCCACGTTATGCATAAAGCTTTAGTGAAGAGGCAATTTACCTAAGGGGTTTACTGATTGAAAAGCTCTCCAACCTGAAATCACCAGGGAGGGGGCTGAGCAAGGCAAAGGGAGAAAAGACAAAAAAAAAAAAAACCGCCACTCTTAAAACAAATCCCTCTCTGCAAATCTTAAGCAGATATTACTGTGGGGGAAAATCAATTGGGGATGGCACAATCAGCTTTGCAAAAATTATTCTGTTAAGCAAACTGGCTCATGAAAGACCTAGATGTTTCTTTCTGCTCATCAGCTGAAACGAGGGACCTTGAAGGAGACTGGTGTGGCAATTACAACTAATCCTCCCCCCAAAATTAACTGTGTTGAAGGCTTTGTAATTTCCCTAGGTACAATTTAGCTGTCACTTACTTTAAAATTTACTCAAACACGCGCTCCGAACAGCACTAACTCCACACGTCAAGTGCTTTCCAGCCAATTGAGTCTAAACTGGGAGTCGGTGTTAAACAACTGAATGATTAGACAAGATAGCTCATTTCCCTGCTCTTTTGTTCAGAATAAAATGCCACATTTACATTATCGGGCTCAACAGGATTTTCTGACAGAGGGAGAAAGGGCCCTGGCGAACACCGTCCGGACCGAGCGCATGAAGCCTGCCATTTCCCAATCACCCTTCAGAAAGCAATAGCCATGAATGTAACTTAATTACGACCCGATGATCCTTGACGAAAAACCATCTTATCACCGTCCTGTCCCCGAAGGGCAGACCGTCGGCTTTTGTCCCCTGGCACCAAGGAGGCTAAATCCCTAATTGCAACAATGGAGCCAGCCTGCCCTAATTCTCCCTCCCACTCACCTGGCCCCGGGCAGCGAGGGCCCAGTTGGTGGAAAGGCGGGGTTCAGGTGAGGCCACCATGCGTTGGAACCCTCCCAGGCTTTTCTGCAGTGCTCTGCACATGGAAAGCGCTCAAACTGATGGTGGAGGGGGTTCAGATGTTGTTTCTGAGGCCACTCGGCACGAAGAGGCCCATCCTCTGTAACCTGACGGAACTCCTGGGGCCGCACAGCAACGAAACGGCACAAGATCCTATGGGATGGTGGGGGAGAGACATGGGTCCCAGGTGGGCCCGGCAGACCAGGTCCAAGGCTCCGGCTTCAGGTGAGCTCAGTTAGCAAGGTGGGTTAGATCGACATCCTCGACTTACTCTGAACCAGAGAGCCCAGTGGGCTGTGGTCTGGCCTCCCCATATTGCCATGACAGCTATACACACTGGTCCGCACACGCTTCGTGCATGTGTTGCCAACAAACCAGCCCCTCCTGACTTAGCCCAAGCCTAAAACGAGCCAGGATGGCAGCGGGGAGGGCTTGGTGTCCAATGGGATCGCATGTGCCATTGGTCACTAAGACAACCTAGCCATCAAGCTTGGGAAATTGGGCCCATCTAATTGTCAGGCGACAGCCACAGCTGGCCACAGACGGTGTTTGCTGGGGACCTGCTGGTTTTCGTTTTCCCACATAATCTAGCATCGTGTGCCACGGGGCAAATTGGCTTCCCAACCAACATCCGGGTTGCAAATCGGCCATTATTCACTGACTGCTCAAGGAAGGGTGGCATGAGCTCCCTCATGGCCAGTGCCGGGCCTTGGGACTTCCTGGGGCGGTACTCCTGCTCCAGGCAGGCCCTTCCCCGCCCAACGCAGGGTGAACCCGTGGACAGAGTCAGGCTTGCATACAGGAACCTGAATTTGTAAGCAGACTGTGAAGCCCCTGGAGGAACAGGCACCATATCTTTTCTCTCCCAGTGCTCAATAAACAGTACTTTTGTTAAGCCCATACTTTGTGTCTAGCATTAAACTACGTGCTGGGATAGATACATGATAATCAGGTCCCAAACGGGGCTAACAGAGCAAATAGGAGGGGGAACTGGAATTGAATCCCCATTTTGCAGATGAAGGAACTGAGGCAAAGACAAGTTACGTGACTTGCCCAAGGTCACACGGCAGATGAGTAGCAGAGTCAGGAATAGAACCCAGGCCTTCTTACTTCCAGGCCTGTGCTCCTTCCACTAGGCAGCATTTCTATTATTGCAAATACTACTGCTACTATCAATCGGTGGTATGCACGGAGCACTTGGGAAAGTGCAGGATACAAGAGAGTGCTGCTACTACTACTACTACTACTACTACTACTACTACTACTACGCTTCCAAACAATTAGATCTAGCAAATTGTTCTGACTAGAGGTCATCTGAAATTTTTTTGGATGGAGAATGAAGAGCTGCTTGGTCCTCTATGATCTTCCTGATGAGGAACTGATCAGTTTAAACAACGTGATGGACTTCTGGTACTGACTGTGTCAGGTAATAAACCTCTGAATCAAAAGATCAGAAAACTTGGGAAAATCTTGACTAGTTAAATGCCATGGCCAGACCTGCTATCTTTGTATGCAGCGGTGGAAGGTCTCAGGGGCATTTAGGCTTGGGCGAAGAGGTATGAGACCCTGTCCCGCACCACACCCCCCGTCCCGCAGACTAACACTTCCAGGCCATCTACCAAAGCCAGTAATCTACTGAACCCAGGATGGCTCTGCAGCTGAGGGTCAAGGGGGCTGAAAGCAAATGGAGGCCCGGGAAAGATCCTGGAGGATGCCACCACATCCAAGTGTCAGCCGGCAAACGATTGTACCATGGTGATGGCACTCTGACAGGCGACGAGAGAAAATACAGCACATTATAAGGGTGGGCAGGTTAGGGACTGTCCCCACCCTTGGCCTGCTGGGCTTGGCTCCCAGCAGGAAGAGGAATTGGGAAGGGAATCCTCTCCTGCTTCTATCTTCTGCCCCCTCCCTCCCCCTTTCCAGAGGTGCCCTCGTCGATCCAAAACTTGGAAGAGACTTGTTCAGCTCTTTCCACATTCAGAATCCAATCATAAGGAATTGAGCAAAGACAAGCTACGGATTTGCTCCAGCTGTCGTGGAAGGGTCGGGGATGGAGGAAAGGAGCTGCGGGGCCTTTGGAATAATAATGATGGTATTTATTAAGTGCTTACTACGTGTCAAGCACTGTTCTAAGCCCTGGGGTAGATACAAGATCATCAGGGTGGACACAGTCTGTGTCCCACATGGGGCTCACAGTCTCAATCGCATTTTACATTAAGTAACAGGCACAGAAAAGTTAAGTGACTCACCCAAGGTCACACGGCAGACAAGTGGGAATGGGAAAAAAGTGGGCTGATGGCTAGTTTCCATTTTAGATGACTGGTTTTCCCTGGATACCCCGCCTTCCCACCCTCCTCCTCATCCCAGAGGTCTGGACGGGAAGTTGAGGGGAGAATAAAGATCTTCAGAACCAAGGATCGATCGCCAACCAAGCTGGTCCTTACAGGCGACTCCAACTCAGACTGACACCCTTGCTGAACGCCTGCCCGGTGGAATGGACCGCTGTGGTGGTCGGGCTTGGAGCCGTCCCTTATTCAGGGGTGCAGAGTACGATGGTGATGCCAAGAAAAACTAGCTCCTTCCCCAGATTTTCCTATCTGTTCTAATGCTCCACCTGGAGTAGACTAAGTGACGTCTTTGTGGGAGGCGCTGGGTGGAGTCCCACTCCTATCTACTGAGCCTGGAGAGGGCCCTGTGTCAGATCACGTGTACCTTCATTTTCTCCCATCCAAGATAACCTGTTCTCGCTACCACATCATTTCTTCTTGAACCGGGGGCAGAGGGAGAGGCCAGGAGGAAAATCCTGAGCACTGGGCCTAACTTGCCTTTGATCCTCCCAAACGTCAATCCCAAATGGAATCCCAGCTACCCCCTGCAGTGTTGGGAGAGTTGTACACTGGAGAAGCCGTAACTGCAGGATCCTCACTGGAGCAAAGCAAGGGAGGCCAACACAGTTGGGAAAACGCATGCACAGCAAGGAGCCCAAGGAGCAGAAGACTGGGCTCCAAGATGGCTCGACAAAGGGACAGTGGTACTCAGATTTTGCCATCTCTTCATGGGAGTGTCTGCCTGGGTAACACCCGGGGTCAGACCGCTGTGTAGCAGAAGGCCTGGCAGGCTTGCGGGGGCCATGCATGCAAAAGGGGAGAGGCCATGGGGATCAGTGTGTTGCAGGAGGGAGGCAGGGGTCAGAGGAAACTCAACGGTTGACTTCTGAAAGGTCAAAAAATGCAGGTGTGGGATAGCCCAGTCGCCTTCAGGTACGTAAAAGTTGCTCCTGAAGGAGAGCAGGTATCCTCGGGAATGACTTGAATGCATAGAGAAGAAGCGTGGCTCAGTGGAAAGAGCCCGGACTTTGGAGTCAGAGGTCATGGGTTCAAATCCCGGCTCCACCAATTGTCAGCTGTGTGACTTTGGGCAAGTCACTTAACTTCTCTGGGCCTCAGTTCCCTCATATGTAAAATGGGGATGAAGACCATGAACCCCCTGTGGGACAACCTGATCACCTTGTAACCTCCCCAGAACTTAGAACAGTGCTTTGCACATAGTAAGCGCTTAATAAATGCCATTATTATTATTTTATCTTAATGCCTGGAAAAATCTACAGAAAGTCTTAATTTTACAGCTGACTCTGCACATCCACAGAGGAAGGCAGGCCAGAAGGGAGGCCAGGAGACCGGCGGGCTTTCGGTTCCATAGCCAGGTGCTTTTACTGTGGTATGATTCATGGCCCTGAGGTTGAGCAGGTTCCTACTGGCAGAAAACATCCAGCACAGTACGGGGAGAAGGGAGGGGAAGGGTTACGTCGGAGCTGCCACTACCCTAGGCGGACTTCAAAAGGCAGCCAGAAAAAGGCCGCCAAACTCTGCTCAACTCCAACTAAGTTTATCGCATCAGCCCAGTGCGCCACACTTCCAGTTACTCCGCCTTGGAAACTCCTCAAACTACTACTGTTTGATGCTGAACTAGGTATTTGGGAATTCCTGACCAAGTTTGACTACCTTGTGATGCCACAGCTGGGCAGGAATTGTCAAACCCAAATCACGCTTGAAGGACAAGGAAGGGGAGAAAAATTTAAAGAATTCCCCGGTGCCATCTGGCTCAAGAATGAAGGAGAGAAGGTCCCCAAGAGAAACTACTCTTCAAGAAGGAAGTACAAAGCGAAACATATCCCAGGCAGCATATCCTGGGAAAATTTGATGCGGAGAACAACATCTTCCTGAGGGAAGTGGAGGTGCGAAGATGCACTTTTCAGTGATGGAGCCACCATTTCTCGCTTCGACCATCTGACAAGGGCCCAGCCCAGGAAGCCCACTCTGGCTAACAGCAAAACACCCCCTTCACACCCTGCCCTAGGGCAGCTGCTGGGAAACACGGGACATGGAAGTGAAGCACAGCTTAGGCCTCAGTTCCCCATATCTCTGGTCCCAAAGCCCGAGTTCTCCCGGCGAAAGGCAGCATCGGGGCTCAGTGAATATGGGGGGCAGCCCAGCCCCTCAACATCCCCCCACCACCATGAGGACCCCCAGAGATCCCGGCACGCACTTGAATGGACTTGACTTACTTTTCAAGGTGGACTGTGACCAGAGGGGAACACAGGTTGGTAGTTGGCTTCGCCAGCCCCAGCTGCAGGATGGCTTCATGCAACTCTTTCACAGTGTCCGCTTCCCCTCGCAGGGCGGCCCCGTTCAGAATGTGGAAGAAGGATGTGACTGTGGTGTCTTTGATAAGCACATCCTTCTCTTTCATCTCCTTCAGAATGTTAATCGCGTCTGCGATGGAGCAACACAAAAGACCCTTAGGTAATTTCGTGGAGGGAAAACAAACCGCTATTAAAATGGCATTTCAAAGGCAGCGGGAATGTAAACTCCGCTGTATAATGCCGATTTCAAGTTAATTACTACTTGCATTTCTAAACGAGACTACAATTATAAATCCACAATAGCTTGGTTTTATCATTTCGAGGCAACTTGGACTGCAAATTAGAGCGGGGGGGGGGGACCTTGGACTGCAAATTAGAGCGGGGGGGACCGGGCCCCTTTTCTCCGCATCACCCCACACGGGCGGTCGCCCTGGGCCCGCGCGAGCCCCTAAATGGATGCTTTTACCACTGGGCGCTAACATCTGCTAAATCGTGCCATTGTTTCTTCGGCAGATGGCTTGTCACCAGGCCAGATAATAAAGATGTGTTTACACTGTACATACAGCCACGCTAATGGTCTGATACCGATAGGGCCTGTTTGCTGTGCCGATACTAATTAGCCCAGCGGAGCCAATGAGAGCTTTCCGAGAGGCGGCGCGTTAAAACATTAAGTTCATTAAGCTTCATTAGGAAAGCAGAAACAAACATTTCTGTCTAGGGAATGAGCGCCCTATCCTAATGTTGGGCTTCGATGCCGGACGGCACGGTTGCTTTATACCCGAAGAGCGGGAAGCGCTGGATGAATCCTTGAACAACCAGTTCTGTGGGGTTCAAGGGCTTCCTAGAAAAGAAGGGGGACCCGCTTCCACCTCAAAGCCTCGTGGGGAGCAGCCCCGGAAGTGATAGCTGTGCTTCCGGCTCCTTGTTGGGAGCTTGGAGATCCCCCGCCCGCCCCTTCCTGGGTTCAGGATGGGCCGTTAGCCCAAGTGCGTCCACCACCGAAGGGATGAGGCCATCATGGCTATCGGGGAGGTGGCTTCCGGGAAACCCTGGCGAGTCAGCCCCCGTAAATGGCTACATCTCCTTCAGTCTGTCAATCAAACCCCACGGATCGACTCACCCCTCACCCAAACAAATGTAAACAGAAACCTAAGGGGGTCAGTGGGGAGAAATCGTGCCTTTAGGACACCCATGCTTTTCCCCAAAAGTTCCCCCCAAATCACTGCTGGAGTCTCCGGACTTGGCAGAGGTTATGTTTCTGCGTTTTCTGTTCAGCCTTCAGAGCCTAAGCCACAACAAAGCCATTAGTCTGGGCACAGCCGCAATCTGTGCCATAAGTCATGATCTTCAAACTCAATCCAAACAGCGGTGCTAATAAAAACGAGCTGCAGAGAGGCAAAAGGCAGTGAGCTGTGCAAATGTAAATGACAAGCTCGCCAATCCATTAGAACTAATGGCCTGCACTGTCCAACAGTCTCTGGTTGAATTCACATGCAAATTTGTATGCAAAATGTCCCAGCACTTTGCAGGACATGATATACCATTAATATCAACTCACATTTTTATTCTAGGTGTAAGATCCCTTTATCATATAGCAAAATAGACAACGAAAGAAGTCGGCTCACCCTGCAGCTGACTCTGCTTCGCCAAGACTTTGACCAGCGCCACGTACTTGCTGGTGTCCAGAACGACGGTGGGATCTATCCGGTCGCTGGAGAGAAAGGAGAGGGGAAAGATGAGGTCCAGGTGGGTGTCGACGGGGCACCCACGTGGGAGTCCAGAAAAGCCGGTCAGGGCTTGTGGTCTCCCTCGCCCCCCAAAATGGGTGCGAGTCCCGAAGACACAGGGATGGGTGACTGTGTCTGAGTCCATCCCCTTAGGCCTGGCAGGGGCCCGGCCTAGAGGCAGCACTTCAGAGGCCAACCTTACATGGCAGGGGTAGGGACATCACTGCAGACCCCCTACCAGATTGTCACCTTTGAGCCCGAAACCCAGGAGGGCCAGTGTGGAGTCAAATGAGGGAGCCCATTCTCCCCAACACCCTAAGTTCCTCCCGGGGACCACTGAGGAGCAGGCTCGGAGATGGGCATGGGACCCAGGTGAAAAGGCCACCACAGGGGTAGCTAATAATAATTATTATAACAATAATTGTGATATTTGTTAGATGCTTACAATGTGCAAGGCACTGTACTAAGTGCTGGAATTGATAAAAGCTAATCAGGTTGGACACAGTCCCTGTCCCACAGAGGGCTCAGAGACTCGATCCCCATTTCATAGATGAGGCAACTGAGGCCCGGGGAAGTGAAGTGACTCGCCCAGGGTCATGTAACAGATACTTGGCGGAGCCGGGACTAGAACCCAGGTCCTTCTGACTCCCAAGCCCGGGCACTCTCCACTGGGCCACGCCACTTCTCTCTGAGTTCGTGCTCCTCCCAAGGGGCTTGGCCAGCTTCTGGGGAACGGGCTCAAGAGGTACATAACCGCCCCACCTCTGGAAAAAGTCCAGCTACCTAGCACCCATTCCATGAGCCCACTGGGAACACAATGGAGACCTGATGAAAGTCTGAGGTACCCTAATCTGCACCAATGAGCCTCGACCTCCCATTATGTCGCCAACTTGTACTTCCCAAGCGCTTAGTACAGTGCTCTACACACAGTAAGCGCTCAATAAATATGATTGATTGATTGATTAGGCAGGGTAAACAGCTTGCCCGTTCTACAGGGATATGGAAGGGGCTGCTGTTGGCGCTGGCGACCTTGGAGACCACCGAACTGATGCTTATTCACCCAATCGGCCCCTCGGCCCGAATGCTCCCCAATTAGACTGTCAGCTCCTGGAAGGCAGGGATTGGGCCCACCAACTCTAATGTACCGTCCTCTTCCAAGGGTTTAGTTCAGTGCTCTGCACAAAGTAAATGTGTGCTCATTGTGGGCAGGGAATGTGACTGTTGTATTGTACTCTCAAGTGCTCAGTACAGTGCTTTCCACACAATTTAGTGCTCAATAAACACGATGGAATGAATGAATAAAAGCGAGTGACTGATGTGCGATTTTTGGAGAGAAGTTTGCCAAGGAGATATTCGGAGGGCAGTAAATATAGAGGAAGGAAGTGGAGACAAAAATGGGCACAGTTGAGCAAGCAAGGTACCCAGCGACACTGCGCCCGATGTGCAGGGGGCAACCTCGGCCAACTGAGGCACCACCGGGCTGTTTTCCCTACAGCCAGAAAAGAAGCCCTGATATCTGTCCAGCCCAGGCTCCTGGTCAGACCAGGCATCTTGTGGAGACCGGGAAAGGAAACCGATTTTGGTTCCAAGAGTAATAACCGAAAACAGGCCCATCCCCACGCGCACCACTGCCACTGCTGCATAAAAACCAGTCCAGGTAGGCCTTGCACTGGGAAGCGAAAAGGAATAGGTGAGTCTTGAATGTGAGGTTCTCCCAGCCGAGGCCACGTCTCCGTGCCCCTCGGCCCGGACCCGGGCGGCCGGACTCACATGTCTTGTTTCAGGCTCAGCGCGTCGGCGGCGTTGTCGTGTCGACAGCACAGGTTAATCAAGGCCGCGTAGCCACCGATAGCCATGTCTGCCTTGTACTTGGCCTTCACGTCGAGGGCTTTCTGCATATCCTAGCAGGGGGGACAGAAGGCCGCGGTGGCGTCGGCTGCGGGCGGGCGGGTACTGAAAACAGCTGCTGCCACCTGCACCCACCCTGGCACTGCCTTCTTGAAGCGGTTCTATGGCTCGGCATAAACTTGCTCCAGGCCCAGATATCCCGCCGGCAGAAATCGCTACAGGCTGCCCGGCCTCGTGTCCCGAAGTCGCGCCGGTACCGTGCCGGGACCTGGCACGATCGGCCCCGGGGTGAGACAGACCGGTGCCGACCCCCAGCCCGTCCCCCCCGCACCGCTCCCCTAGCCCTTTATCTCAGAAAGAGATTTCCTCCAGCGGCAAAATGGAATTTCAATCCCCGCATTAGCAGTCGGATGATATTTGACTTGCAAATGACTCCTGCACGTATCAGTTGCTTGACAATCGAGATAGAAGAGCCCAGAGCCATGGCTTGAAAGGACATTTGGCATGTGTGATAAAGCCATCACAGCTGCTACGATCATTCACTTTGCAGATGATTGTAAACAAACTTCAGCAACCCCAAAACATGCCATTCAAGGTGTAACAAATGAGTTCACCTCTTCATTTAATTGCATTTGGCGCTCGGGCTTGATTTATGGCCATTAACCCCGCTGTACTGATAAATGGAAGTGGTGCAGGGGGGAGGGCGGTGAGGCCAGACCTCCGCTTTCCCAAAGGGGCAGGGGCTCTGACGCTGGCGAACACGCGTACGGCTCCGGTTACCTCTTCCGCGCAGAGCGCCAAGATGAGTTGTTTCAGAACATCCCCAATAGGCTCCTTTTCGGACTTCAGCCTCTCCAGCTCCTCCTCCAGACTCGATGACTTGTACGGTGTGCGCTAAGAGAACGTTGCGGAAGAGGAGAAGTGGTGGGGCTTGAGGAGAAGTTGAATGCCCTCTGCCTCCCTTTCACCCAGCCCATCTCACAGCACCAGGGCCCCGGAATATGGGGGAGCTTCAGACCTCGACAGCCTTGCCGAGGTGGGGTGCCGCATACGTTCTTCTGCTGCCTTCCAACCCCGGACCTCCTCGGCACCCGCACCCCCGACCGCCCCCAGGGACCCCTTTCCGACGAACCGCTGCCAAATGGAAACCATTTCCAAGTAGCACGAGGAGATTACTGCCAAATGTATCTCTGGGCCGACAGATGCACTCTGATCTCCGAGGCAATGTAGACAGAAAATGTGCTCGCAGGTCTACTTACTTTTCTCAAATCTATGTGCTCTCTGTCAATCAACAAGGCCACGTCCTAACAGTGAAACACAGAAGATAAAAAAAGAGGACGTCAGGCCGCCCGGGCCCGCGGATCAGAGACCGATGCCAGTTCTGTGCTGCCGCGCACCCCCGGCCGCCCTCGCAGCTGAAAGCCAAAGCCACTTTCACTTCCCGGGCTGGGGGGTGGAGAGAGATGCATTTTCTGATAGAGTTTCCACAGCCAAATGGGAGGCAAGATGAAAATGGCCATGATTCAAATTGGAGCCACTGTCTCCTGAAGATGAACGAACATTAGGAAGTGTTCCCTGGTCTGGGGAAGGAGTGGTCTGCTACACTGTACACACTCGAGCACACGCACACACCTTAATTAATTCAGGAACATGATGGGCATCCAGCAGATTGCGGATGCCTTTGAAGAGGTTTTCAGGGATGGTCATGTTCTATAAGAAGAGGGGAGGGAAAACAAAACAAAACAAAAAACACCCATTGAGTTTTGAAACCCAACCCAACTGAAATTTGTCTCACAAAAATGATCTCAGACATAATTTAAGTCTCCAACTCTTGCATGTCATTGAGAAGTGGTCTGGCTGGACTTAAAAGCAGCAATTTCCAATCTAATAGATACATGTCAGCCAGGATGGGCATTATGTAGCAAAAAATGAAATGGTACCATCTTCTTCAGCTGATGGAAGTATTGTCTCAAACGCTCCTCCTTGGCCTGTACCTCTGAGTCACTCATGCTGTCAATCAAGTTATAAAGAAAATAGCCAACAGCTTCTGCGGAAGAACCCAAGAGAAAGCATTCCACTGAAATTACTGAGACTGTCATGTTATCAAGATTAATTTAGAAGAAATCATTTTGGTGTGAGATGTCACGGTGATGAGAGGCTCTGAAATGGCAACAATGATCACTGAGGCATAGAGATTATGTGGTTTGGGAGCACATATCTAACTGGTGAGTGAAAGGAATATTAATTATTTTCAGGCCCAGTGACAGCTCTTCTGTACAGAATCTTGCTTCAATCTCATTTTTCCACCACTGAGTGACAGAAGTGGCCCTGCCCTAGGCGGTCCCCCCTTCCCCGTGCCCCTTCTCCAACGGGGGCCACGCACGCTTGGTCTCCTACGAATTTGGTGCGTGAAAGGTGCTGGTCGATCCTCAGGAGAGGCGCCAATGACGATCCCATCAGATAATGGTAAAAAAAAGGTACACACACAAAAAATGGGCTCAGTCAGCCTGGAGAGCTGCCTGTTAGCCAGTGAAAAATCAAGATGCAAAGATGCCTTCCTTCCTCCAGCTTGGGGCATAGCGCACACAGGAACGGACAACTGAGATCCCAGAAGGCTTAAATACTTACTCCCAGAAATCTCAAAAGCAAACCTAACACAAGAGGACCAAATAAAGGATGGATCTTGGTGGGGGCGGGGAGAATCTTCACATGAACAGACACTGATTAGAAGGCTCCAGATCTTACTTCTGGGACCTGATCCCGACCCCTCATTGAGAGCAAATATGAACTCTGCAAAACGCTGGCAGAGAGAATCACTTAAATCTGGGTGTCAGGGAGAGGGAGGAGGTGGGGGAAGGCACCACTGTAACACATTCTTCATGAATTTAGAAAAAAAAAAAACCAACCACCAAAAAAAAAAAAAAAACCCTCCTAGCTGATCCCATGAAATCCCTACTGGGATAGAGCTTTCTCCCCGACATGTTCTCAAATTTCCCTTTCCCAAAGCAGAAATCAGACTTTCCCTTGGAAATCTCCAAGCAACCTGCTCCCCCTCCCCCGGGATCTAGGGCTATGGTACAATCAGAGAAATGGAAACGCTACCCGATGGTCCAGGCAGCTTGGGGTCCTGACCTCCATCCGGGAACAACTGTTGTGTGATCTGCAGAGACAGAATAATCGGATGTTACAGCCAGGAGGAACAGGTAAGGGATGGGCAGGGACAAATAGACTCTGAAATTGAATTCTCCAAATGATAAAACGGCTCTCCGCTCGGGTATTATTCTGAACGACATCATAGTAATCCAGGGCCACAGTGTTGCCACCACTGCCTCAAAACACCAAGGGAGTTTCTTTGGGGAAAATAATAGGTTGGCATTAAAAAAAAAATCTATTACTAACAGAAATGCTTTCTGAAGTGTGGCAAGGGGGATGGAATCCAAGCGGCTGTTTATAGATTGTTTTGCAAAATAAGTGATTAAGAATGGGACATCATTTAGGGCAGTGATTAGCCTGCGCCAGGAGTTGTAAAAGCGGGTCTGAGATGGCTGAAAAGCTGCAGCTGGCCCAGACTGGTGGTTGGGGGTGGGGGGAAAGGGAGGCAGCCCTCCTCGAAGCGACAGGAACAAAGACTCGGGTGGGGGGAATAAGAATGCCGAGGGAACCAGGCTGCACATGGGGGCTGATGGATAACTAGAACTTTGAGTGACCCCCGAAACTCCGCAAAGAAAACACAAACGAAACAACTTCTGCTTGATTCTCAGATGAAACTCTCCCACTCAACCGACCCCAATGCCTGTGAGTTTCCAATAGTGCCCGAACGAAGCCCTCAAAGATGAAGGCAGATTTGACCGTCTCTGCCTTCACTTGCACCACCACTATGAGTGAGATTTAATTTATGTGAGGTTAAAAATCTCCCATTTCCTTAATAACTGAGTGATTATAAAAAACATCTAGGCCAAGAGAATTTTACTCTCCTCCAGGGTAAGCCCATTAGTGTCCTTGCCGTCGCCCGACAAGGCACGCATTGTCGACACAAGACAGCAACACGGTTCTTGTTGAAACCCAGCCGGGAGGCAAAGAAACCGACAAATCGTCCTCTGGTAAACCGGTGCCCGGCGCACCATGGCCAACGGGGCTAGACTGTGGCTGTTTGGGGGACGGTTTGAGATCTCCCAAGGTTTCACCCAAAATCTCCCCCCCTCCAAATGCCAACCACCAAGAAACTGCTTCGATCCAGTTTGTGGCTATCCTGAAATGGACCAGTGAGGATGTCTCCAGACAGTTTCCATGGCGAGGCTGGAGTTTTCGGCCTGCATTAATCCCACCTTTCATTCGCATCCTGACGAGCCTACAGCAAATGGGCCAGGACACACCCGAGGAGACCCGCGGGCCATTTCAGCCCGCCATTCCAACAAGGTGACCGACTTGCTACCTCTGTGACAGACTATGGACAGCTGTGACGGACCCACACAGGACCCCGTGTAAACGGAAACGTGCTCAGGACAGTGCTCGGCACACAGAAGGCGCTCAGCACCCACAGGTTGATGGGAAGGGGCGGGGGCCCTAAAAACAGCAACGGAAGACAATCAGGATGGCTTCATTTCCGCTTATCCATGAGGCCGCAGTAATGGGTTTTATAAGAAGCCGCAGCCACCTCGCTGGAGGGGAAAATGAAGTGAAGGTAGCTTCAGTGACCAATGCTCCTCTCCACAGGCGTTCTGGGGCCCCGCTGACCAAATGGGGCGCATGCTAGCGGTGCCAAATTTTCAGAGTGCTGTGCTTCACACTTCTCGTTAAACTCTACTTACAATTTCAGCGGCTTTCAGGACCCTTACCTTGCTCCAAAGATTTATGTCATCGCACCTAAAGAGGGCAGCAGAGGATAGTACATTAGGAATCGGGAAGAGGGACCGTGGATTTTCATTTAAGCCGCTGGAACCGAGCACGGCTTCCTCGTAAGTGTTCTATCGCGCACGGGCTACGATCTTTCCCTGACAATCAGCTCGGTGAATTCCATTTTCCAGCAACGTTATTTGGTTTCAATAATAACAACGGCATTTGTTAAGCGCGTACTATGTGCCAAGCGCTGTTCTACGCGTTGGGGTGGATACAGTGTTATCGGGTTGGCCCACGTGGGGCTCAGGGTCTTAGTCCCCATTTTCCGGATGAGGTGAAGTTAAGTGACTTGCCCGAAGTCACGCAGCTGACAAGTGGCGAGGCTGGGATTAGAACCCATGCCCTCTGACTCCCAAGCCAGTGCTCTCTCCACTGGGCCAAGCTGCTTCTTTGAGTTGCTTTCAAGTTGCCATTACCAGCATGAAGCAAATCGAAAGAGCCAGAGGGGTCACCGTTTTCTTTACAGTGCACCGTGGCTGGGGGGAGAGATCATGACGGGGAATGGAGGCAGGGAGTAGACTTCATTCAGACAGCCAGTCTTAGGTCTCTCTGCCCTGCCTGGATGGGGGAGGCCATGGGAGCTGGTCAGGGAGCTGTGGGGGAGACCGATCCCCTCTACTCTGTCACTAGCCTACTGCCCCGCTTCCTGCTACCATTATCCCAGCTATCTATGGTCAGGGCTGCTGACGCTTTGTAGGTATACTGAGAATTGTTCCCCTAGGAACTGATCCTCCCAACCCATCGCTATGTCTGAAGGGCTGACTTTCCCAGCAATTTACAGAGTGCAACCAACAGATCCTCTCAGCTCCATGCCCGGTGGGTCAAAGAGGGACACTGGAGGGTGGAAACTGACCACCCCTGCATGGGCACAACATGGCATTCCCCCGGCCCCACCAGAAGAAGACGGGAAACACACTGCCTCTGTGAAACAGAGCATGCACAAGAATGAACAATGGGGCAAGAGGATGTTTGGTGGAAAGAGTGGTCTGCATTTTTGACACTAAAACTGCTCAGAGTTATTTGGAAATTATTCACTAAATAGAAAACAAAAGGCTACCTCTGAGCCTCCCAGGGAGTTCTACCACTTGACTGACTGCTGTGAAAGAGACTAAATGAATCCAAGCCAATTGTTTTATGAAGAGGCATGATTCCACACAGTGATATCTGGTTCCCAACGAAACCAGGATTATGCCCCTGGGTGACAGTTGGGGACAGCCCCTCATGCTCTGCCCACTTGCCAGAGGCATCGTCAGCAGGCATCAGGAGCCTACTTGGGGCTCTGGGCACCGGATACAGCAAAAGATGCCAAATTTAGAAACCCCCATCCAACAAAGGTAGCCCTGCGCGTGATGTGCTGGGCTGCTCACCTCACCGGACTGACCGGGCAGAAGGCAACAACTCGCCACATTTCCACTTGGAGCATCAACACGCGGATTCCGACAACTGGCCCCAGGGTGAGGACACCACGCCAGAACAGGCCAGGAGCCCCGGCCAATGACTCTAGACACAGCTTGGCTGTGTTTTCTTCTTACCCTCATTGTGGTATCTGTGAAGTGCTTGCAATGCACTGAGCACTGTGCGAAGCACTGGGGCTGCTACAAGACAATGCCAAGTCAAGCTGGCAAAATTCCTTCTCTGTGCCTTCTCTTATGCTCATGCAGAAAGCAGCTATGAGGACACATACTCCACCGTACAATAGCCCAAGACCGCACTCAGCTTCAACACTTTATCTTCCCCAGTGCTTAGAACGGTCTTGACACACAGTGGGCGCTTAACAAATGCCATAATGATTATGATGACGAGGAAGAACACCATGTCTCTGCGACTAGTGCCCTTCACTCTAGATTTTAGTTGGTTATTTGGGGTAGGCGGGGCCACTGACGCAGTCTGAACCGTTGGGGCATGGGCCTCTTGTGCGGGTTGCCCCGAGGGAAAATGAAGGAAGCTGCCAAGGAGACCCAGATGTCCAAGAGGACCACCTCCCTGACTATCTTACCTCCTAAAGCCTTGCACCAGGGTGTTGCGAAGAGCCGTCACGTCCAAAGGTGAGGACTGCGAGGACACTAAGAGAAAAGACAGTTCATTTGTAGCTGTAAAACAGCAACGGAGACAACAACAGCTGTGGTATCTGGTTCTCTAGGCCGAGAACTGTGCAAAGTGATGGGGTAGGTAGATACAGGATGATGAGGTCGGGTGCTCTAGATTGTAAGCTCATTGTGGGAAGGGAATGTGTCAGTGTTGTATTGCACTCTCCCAAGAGCTTAGTACAGTGCTTTGCACACAGTAATAATAATAATAATAGTAATGGCATTTATTAAGCGCTTACTATGTGCAAAGCACTGTTCTAAGCGCTGGGGAGGTTACAAGGTGATAAGGTTGTCCCACGTGGGGCTCACAGTCTTAGTCCCCATTTTACAGATGAGGTAACTGAGGCCCAGAGAAGTGAAGGGACTTGCCCAAAGTCACACAGCTGACAACTGGCGGAGCCAGGATTTGAACCCATGACCTCTGACTCCAAAGCCCAGGCTCTTTCCCACTGAGCCACGCTACTTCTCTAAGTAAGCACTCAATAACTACAACTGAAGGAATTAATGAACGAATCAATGGGCACCGGGTCGAAGGAGGGGCAGAATAGGTATTGATTCCCCTTTTTACATGAGGAAACTGAGGCCGAGAAGAATTACGTGATTACGTTGAAAAGGCGGGCTTAGCACTATGGAACACAATCCTACAACGTCACTCCTATGAGTTGCAAAACCAAAATATGGATTTAGCACCTGAAAAATCCATCCTACCAGCTAAGTGGTGGCCAGTCTTTTGAAACTACCCATATGCAAACCAGTGTACGGCTACTAGGGAGCGTGTGAAGAAATAACAACGACCCAGTTTAAAAACTCATCAACCTCCCTCAAATAAGGAAACACCTACAATGCAGCGCAAATTGTGCTTCCCCAATCACGACCTAAGCCCCCCTGCAGCTCTCCAAGTGGCATACCGCTCCAGGCTAAACCGACCAGTGGTGCAGGCCGGCCAGGCCAAGGGGGCCACCCCCTGACCTCTAACACGACTCAAAGACGTTCACCCTGCCAACTGTAGGAGCAACAGATGACTAAAGGCCTCCTGATCCAAGGGGCAGAAGGCTGTAAGCTCGTTGTGGGCAGGGAATGTGTCTGTTGAACGTTATATTGAATGAATGAATGAATCAAAGGAGAAAGGGTTGGGTTATGGCTATTGCCTTTCCAAATTAAGTGACCTCCCCTTAGGGTTGATTCCGTGGCAGTGCCAAACTGAACATTTTGGCCACAATTGCATTAAAGTTTGTCTGACATTTAAAAAGACTCCCAGAAACATGTCATCATGCTCAGCCGTGGATGACAAGCGACCACCTGGTTTCTATAGTAACCACCAAGGCATGGGAGCCCGAAGAGCCCATCGCTGACAGGTGGTGCTACTTGGAGAAAGAACGGCAGCTTGCACTGGCACTAACTGCGTCTTAGTGTTCCCCAATTTCTAAACAGTTTGGGACAGAACGGAAAATTTTCCTTGGATCTCCAAGTCACCCATGAAGGCAAGTTGGGTCAGCCATTCCAACACCTACTTTCCTGCCATTCTGCAAGTTAGTCTAGATGGTAGACTATAAGGTCGTCCTCTAGACTGTAAGGTCATTGTGGACTGGGAATGTGCCTATTATATTGCATTCTCCCAAGCACTTAGTACAGTGCTCTGCACACAGAACGCACTCACTGAATACAAGTAATTGACTCGTCAGACCAAACTCATTGACCTCATGGAAAGAAGTGGTCGGTCACCTTTGTACTCACACCAAATCTTACGGGTAGAACGATGTTGATGACAGTACTTATAAAGTGCTTTCTATGCGACATGCACCGTGCTGAGCACTGAGTTAGATACAGGGAACCACATCAGGAACAATTCCCATCCCATACAGGGTTTACCGCCTGAGAGGTGAGAGAGAGCAGGGGTCTTAGTCCCCTCTTCCAGATGGGGTTCCAGTTGAGAAAGCTGATGTACAGAGAAGCAAAGTGACTTGCCCAAGGTCATGCAGCAGGTAAGCAGTACTCAGGTCCTGTGATTCCCAGGCCCGGGCTCTTTCCATTAGGCCCCACTGTCTCCAGAAGGGCAAGCACTCAGGAGGTGGAAGAGGCTGGTTGGCTCCAGTCACGCAGGCCAGGCCTCCCCAAGCCCATCCCATAGGCTTTGGTGGGGGGGGTGGGGTGTCATCAGCCCCGTGGGGCTCCCGCTAACCCAGGGAGCAGGATGGGGCCACTGCCCGCTCAGAAAGAATGAGGGGCCACCGGACATCTCTTCCACAACAGCATTCTTGCTGATATGGAAAATCTGCTCAATCCACTTACGTAACGAGGAGACCCGTTCCAGATTCCCCTTGACGGATTCGATGCGGAATTCGGCTCCGGAAAATGTGTCACTCTCGGGCAAGCAGCCGTTCTCCTGGGGATGGAGAGGTTGCTAATCAGCGAGCCCGCCTTGCTACCTTCCCTTCCAGAACCCCACGGGAGCAGGCCGGAACTGCTCCGGAGGGGCATCAGCCCCAAACGGAGGACAAAGGCGTGGACGGGGGCGGAGAGGAAAATCTTGACATCCGCCACAATCACCTCTCTGCCGCACCATTGAACACTCCCAGGTGGGCCGAGTCAGGCCTAGGTGACGCATGACCCACCTGCAGCTGGGCGCGTGCGGCCTGCACGCTCTCGAAGCACGGGATCACGTAGTTGGCGAACGTTTCCACGTCGGGCCGTACTCCCAGCTCCTGCATCCCTTTGAGGACGCGGAACACCCCTA
This sequence comes from Tachyglossus aculeatus, assembly GCF_015852505.1. Classification (NCBI taxonomy): domain Eukaryota; kingdom Metazoa; phylum Chordata; class Mammalia; order Monotremata; family Tachyglossidae; genus Tachyglossus; species Tachyglossus aculeatus. The sequence goes on from NC_052074.1 coordinate 672,096, forward strand.
AGAGCAGATGGGAAAAGCTCGCATTACGAAGGCCTGGGCGCCCAACAGGCATGTGGACTTCCGCTGAAAGCTCGATCGGCGACAGGCGAAGGGGAGCGACTCGGGCCACGCTGCGACTGAGTACCAGGCGGTGCCAGCCGGCATAATTCTGACACTTCCTAGGCTTGCCCCACGAAGAGGCCCCAGTGCCTGCGACAGGCCAGGGCCACGCTCAGTCACCCTGAGTGACAGCTGTCAGTCAATTTTTTGAATGCTTACTGCATGCAGAGGACTGTACTAAGTTCTGGGGAGAGTATAATAGCTCATTGCGGGCACTGAATGTGTTTACTGTTATATATTGTACTCTCCCAAGTGCTTAGTACAGTGCTTTCCACACAGCAAACCGCTCAGTCAATACGACTGAATGAAAGAATATATAAGACGCATTCCCTGCCCACAACGAACTTAGTCTAGAGGCGGTGCATCCTGTACCCCCATAGGGGCTACGACTCAAACCGAGAAGCCCCCACTTCCCTCAGGCCATTGCTGTCAGGGTACCCGGGGGTCTCCCGGCCCCTTAATGGCCCACCAAACCACGGCTCCCCAAAAGGCTGCGGTTTTATGGTCACCGTGCCAGAGAAACCTTCCTAGCGGGTGCGTGGCTACTTTTTTTTTACCCTGCCTGGTCAGCCCCGTTCAAGTTCCCCAGCGCCCCGGGCGCGGTGCTGTCCAAGGCAGTTAGCTAAGCCCAGAGTCACATCACTAGCCACCCAGGTAAGAGCTGCTCAGAGAGGAGCAACTGGGCAGATGAGGCTGGACAGCGTGTCCACGGAGCAGATGGTTGCTCTCCACTCGCCCCTCGTATTCATTGCTTTTAAGATGCAAAGTTTCCTCAAAGTCCCCGGCTCTGCCCTGCAGTGCCACCTACGGAAAAGTGACACTTCCATGAATATTTTACGCGGTGCGCTACGCTGCACATAATGAAATGTGAATTCCCTCTGAGCACTCAAGGATACACACAGGCCAGTCACACCACATTAAAATCGCAGTGTCTGCTCGAGTTTGCCTTTAACTGAATTCTGACTTGGATGAGGGGAACACGCCAAAACTCAAGAGAGCCTGAGCATCGTGTTGGACCACGTACTCTCACCCCATCTCGTCTCCCCTGAAATAGCCGGGCCCATGTTGGGGCTGTCGCACCCAGCTGGGAATGCGGGAAAATCAAAATTTGTGGTCTTCACCTCCAGGAGCCCCCCCCACCTCCCCTGGTGCTGTTCTGGTACTGGTGGCCTTGTGCGGTGCCCAAATGATGGTGCCACCGAATGCCCACTGGGCTCAGCAGACTATCATTCATTTAATCGTATATATTGAGCGCTTACTGTATGCAGAGCACTCTACTAAGCGCTTGGGAAGTACAAGTTGGCAACATATAGAGATGGTCCCTACCCAACAACAGGCTATCTATCCTTTAAGCACTTCAATATGCACCGCACCCTCAGCTCCACCACACTTAGGGTCCATATCCGTAATTCATATTAATGTCCGTCTCCTCCTCTAGACAATAAGCTCAATGTGGACAGGGAACGTTTCTATCATCTCTGTTGTACTGTCCTTTCCTGAACGCATAGTAGAGTGGTCTGCACACACTAAGCACTCAATACCACAGGCCGACTGACTGAAGAAGTCCCCGTAGCTGCACTTTAATTCTATTTGTTCTGACGGTGACACCTGTCCATATTTTGTTTTGTTGTCTGTCTAGACTGTGAGCCTGCTGTTGGGTAGGGACCGTCTCTATGTTGCCAACTTGTACTTCCCAAGCGCTTAGTACAGTGCTCTGCACAGAGTAAGCGCTCAATAAATACGATTGAATGAATGAACTATGGGGTCACGGCAAGGGCCAGGGCAGCGGCGGCTCGCGCCTGGTCAGCGCCGTCCCTCGGTGATCTCAAACCTAAATAAGACTCATCCATCCAGTGTGAGGGCTGTTTCCAGAGTCAGACCACATCTGAGTTGTCGAACCATTCAGGTGCTGCTGAGGATTGTTTGAAACCCCTGCTCCCACACAAGCTTAATCATACGCCTCAAATCCCACCCCTCCTAGGAGCTGTGGCATTTGGACCCTAACAGCTGTAGTCAGGCTCTATGCCAGTGTGTTCGATTCCCAGCAAGCCCTCACTGTGCTGGATGGTGTCTCAGTCCCTGGCTTCTTCCCCCATCTTTTACTAAAGCCCAATAAGCTTGCCACCACCCAGCCGGAACTTGGCACTGAGGTCTCAATCTAACCCCGGCAGAATTCTTCAGCCTTCTGGGTCTTTCTCTCGTAAGGAGATTCGATCTGTCTTCTATCGCCTCATTGTGCCTTAAGGGGAACACATTCCTATGCCAGAGGAGGGTGACGAGCCACCCAGGGGACCTTCCAGAATATAAGCCCATTGGGGGGAGGTATCACCTCTTTTTTGCTGTACTGTATTTTCTGTGCGCTTAGTACCGTGTTCTGCACAAAGTAAGCGCTCAATAAATACGACAATGAATGAATGACCCAACGGTTGGGCCGATCCGGAGGTGGGAAGCATGTGGCGGGGGCCCAGCTACGAGCAGCTTTCAGAATCCAATCTTTTCTGACTGGCTTAGGAAGGCTAGCTTCCAATTTGGAATTGGCTCGCCGTACGCAGTGAACGGAAACGGAGCAAGAGTTCTAGCCGGCCTTCCTTGCGGATCGGCCCGTGTCGCATATGACAGGGCTTCCGAGGCACCGCGTAGCTCCAGCTGAGTTGTTGCTGCCACCTGCTTTGGAAAGAATGGGTGGTTTCTTAAGGTGACTCCCGGTTGTCAGATCTGTGTGCTCTTCGGGGATCATTCCTTTCCCTGCCTTCACACTGACGGGCTTTGGCGATGCAATCGCCACCGCCGTCCCCTCAGGGGTCGGAACTGCGGAATCTCCTTGGGGCCGTGGTCATCTCGGCTGCTCTGGCTCTCTCCCTGCCAACCCGTGGAGATGGGCTTGTCTCCGGTCTCTCGGGGGTTTACGAAGGACCGCGGTGGTGTCACCCGGGGCGGCGAGAGACACCAGGCAACCTCCGCCATGTCTGGCTATCCCCTCCCATCCAGTGGACCGGGACCGTCCGTCTCTGGGATCTCTGTTGGTTTCTACAACCGCCCCACCGCCAGCTGGCGGGTGGTTACTGACGGGGGTAAAAGTGGAATCGGTCTATGGAAATATCCTCCTCTTAGAGGGGATCCAGCTAGAGCAGCCTGAGGGTGCGCACAGCCCGCCCATCGTTCACTGCCATCAAAGTCTCCTTGTAGCTGCTCCATTTTCCTCCCAACCGGATATTTCCCATGTGCTGGAGGTCAATGGGGATCTTTCTGTGCATTCCATATGGAGGAGACTTCACATCGCCCATGGCGAAGAACACAGGGCATTTCCCCACCCACCTCCCCAGTGCCAAGCCAAGCAACAGAGAGGATCGGCGAGTCTACGTTTAGGATCTGACAGAATTGAAGGGGCCGCTCCATTGCCTGGCAAAGGCGGGAGCAGAAGCGGGAGCCTCCAACCGACTGCCCACCCGAAGGGGGACATCCCCAGCTGGACACTCTTGACAGTGAAATCACTCAAACACCTATTTAAGGTGGAGTTTCCCATTAGGTAGGTCTGGACCGGCTCCAAGCCCGACATCCAGCGTTTCTTCGGCCAAACTCCTCTGGGTAACCCGCCTCTACACCGATGCCCACCGCGGGCCAAGAGACATCAGCAAGAACCGGGCAGGGTCCGCTCCCTAAGCCCAGGTGGCAGGGACCCAAGCGAATGACTGGTTACCCACCCCCGAAGAGCTGCCTGATGAACACAGCCAACTGACGGTGGAGCTACACCTGCAGCACGAGGATCGGGCCGCCCAGCCTGGGTGCCCCGCGTCCAGGACGGTCCTCTGGGAAGCCCTGGAGGTGGGGATGCGGCTCTGGGGAGACGGTCTTGGAAGGAACTCTGAGGGGAATCTGCCCGGGAGTTCACGGCCTCCTTGATGATCCAAAGGTCCTGGATCCCACATGTTACCAGCATGGGACTTTCCACCCCATCAGAAACATAAAGGGTTAATCAAACCACATATTGTTTACGCCAAGAATTCTGCAAAATGGATTTAGGGACTTTTAAAGCTAGAAACAATTAGGGAATACTTGTTTCACCATTTCCTCCAAACCAGAATGTGCCTATACATTTAAAGACAAATTGCAATGAGAGCAGCCTACTAAAAGCACCTTTTTTTGTTGTTTGTGCATTCTGTTTGTCACCCAGTGTCACACTAACAACCCTGCATCTCAATCCAGAGCGCATTATACTGAAAGAAGATGAAAAAGACCGTTTTTGTTTCCCCTTGGGGGAAGTAGTTCTGTTAAAAGCCTCTTTTTACGAGACTGCTCTTTCTGAATTACCACTAACGCAAGCCAAAGAATTAAGATCCCATACTCTAAAATTTGATATTTGTTCAATTCTTATTCAGATCCGATAGTCATCCCACGTGTATCGGGGGTGGGGGTTGGGGATGGGGGGGTGGAGGGAGAATGCAAAACACCTCAGGCCCCCTGAAGGCTGTTGGTGAGCGGTCATCTCGGCCCTGCCAACAGGCCACTGGCAGGCTGACCTCACCCAACCCACCCCCACACACATACAGTGCCAACGGGAGACGCGGTCTCTGGAGTTCGGCCGAATATGTCCACAGGGAACGCAACCTGAGGCTTCTGCCGAAACCTCGGGGCTCTGTCCCGGGACCTGGACTTGGGCCCCACGGTGAAACGAAGCAGCTCGAGACGGGTGGGAGCCAGAGTTCCGGCCTAGAAACCCCCTCCATTGGCGCCGCCGGCCGTTCTGATACGAGTGACCTTGTTCCAAAGGGGAGAGGAAGGACCGGGGGCATAGTGGAGGCGACCAATTTAGATCAGAAAGCATTGGGGGGGGGCTACGGCCACAGTCCCTGAGGTGGTGGCACCTGCCCAAGCTTACCGGCAACGTTCTTCTCCTTCTGGCACCTGGCGAGCAGCGGCCAGAAATAGTGAGTTCGGATGGGATGGCTACCTCCTTCCTTCAGCGCCTTCATCAGCTCAAACGCCAGGACTGAGAGAGAGAGAGAAGGGGGCAGGGTCAGAGAGGGGCAGACTGGGCAAAGGAGCGGCTTCCACTCCCAGGCTGGGCCGGGTCACGGCGAGGCCATCTATCAGTACCTGCTTTCCCGGATGACAGGGCACAATGCAAGCTGAACTGAAAAGGGGCAGCATGGAGCTGGGCATCCCTTAGATGATTGCAGAAGCCTTGCAGCTTGAGGAACGGCTAAAGGGAGAAACGTTTTGAGATCAGCTTGAACCTCCCTCTCCCCGCCAGGCAGCCCGTTGGCCAGACTGGAAAACCCTGGCTGGCGGGTGGCTTCCTGGATCCCGCTCCGCTCCCCTGCGGGGCATCCGGTCGGCAGGAAAGGGGAGAGTACCGTGTCCGTGGTCACACAGTGGCGCAAGAAGAAGTTGCCGAAGTCGACGGCACCCCCGTCTGAACCCTCGGCCACGGTTCGGGGGCACGTCAGCAGGACTTGGAAGGCTGTGTCCTCCAGCTTCTCGGTGATCAGACTCAGACACAGGTTCATCACATCTAGGGAAGAAATGGGCTTTCCTTGCCGGAGGTGATCACACCCCGCCGGCAGCCTGAAACCAGCTACCACGGGACGGCTTTAATCCGTCGGTCAGTGGTAATTGCTGAGCGCTTGGGAGGGCACGGCTGCCCAGCCAACAGGGAAAGCCAACCCTCACTTCCCACAGTGGGACTGGTGGAGTCCCCAGACCTTCCCACACTCAGACAGCCATCCAAGCTGATGGGACCAGCCCTGTCAGAAAGAAAGCTACAAGCTTCCTAGTGGACTCTTGGCAAAGACCCGTCATCCCTACCCGCGGCCCCCCCGCCACCTACTAAAGGACAATTTCAGTCTTTGAACTGAAATTCCAGGACTTGAAATAGACTGCAGTTACGCTAGTATACTACAGCTGAAGCAGGCATTGAAAATCTCTCTCTCTCTCTCTCTCTCATAAATACTGATAAGGACACTTCTCCCAAGCCAGTTTCTGCCTTGCTTGGCGCCTTCCCTAATTCCACCAGAATTCTAGGAGCAGAGTCCATCTATTTCTAAAAGGACATAATGTCGCTTTTCTTCAGGTTAGCCAAGATGACCTAGTCCTAAATTGACTGAGCCGCTGATTGAACCCATCAGCTGTGCGGCTGGAAGGTGTTTTCTCCTTTCGCCTGAAAATACCAGGCCGGGTGACATCCTCGGGGTCTCCTCTTGAATCCTATCCTTCTCCTCATCCCTTCCGGAGGCTGGGAGGTTCCCTGAGGGCAAGGACCACATCTCCTGTATCTCTGAGACTCTCCTGGACATTCCCATTCAGAGCTCTCTACTCACAACCAACGCTCCGGAAATACTCCCGATGGCATAACTAGTTAGTACCCGAGGGACTCAAGTGGCAAAGACACTCTCTAAATCAAAAAAGCCCAGCTGAGTTACCTGGAATGTATCCCCTTTGGAACTTCATGCGCTCCAAGATGTCCGAGACATACTGAGGGTAGCCAGCCTTAGTCAGGCTATAGGTGATCTGCATCAGGTCCCTGTCCATAAGGTAATGGTCCATCTGCTCCACCTTATCCAGCGTCTGAGCTCAGAACAAAAGTCAGTGTACAACACGTGCGCGTGTACGCAACAATGATTACTTCTGGCAAATCAATTCCCCCAGGAGGGTTTGGAAGGCTTATAAATAAATACTAAATAAATAATGACGGCATTTATTAAACGCTTACTATGTGCAAAGCACTGTTCTAAGCGCTGGGGAGGTTACAAGGTGATGAGGTTGTCCCACGGGGGGGCTCACAGTCTTAATCCCCATTTCACAGATGAGGTAACTGAGGCATAGAGAAGTTAAGTGACTTGACCAAAGTCACACAGCTGACAACTGGAGGAGCCGGGATTTGAACCCATGACCACTGACTCCAAAGCCCGTGCTCTTTCCACTGAGCCATGCTGCTTCTCTAACTCAACTATTCCCTAGGTTAACTTTCAAAAGGGGAGTTCTCAAACTGAAAACTCCGAGTGCAGGCGGAGTATCAGTGAGAGAGCTGGAGGTTTATGGCATCGAACTGGAGCTTGAAATTTCTACCTTTTCCAAAGCCACTGAAAATGTGTCTTGGAAGTGACCTAAGAGGCTGACTCTGCACAATTTGGGCGTATTTGGAGTTTTTAAGTCTCCATACCACTGACATGCATAGAAACTTATTATTATTATTATGGCATTTGTTAAGCGCTTACTGTGTGTCAAGCACTGTTCTAAGCACTGGGGAAGATACAAACTTATCAGGTTGGACACAGTCCCTTGTCCCACATGCGGCTGTCTTAATCCCCATTTTACAGATGAGGTAACTGAGGCACAGAGTGTAGTGAGTGACTTGGCCAAGGTCACCCAGAGGGCAGGTGGCGGAACCAGGATTAGAACCCAGGTTCTCTGACTCTCAGGCCTGAGATCATTCCACTAGGCCACAGTGACCAAGACAGAAACACGCTTCTCGTCAACCACGTGCCCGATGGCAAGAGGTGCGTGGCCTGGCCTACCCAGGGCCCCAATTCTGCCCGACAGGACCTACCTCCTTAACACGCGCTATGTCGCCTCTCTCAGCGTACGCCTTCAGTAATGCCAGGTAGGTGTCGGGGCCGGGTTCGATTCCCGCTTCCTGCATCACCGAGAGGATGTTCTCTGCGTTCTCCATGTCCCTACAGGTGGGGAAGTGAGGCAAGAATGCAGACCCCACCAGTTTTCCTCAGTCCCTCCCTGTCTCCCTCTCAAATGCAGCACTTCAGAAGCTCGGTCTAGCTCAGGGGATCACGTTCTCAGAAGAGGCCAAACATCAAAATTGCCACTACAGTGCTAAAATAGTTCAAATGGTCGATTTCAGCAAGCCGAGCTGCCCGCCCGCAGACAGGATCCACGCAGCGGACACCCTGGGACCGGAAACATGGGGCCCCCGGCTTCAGCTTTTCTGCTCTGGCTGAACAGGAAACTTAAGGAAAGATCCGTGACTTGTAGTGAGTCACAAGACTGGCTGAGCAGGGGGACAGCTTTCCTCTGAGCAGACTCATGAAGTCTTTCAGAACAGCGGCTGCTCCGGGGAAGATTTCCTCCCTTCTAGAGGAAGTGAGCCCCCATACTGCTCCCTGAGGGATCTCCCACACAAAACACATACGGAATCTTAAGGAGCGAGAGACAATGAGTCAGGAGGTGCCGCAAACATCAAACATGACACCCCAGTGGGGGACGACCTTTTTGTGTGCACCTTGTGACTGAGAGCCCGGGTGCCCTGACACTTGCCATCATGGGTGAACCTCACCGTCAGCCAATAAGAAGGATGATTAATGGCACACGAAGGTGGTGTGCGGCTCCTGCGTGGGAGAGAGTAAGCTGGCAACTCTAAAAGTCTATAATACCCAGCTCTTGCGTGTCCCGTCACAAGCGAACTGAAAACTGCTTCTGTGACCGGAAGATCCTTCGTCTTCATGAATCCAAGGACTTTGCTGAAAGACAAGGAAATTAAATCAGGAAGGATCCTTATTTAAAAAGGGTTATAAGCAGAAGCAATAGGATACAGACTGCATGCTCAGAAGCAGGTCTTCAATCGTCGTTTCATCGCCACCTGGCCAATTCACAAAGTGGGGTGTCTGCAAATTGCAGGGGGGAGGGGGCCTCTTCAACAGGACCTTCTATTTTAGGAGGTGCCAAAATGGGATAAAACAGGAAACTATCATCAATTTTCCCATCCAATGTGACCCACATGTTCTTTCTCATCCTGAAGGTCACAATGGCTAACTGGTGGCTCCTCTAGAAAAGCAGCCTCTGAATGCGCTGCCAACATGAAAATTTATTCAGTAAAACCAAGCATGTGGTAGTTCCCCAGGTGCCTCAGCCCATTTCCTAAATCACCTTTCCCCAGCCTCCAGCAGGATGCCCTCAAATGCCGGTTGCCTCCTAAAGCATCTTTCTGATGAAACTTTAGGAGGAGCTTTAGTTGAAAAAACATTGGACCAGACCAGGGAATGAATTATTTCGAATCATTATGATGTGGATTTGCAAATTCCTACCTGGCTCCTTCGATGTCCCCTAAGTGGCAATAAGCAGCAATCAGTCTCTGGTACGTAACCTGTCAAGGCAAGGGGCGCGTCAACAACTGGGTGGGAAAAACCCAGGGGTGGCCTCGTGCCACTCTCGGTTGGTCATTTATCGCTCTGTCCCCAGGGCGGCATCCCCTCCCCGTCCCACTGCTCTGCTCCGGGGGAAAGGGAGGGCTTGCGTCTGTGGCTCTCGGCCATATGCCCTTTTTGGTTCGGGGCCCTTTGGTTCTCGGGGCTTCCTGGGACTACCTACTCGGTTGGGTGGCACATTGGCTCCTTCCATCTTGGTCAGGAAATCGGTTGGTGAAAACTTGTGCTCATTCTGAAGATAGACTTTAAGCAGAGCGTTGTAGTGGCTGGCATCAAACACCGTGCCTGGGAATGAGAGGGAGGATTAGGCTTAGATGCCAAGGGGCCCCACCGGGAGGCACCTGCAATCCATTGAGGCGATAGCAGGTTGGCCTGGACTGGGGTAGAGAGGCTCGGAGGTCGCTCCTCCCGGCCAGGGCACTGCGAGGGAGGGGTTGAAGTTCAGTAGTGAAGCTTGTCACCCTGGTCTCTGCTCAGGTAATCCATGAATGAGGCAAAGCTGAGGGAAGAGGGGTTCCCACTGGTTGAGCTCTCAGCCATATCCCGTGGGGTTCCGGTGCCCGCCACCTCTCGGCACCTGGGCAGCCCCAACTTCTTCAAAGGATTGAGCCGAGACTCCTGTCCCGGCCCCCTCCGCCGAGCTAGCACAAGGCTGATGACATAAGTTCATCTCTAGATGGTAAGCTTGTTGTGGGCAAGGAATGTGTCTGTTTATTGTTATACTGTACTCTCCCAAGTGCTTAATACAGTACTTTGCACACAGTAAGCGCTCAATAAATATGGTTGAATAACTGAATTATGAGCCCCCTCCTTCCTCTCCCCCTCCCCCCGCCCTACCTCCATCCCCTCCCCACAGCACTTGTATATATGTTTGTACAGATTTATTACTCTATTTACTTTACTTGTACGTATTTACTATTCTGTTTACTTTATTAATAGATTTTGCTTTGTTGTCTGTCTCCCCCTTCTAGACTGTGAGCCCGTTGCTGGGTGGATGGGGGGGAGAGGGGGGAGGGAGGGAAGGAGGAACGGACGGAAGGAAGGAAGGAAGGAAGGAAGGAAGGAAGGAAAGAAGGAAAGAAAGAGAAAGAGAGAAAGAGAGAAAAAGAGAAAAAGAAAGAGAAAGAAGGAAAGAAAGAAGGAAAGGGGAAGGAAAGGGGAGGAAAGGAAAGGAAAGGAAAGGAAAGGAAAGGAAAGGAAAGGAAAGGAAAGGAAAGGGGAAAGGAAAGGGGAAAGGAAAGGGGAAAGGAAAGGGGAAAGGAAAGGGGAAGGGGAAAGGGGAAGGGGAAAGGGGAAGGGGAAAGGGAAGGGGAAAGGGAAGGGGAAAGGGAAGGGGAAAGGGAAGGGGAAAGGGAAGGGGAAAGGGAGGGGGAAAGGGAAGGGGACAGGGAAGGGGAAAGGGAAGGGGAAAGGAAGGGGAAAGGAAAGGGGAAAGAGGAAAGGAAAATGGAAAGGACAAATGAAAGGGGAAAGGGAAGGGGAAAGGGAAGGGGAAAGGGAAGGGGAAAGGGAAGGGGAAAGGGAAGGGGAAAGGGAAGGGAAGGGAAGGGAAGGGAAGGGAAGGGAAGGGAAGGGAAGGGAAGGGAAGGGAAGGGAAGGGAAGGGAAGGGAAGGGAAGGAAAGGAAAGGAAAGGAAAGGAAAGGAAAGGACTGAATGAATGATGTCCCGGGACCGGCTGCGTTTCCTTTCATTTCCTCGCCAGTGCCCCTAGATGTCAGTACAACTCACAAAATGAAAGACTGAAACCCCTCCCGAGCCCCTCCGGGGGCGGGGAGAAAGCTCAGCATTTGGGCTTAGACGGGCCGGTTCCACTTTTCCAGTGTGCGGCCACCCCCCTAGGCGTCCGTTAGTTTGGGTCCCGGCCCGGCCGTACCCAGCTGCTGAAGTCGGTCCCATATCTGATGGGCAAACTCTGTCCGCTCGGACGGTGGAAGTTCAGGCAGGAGTGAGCCACAGCTACGGAGAAGGAGCAAGGCCTGGTTGCTCCCGGGATTTCCTGAAATAGACGACAGGGCACGTAACAATGTTAGTGGTGAGGCGTTTGCAGAGAAAGGAGAGGCAGAGACATTTGGGACTCAGAAAGTTTGGAGTGTGACCTTAGGCACGTCACTTCACATCTCTGTGCCGCAGTTACCTCATCTGTAAAAAATGGGGATTAAGTCTGTGAGCCCCATGTGGCACAGGGACTGTGTCCAACCCAATAAGCCTGTATCTACACCAGTGCTTACAATAGTGCCTGGTGTATAGGAAGCACTTAAATACCGTTTAAAAAAAAAAAAGCCTTGCTGATTGGCGTGTGAGCCTGGCAGGTCATCGTGCAACCCTGAGGGGGGTTCCTGCTGTGGGCAGGCCAGGCTCACTGACCTTCTAGAGGACTGGGCAGCAGAGACGGGGATGGCACTGAGCTGCAGAAATGACACTAAGTGCCATCCGGAGGGAAGACCCCCAGCAAAAGGGGAGACGCCAGGGTCAGAGGCCAAATTTGCTGGGGACAAGCAAACCTGCCCGTGATTCGGAGGTATCATTCGGAATGGGAGTGTCCACAGGTGGGCTTCCATTGGGACAGTGAGGCAGACAGACCATCATCAGGAGGGCTGCCGTCAGCTCCAAGCCCCACAGGCCAGAGAGCAGGGAGCACCTTGGGCCTCCTCCTCACTCCACCGCCATAATAGCGCCATTCCTTCCGACGGGGTCCTTACGCCCATCTGGCAGACCCACCTGGGCTTGATTGGGTTGGCAAGGGATGAGCCAGAGGCTGGCATGACCCAAGATGCTGCCAAGGGTAGAAGGAGGGGGGCCCCCCCGCAGGCGACTTCCACCTCCCAGTGGATGGGCAGATCCAGAGAGTGACACGCAGTGTCGGCATGGGTCCTCCCTCTGCTCCTTCATCCCTCCTCACAGCCCTGAAGCAGGGAGGGGCATGAACTAGCTTCCCTTCACATACAGGGAAACTGAGGCTCGGCAGGGACCCGAGACGGGATGGGGATGGAGAGCAGCAGCTGGGCTCTCTGACCTCTCCAGGTCACCGGGCTGGGAGCCAGGAGACCTGGCTTCTAGTCCCTATTCTGTCCCTGACCCTTTGGGTGACCTTGGGCAAGTCACTGAGTAATAATGAGAACTGATGTAGAGTGCGTTGCCAAGCAATGTACGAAGAGCTGGGGAAGGTTTGAGAGAAACAGGCCGGACACAGTCTCTATCCCCCTGTGGCTCCTGGGGGAGGGCAGACAGCCTGTTTCCTCACCTATAAAATGGGGACAAGATCCCTGCTCTCCCTCCACCTCAGACACTGAACTCCGCAGGGGACAGGCCCGGGGTCCCATCTGCGTCCCTGATATTTATTTATGTCCTGGGGGCACAGAGCGAGCTCTTCCTAAATCCCGTTATTATCACAGCCCATCGCTACTGCATGAAGGAGGAGCGGTGGGGTCTAATTAAAAGAGCACTGGTCTGTGAGTCAGAAGACCTGGGTTCTAATCCCGGCTCTGACAACTGCTTACTGTGTGAACTTGGCCACGTCATTTAACTTCTCTGTACTTCAGTTCTCCTATCTTCTCTCCTACTTAGAGAAGCAGCGTGGCTCAGTGGAAAGAGCCCGGGCTTTGGAGTCAAAGGTCATGGGTTCGAATCCCGGCTCCACCAACTGTCAGCTGTGTGACTCTGGGCAAGTCACTTCTCTGGGCCTCAGTTACCTCATCTGGAAAATGGGGATTAAGACTGTGAGACCCACGTGGGACAACCTGATCACCTTGTAACCTCCCCAGTGCTTAGAACAGTGCTTTGCACATAGTAAGCGCTTAATAAATGCCATCATTATTATTATTATTAAGACTGTGAGCCTCATGCAGGATAAGGACAGTGTCCGACCTAAGTAACTTGCACCTACCCCAGTGCTTAGAACAGTGCTTGATATATAGTAAGCACTGCACAAATACCATAAAAAAAGTTTTTTAAAAAAAGAATCCCAACCAACCGAAGCAGGGTCAGACTCCCTGAAACCACCTGACGGACTTACCCGATTTGCAGATGTTGGTGAAGATTCTCTGAAGGAGGTTCTTGGTGATGCGTCCAGTTCTCCGGACAGAGTTGTCCAGTCTCGCCAAGGCCCACTCGAACTGGTTTCCCTGCCTCCTCTGAATGGAGCCTGCGTCCTCCTGGTGATCAAGTGTCGTCTGGGCGGCGAAGGCGAAGCGCCGCGTTAGGTGGAGAGGTGGCCTGGGGAAACACAGGGCCCGCCATCAGCCACCGACCCACGCCAAACCCCAAGCCAAACCAGACCCCACGGGCGAACGACTGTGGGTATGGCGGCGGATGGGGGAAGAGGCTGTTGAAGCCCACCCGCCGGCTCCCATTTGGAGGTCTGGAAGCAGTCCGACCTGACCGGCCCCCTCAGCCCTCGGGCGAGACCCCAGAAACAGCACGGCCTAGGAAATAGAGCACGGGCCTGGGAATCAGGAGGTCATGGGTTCTAATCCCGGCTCCGCCACTTGTCCGCTATGTGACCTTGGGCAAATCACTTCACTTCTCTGTGCCTCAGTTCCCTCATCTGTAAAATGGAAATTAAGACTGTGAGCCCTATGTGGGACAGGGACCGTGTCTGACTATCCTGTATCTACCTCAGCTTTTGGAACAGTGCTTGGCATATTGTAAGCTTAACATACCATAATTATTATTGAATTATTATCATTAAACGCTTAACCCAGATCTCCTTCCGAGTCAGGCCCCGCCCGCAGAGGCCAACGCCAAAATGTCCCCCACTCTCTTGGCCGGATGCCTGAGGGAAAGGGTCAAGCGATAGGGCTCGCAAAGAAACATGAAAGCAGGGAAGACGAATGGCTGGGAGTCCCCAAAACAGGTCCCGCATCCACCGCGGTGTATTGTCCTCTCCCAAGCGCTCAGTACACTACCCTTTACACAATAAGTGTCCGGTTCTGCCCGTACCCAAGACCTCCACAAGTCCCAGCTCGTCCAACAAGACTTTCCTGGTGACCTCCCCACCTCCTGGGGCACCCCAGCCTGGCAGCCACCTCTGGATCCCCATCCGGCACCTGGGTATGGGCCGTTTGCCCATCCAGCACGTTGCTCTATCCGTAAATACTCATGTATCTGTTAGTCCTTCCTGCCCCCTCATCAAATAGAGTAGGGGGGATATGTGTGTGTGTGTGTGTGTGTGTGCGCGCGCGCACGCGCACACACACGCTGGAGTGTTGGTGCTGGGCAAGATAGGGATACTCTTCAGGCTTCCAATGGGTTTTCCCAAGCATCCTCTACAGTCCATAGCATACCACTACCCGTACTGCATTCCCACTGGCCGACCTCGCTTATTATTGGGTTAAGAGCTTACTATATGCCAAGCACCATCCTAAGCGTTGGGGTAGGAACGAGATAATTGGGTTGGACACCAACTCCGTCCCACATGGGGCTGACAGTCTTAATCCCCATTTTGCAGACGAGGGAACTGAGGCACAGAGAGGTTGAGTGACTTGCTCCTGGTCCCACAGCAAGCAACTGGCAGAGCCGGAATGAGAACCCAGGTCCTCTGACTTCGAGGGTGCTCGTTCCATTAGGCCCTGCTGCTTTTCACGTAGGCAGAGAACCCAGCAGGGACGCCCCTTGGCTGGGGCAGTAGCTGTTGGCCAGAGAGACTTCGAAAGGCCCAAGGGGAGGGAGGAGGCTTGTACCTTAGCTGAAAGCCTCTGTCCGAGCCTCCCCTTTGCCCCCCAGGAGCCAGCCCTAAGCTGGGGGAATGCTTGCTCAGTTCCTGCAGGTCCCAACAGGGAACCCAACTTCTGCTCTCCTCCTGCCCGATAATAATAATAACGATGGCATTTATTAAGTGCTTACTATGTGCAAAGCACTGTTCTAAGCACTGGGGGGGGGGATACAAGGTGATCAGACTGTCCCATGTGGGGCTCACAGTCTTAATCCCCATTTGACAGATGAGGTCACTGAGGCACAGAGAATAATAATAATGCTGGCATTAAGTGCTTACTATGTGCAAAGCACTGTTCTAAGCACTGGGGAGGTCACAAGGTGACCAGATTGTCCCACATGGGGTCACAGTCTCAGTCCCCTAACCTTCAACACCCTAATCACCAATCCACGGATGGGGACCTCTGCTAGCATGACATATTGGATAGAGCACAGGCCTGGGAGACAGAAGGCCATGGGTTCTAATCCCAGCTCTGCCACTTGTCTGCTGTGTGACCTTGGGCAAGTTACTTCACTTCCCTGTGCCTGTTACCTCATCTGTAAAAATCATCATCATCAATCGTATTTATTGAGCGCTTACTGTGTGCAGAGCACTGGACTAAGCGCTTGGGAAGTACAAGGTGGCAACATGTAGAGACAGTCCCTACCCAACAGTGGGCTCACAGTCTAAAAGGGGGAGACAGAGAACAAAACCAAACATACTAACAAAATAAAATAAATAGAATAGATATGTACAAGTAAAATAAATAAATATGGGGAATGAGACTGTGAGCCTCATGTGGGACAGGGACTGTGTCCAACCTGACTTGTGTGTATCCACCCCAGCACTTAGTATAGTGTGTGGCACACAACGAGCACTTAACAAATATCAACATTATTATTATTATTATTCTGATCGAGGGAGTGGACCCTTAGAGGGACCATGGCGGCAGATGAGAGACAGATCACGGCAATCTGTAGCTCGGCGGTGGTGGGACGCCAGCTCACTGATGCGCTTCAAAACCTCCTCAACTGGCATGATACCTGACAGCCACTCTCTGGAGGAGAAGAGAATGTTGACCCACCACCTCTGAACACTTTAACCATCACACTCTCATCCTGACTATATTCACGCAGCAGGAATTTTCAGGCCTCGATAATAATAATAATAGTGTTGGTATTTGTTAAGCGCTTACTATGTGCCAAGCATCATCATCATCATCATCATCAATCGTATTTATTGAGCGCTTACTGTGTGCAGAGCACTGTACTAAGCGCTTGGGAAGTACAAGTTGGTAACATATAGAGACAGTCCCTATCCAGCAGTGGGCTCACAGTCTTTAGACTGTTTACGTTTTAGACTGTTTAGACTGTTTACGTCTTTAGACCGTTTACGGGGGCTCACAGTCTAAAAGCACTGTTCTAAGCACTGGGGGAGATACAAGTGACCAGGTTGTCCCACATGGGGCTCACAGTCTTCATCCCCATTTTACAGATGAGGGAACTGAGACCCAGAGAAGTTAAGTGACTTGCCCAAAGTCACCCAGCTGACAATTGGCAGAGTGGGGATTAGAACCCATGACCTCTGACTCCCAAGCCCAGGCTCTTTCCACCGAGCCACGCTGCTTCGATGATGAAGCCAGAGTTCTCCTCACCACTGAAAACCAGGCATCACACCAGGAGAAGCAGAACCCAGGCCTGCGAGTCAGAGGATCTGGGTTTTCATCCCAGCTCCGCCTACTGTGTGACCTAGGGTGAGTCACTTGCCTTCTCTGGACCTCGGTTTCCTCACCGGTTCCACCTCCTCAGACCCCCATACCCATCCATCCCCAGCTCCGTCGAGGGAGACCTGCAGGCTGGCATGTTGCTGGCTCTGGCCCGGGCTGAGGGCTACTATTTGCTAATAATAATGGTGGGATTCGCTACGTGCCTGTGCTAAGCCCTGTAATAAGCACTGGGGAAAATACAAGACTGAGTCAGGTCAGGCATGGTCCCTGAGAAGTGAAGTGACTTGCCCAAGGTCACACCGGAGCTCTTGCTGCTCTGTTGGCTTCAGTTCTCCGCCTGACATTGTACTGGGACCAGATCTGGTTCTTCCTTCCTGGCTCCCAACTGACCAACTAATAACATTTGCTGAGTGCCTGCAGGCAGAGCAATGTACTGAGTGCTTGGGAGAGTCCAACGGGGCAGCCCAGGGGCCAGGCCTGCCCAGTGCTTTGGCCAAGTGGGCACAGTTTAGTTACCCAGAAAGCCTGGCTGCAGTGGGCCCTGACCCACTGAGCTCCCATAGGCCTGGGAGGGAGCCAGGGACCACAGAATAATTATAATCACTGTGGTATTTATTAAGTGCTTACTATGCGTCTGCCATTGTAATAAGCACTGGGGTAGACACAAGATCATCAGACCATCATCAAGATCATCAGATCATCATCAAGTTGGCAACACAGAGAGACGGCCCCTACCCAACAGCAGGCTCAGTCTAGAAAGGGGAGACAGACAACAAAACATTAACAAAATAAATAGAATATGTACAAGTAAAATAAATAATAAATATGTAGAAACATATATACAGGCCCGGGAAAAGTGATTTCAGAGTGATTAGACTGTGAGCCCACTGCTGGGTAGGGACTGTCTCTATATGTTGCCAACTTGTACTTCCCAAGTGCTTAGTACAGTGCTCTGCACACAGTAAGCGCTCAGTAAATACGATTGACATATATGATATTTCACATAGGGCTCACAGTCTAAGTGGGAAGCAGAACAGGTATTACATCCCCATTTTCCAGATGAGGAAACTGAGGCCCAGGGACCCAATGTGGCTTGGCCAAGGTCACCCAGCAGGTGCATGGCACAGTGGGGATTAGAGCCCAGGTCCTCTTACTCCCAGGCCTGGGCTCTCTACAGTAGGTCATGCTGCTTCCTTAGCAGCAAGGAAGCTCCCATTTGGGAGCTTGGGTCTTGGTTGGAGGTGGGGATGGGGGACGGCCACGACTTTCCCCTCCAAACTCAGGTCCCCCAGCAGCAGGGGCTATGGAAACAAGTCCAACGTAGCTGGGAACCGGGCTCCGGGTGAGTCAGACCAAGGGGGCCCGGCAGGCCTTTCCGACGGGGCCGCTGTGGGCAGGAGGAGGGGGCACACCTGGCTCCCCTCCTCCTTCCCATCATCCACGGGCCATGTGGCGCCCTGGCGGGGCGCCGGCAAAACAGGGCAGGGTCCTCAGTAGGTGTCCAGTGGTCACCCGGACGACAAATTCAAGGGAGGGGAGAGAGACACTGGCTGGGGGAGGAAAAGCCAGTTCGTTCTTGTGCTTCTGAGGGTGGTGGGTAGCCCGGCTCGTGGCATGGTTGGGGGGAACGGAAGCTGCCCTGTTGGGGCAGGGGATGCATCACTTTACTATCCCGCCCTTCTCAAGGGTCTAGCACAGTGGGGCACACCAAATGAGAGCTCAGAAAATGCTTCCGCTGCCGGAACAATTCTCCTGCGAAGACGAAGCAGTCACCGGGGTGAGGGCGCTAAACTGAGGCCACACCGGGATGCCCACTGGCCCGCGCAAACCCAGCTGGGCCCGCCCACTCTCAGTCACCCAGGCTCCAGTGTGCTCCGCGCGCCCGCTGCGGGACCTGGTGGGGAGAGCAGAGGCCCCCAGCTCTCCGCGGGTGGCCCCGTGTCCACCCGATGCGGTCCAAGCTCCCGGGTGGGACGCTGTGCTGGCCCCCAGCCCCACAGGGAGGGGAAAGGAGGAGGGGACGCTGCTGCTGCTGCTGCTGCTGTCCTCGGCAGGGGAGCGGGCCTAGCCTGCCGAGAGGCCACGTCCCACGCTCCCTGCGGCGGCCAGCCTGCTCTCAGAGCAACCACGATCGGGGCAGGGAACATTTGTGGGTTCATAAAAACAGGGGGAATCCTCAGGGACCCTAGGTCAGAGGGTGGAGTGGGTGGGGGTTCGTGCCCCTCTAGAATCCCCCCTCCAGACTATGAGCCCATTGTGGGCAGGGACTGTCTCTCTTTATTGCTGCACTGTACTTTCCAAGTGCTTAGTACAGCGCTCTGCACACGGTAAACATGCAGTAACTAAGACTGGATGAATGAATGAATCTAAGGACAGATTTATGCAGGGTTGTCCTGGCTCAGACCATGGGCACGATAAAGTCATCAAGGTGGCGAGCGGCAGCTACAAGTTTCTGGCTAAGCCCTTGAGCCGGTTACATAGGCAGGGAACAACAGTCAGTCAATCGTATTTATTGAGCACTTACTATGTGAAGAGCACTATACTCAGTCCTTGGGAGAGCAGGCTGCAGACCGCAGGAAGAGTGGGACACGGCCTCTCAGCAGGCTAGGCCCGCTCCCTGGCCCAGGACGATAAACAGACATGTCCACAAGGAAGATGCTGGGGACCGATTTAACCCCACACTGGGGGCAAATGGCAAGATGGTGGAGAGGGAGTCTCAGCTCGAAGCACTGTTATTATTATTACAGTGTTCGACTGGCCGGGCAGAAGTCTTACTAGCCACCCACTCATTCATTTAACCACATTTATCGAGCACCAGCTGTGTGCAGAGCAACACTGTGCTCGAGTCTACGATCTACACGGTGTGGCAATGGTGTGTCTCGGTGGGGGGGGGGGTGGCGGGATGGCTCAGTGGAAAGAGCACGGGCTTGGAAGTCAGAGACCATGGGTTCTAATCCCGGTTCCGCCACTTGTCAGCTGTGTGACTTTGGGCAAGTCACTTCACTTCTCTGTGCCTCAGTTACCTCATCTGTAAAATGGGGATAAAGACTGAGCCCCATGTGGGTCAACCTGGTCACCTTGTATCCCCCCCAGCGCTCAGAACAGTGCTTTGCACATAGTAAGCGCCAAATACCATCATTATTATTATTATATGGAAAGCCTTGACTGCCACATGCCTAGCAGGGGGCCAGGAAGGCTTTCCTCCCGGGAGACCAATTAGGAGCTTCCAGGGGCTCCACCGATAACTATGGCAACATCGACCACAACTGCTGGGGACCGACCAAGGGGGCTCTGACACCATTAGAAAAGACCACCAGATCACCCCGTGACGTCTACCTCCAATTTGAGCTGCTGCGTCCTACATGCCCCAAAGAGACAGGCCTGATGCCCCGTAATAAAAATTAATAATAATTATGGCATTTGTTAAGCACTTACTATGTCAGGTCAGACATAGTCCATGTCCCACATTGGGCTCACAGCCTTAATCCCCCTTTTACAGATGAAGTAACTGAGGCACAGGGAAGCGAAGTGACTTGCCCAAGGCCACGGAGCAGACAAGTGGCAGAGCCAGGACTACCTGGCCCATAATAATAATAATAATAATAACGGCATTTATTAAGCAAAGCAGTGTTCTAAGCGCTGGGGAGGTTACAAGGTGATCAGGTTGTCCCTCGGGGGGCTCACAGTCTTAATCCCCATTTTACAGATGAGGTAACTGAGGCCCAGAGAAGTTTAATAATAATAATAATAATGATGGCATTTATTAAGCACTTACTATGTGCAAAGCACTGTACTAAGCGCCGGGGTGGTTACAAGGTGATGAGGTTGTCCCACGGGGGGCTCACAGTCTTCACCCCCATTTTCCAGATGAGGGAACTGAGGCCCAGAGAAGTGAAGTGACTTGCCCAAAGTCACACAGCCGACAATCGGCGGAGCCGGGATTTGAACCCATGACCTCCGACTCCAAAGCCTGGGTTCTTCCCACCGAGCCACACCGCTTCTCCAAGTTAAGTGACTCCCCCTTCTAGACTGTGAGTCCACTGTTGGGAAGGGACTGTATATGTTGCCAACTTGTACTTCCCAAGTGCTTAGTACAGTGCTCTGCACACAGTAAAGTGCTCAATAAATACGACTGATTGATTGATTGCCCAAAGTCACACAGCTGACAATTGGCCGAGCTGGGATTTGAACCCATGACCTCTGACTCCAAAGCCCGGACTCTTTCCACTGAGCCACGCTGCTTCTTAGCCCGTGCTCTATCCACGACGCCAGCCTGCTTCCCCATGTCGGACGGGGGCTGTTTCCAGTCTGAGAAATAACGTGGCCCAGTGGATAGAGCCGGGGCCTTAGGAGTCAGAAGAACCTGGGTTCTAAATCCCGGCTCCATCAGTTACCTGCTGTTTGACCTTGGGCAAGTCACTTCACTTCCCTCATGTGCAAAATGGGGATTAACAGTGTGAACCCCACGTGGGACTGCGTCCAAACCGATTTGCTCGTATCCACCCCAGAGCTCAGTAACAGTGCCTAGCACATAGCAATAATAATAACTGTGGCATTTGTTAAGCGCTTATTATGTGCCACGTACTGTACTAGGCGCTGAGGTGGGTACAATTGTCAGCTGTGTGACTTTGGGCAAGTCACCTCACTTCTCTGTGCCCCAGTTACCTCATCTGAAAAATGGGGATTAAAACTGTGAGGCCCCCCGTGGGACAACCTGATCACCCTGTAACCTCCCCAAGCGCTTAGAACAGTGCTTTGCACATAGTAAGCGCTTAACAAATACTGTCATTATTATTATTATTGCAAGCAAATCAGGTTGGACACAGCCCCTGTCCCAATCCCTTTTTTACAGATGAGGTAACTGAGGTAATTGAATGAATAAATGAGGCCCAGAGAAGTGAAACGATTTGCCCAAGGCCGCAGAGCAGACAAGTTGAGGAGTACTCTATTTATTTATTTATTTTACTTGTACATATCTATTCTATTTATTTTATTTTGTTAGTATGTTTGGTTTTGTTCTCTGTCTCCCCCTCTTAGACTGAGAGCCCACTGTTGGGTAGGGACTGTCTCTATGTGTTGCCACCTTGTACTTCCCAAGTGCTTAGTACAGGGCTCTGCACACAGTAAGCGCTCAATAAATACGATTGATTGATTGACTGAGTAGGAATTGGAACCCACGACCTCCCAGGCCAAGCTTTAGCCATTACTCCTTCCTGCTTCCTCCACGAGGCTGCAAGGACACACGGGGGCCCGGGCCTGCCGGGTGACCCGATGACCTCTCGGGGGCCAAAGGTCAAGGCCGGGTCACCCAGCCTCCCTTTGGGCAGGGATCACTTCCTCTACCATACGGTCTTCCCCCAGGCGCTCAGTACAGTGCGGTGCACTATGTCATCACTCAATAAACACCAATGATTGACAGGGAACCCCTGGCCCTGCATGTCCCGGGGAGGGCGACTGCGGGCGTGGACACGTGGGTGCCGGGGGCCGTTCATTCATTCAATCGTATTTATTAAGCGCTTATTGTGTGCAGAGCACTGTACAAAGCGCTTGGGAAATTACAATAGAGCAATAAAGACAATCTCTCCCCACAACGAACTCACAGCCTGGGGGGCAGGGGGGTAAACAAACATTAATACAGGCGAGCGGAAGGCATAATTATGCTACTGGTTAAGCACTTAGGATGTGCCAAGTGCTGGGGTAGATCCAAGCACTCAGTACAGTGCTCTGCACACAGTAAGCGCTCAATAAATACGATTGAATGAATCCAAGCGAATTAATTTGGAAACACTTCCTGTTGCGTAATAACAATTATGGCGTTTGTTAAGCCCTCACTATGTGCCAGGCACTGTACTAAGCGCTGGGATGGATACAGGCAAATCGGGGTGCACACAGGCCCCGTCCCACATGGGGTTCACAGTCTTACTCGTCATATTACCGATAAGATAGCTGAGGCCCAGGGAAGTGAAGTGACTTGCCCCAGGTCCCCCAGGAGGCAAGGGGCGGAGGCGGGATTAGAACCCAGGTCCTTCTGACTCCGAGGCCCAGGGTTTATTAGGCCAAGCTTTGCGGCGCCCTGGGTGACCTTCCCGGTGGTGGCTCGGCACGCGCCCGGCCTAATAATAACGGTAATAATAATTGTGGTATTTACTAAGACCTTATTATGCGCCAGGCCCTGTACTAAGCGCCGATCCAATCGGGTCGGACACCGTCCCGGTCCCAAGTGGGGCTCCCGCTCTCCACCCCCATTTTCCACATGAGGTTCCTGAGGCCCAGAAAAACGAAGTAATAATAGTAATAATAATTGGTATTTGCTCATTCAATCTTATTTAGTGAGCGCTGACCGTGTGCAGAGCACTGTACTAAGCGCTTGGGAAGTCCAAGTCGGCAACAGATAGAGACGGTCCCTACGCAACAACGGGCTCACAGTCTAGAACATTTGTTAAGCGCTACGTGCCAAGCCCTGTTCTAAGCGCTGGGGTAGATACAAGGTCATCAGGTTGCCCCACGTGGGGCTAACTTCTCTGAGCCTCAGTTCCCTCAACTGTAAAATGGGGATGAAGACTGTGAGCCCCCCGTGGGACAACCTGATCACCCTGTATCAATCGTATTTATTGAGCGCTTACTGTATGCAGAGCACTGTACTAAGCGCTTGTAGCCCCCCCAGCGCTTAGAACAGTGCTTCACATATAGTAATAATAATGATAATAATGGCATTTATTAAGCGCTTACTATGTGCAAAGCATTGTTCTAAGCGCTGGGGGGATACAAGGTGATCGGGTTGTCCCACGAGGGGCTCACAGTCTTAATCCCCATTTTAACAGATGAGGTCACTGAGGCACAGACAGAAGCCACATGGCTCAGTGGAAAGAGCAAAAGGCTTTGGAGTCAGGGGTCATGGGTTCAAATCCCAGCTCTGCCAATTCATGCATTCATTCAATCGTATTTATTAAGCGCTTACTGTGTGCAGGGCACTTGGGAAGTACAAGTTGGCAACGTATAGAAACGGTCCC
The DNA here is from genome assembly GCF_015852505.1 of Tachyglossus aculeatus. Lineage (NCBI taxonomy): Eukaryota > Metazoa > Chordata > Mammalia > Monotremata > Tachyglossidae > Tachyglossus > Tachyglossus aculeatus. The sequence continues at coordinate 695,776 of NC_052074.1, forward strand.
TACCCAATAGTGGGCTCACAATCTAGTCACTTAACTTCTCTGTGTCTCAGTTCCCTCATCTGGAAAATGGGGATGAAGACTGTGAGCCCCCCGTGGGACAACCTGATTGCCTTGTAACCTCCACAGTGCTTAGGACAGTGCTGAATAGCAAGCGCTTAATAAATACCATCGTTATTATTACTGAGTGACTTGCCCAAAGTCACACAGCTGACAATTAGCGGAGCCGGAATTTGAACCCACGACCTCCGACTCCAAAGCCTGTGCTCTTTCCACTGAGCCACGCGGTTTCTCTCTGTGCCTCAGTTACCTTATCTGTTAAAATGGGGGTGACGACTGTGGGCCCCACGTGGGACAACCTGATCACCTTGTATCCCCCCAGCGCTTTGCACATAGTAAGCACTTAATAAATGCCATTACTATTACTATGGGCGAAGCACTGTTCTAAGCGCTGGGGGGGGATCCAAGGTGATCAGGTTGTCCCACAGGGGGCTCACAGTCTTCATCCCCATTTGAGGGAACTGAGGCTCAGAGAAATTAGCCCCAGTCTTCTAGACTGTGAGCCCGCTGTTGGGGAGGGGCCGTCTCTAGATGTTGCCAACTTGGACTTCCCAAGCATTTAGTACAGTGCTCTGCACACAGTAAGCGCTCAATAAATACAACTGAATGAATGACTCCCAAGCTCGGGTTCTGGCCACTGAGCCACACTGCCTGTTAGGCAAGGGACTTGCCCAGGGTCACCCTGCTAAGAGGAGGCAGAATTGGAACCCATGACCTTCTGCCTCCCGGGCGCGTGCGCGGGACTTCCCAAGGGCTTAGTCCAGTGCTCCGCACACAGTAAGCATTCGACGCAGCGTGCTAGAGAAGCAGCGTGGCCCAGTGGAAAGAGCCCGGGCTTTGGAGTCGGAGGTCAGGGGTTCAAATCTCGGCTCCGCCACTTGTCAGCTGGGTGACTTTGGGCAAGTCACTTCACTTCTCTGGACCTCAGTTACCTCATCTGTAAAATGGGGATGAAAACTGTGAGCCCCCCGTGGAACACCCTGATCACCATGTAACCCCCCCAGCGCTTAGAACAGTGCTTTGCACATAGTAAGCGCTTAAGAAATGCCATCAATATATTACATTAATCCCAACTCTGCCACTTGTCTGCTGTGTGACCTTGGGCAAGCCACTTAACTTCTCGGTGCCTCAGTTACCTCCTCTGTAAAATGGGGGTGAAGGCTGTGAACCCCACGTGGGACAACCCGATCACCTTGTATCCCCCCAGCACTTAGAACAGAGCTTTGCACATAAAAACTGCTTAACAAATGCCATTATTATTATTATCATTAATAAATGCGAATGAATGAATGACTCCCAAGCTCGGGTTCTGGCCACTGAGCCACACTGCCTGTTGGGCAAGGGACTTGCCCAGGGTCACCCTGCTGCTAAGAGGAGGCGGGATTGGAACCCATGACCTTCTGCCTCCCGGGCGCATGTGCGGGACTTCCCAAGTGCTTAGTCCAGTGCTCCCCACCCAGTAAGCGTTCGAATCCCGACTCTGCCACTTGTCTGCTGTGTAACCTTGGGCAAGCCACTTAACTTCTCTGTGCCTCAGTTACCTCCTCTGTAAAATGGGGGTGAGGACTGTGAGCCCCACGTGGGACAACCTGATCACCCTGTATCCCCCCAGCGCTTAGAACAGTGCTTTGCGCATAGGAAGCGCTTAACAAATGCCATTATTATTATAATTATTAATAATAAATGCAACTGAATTAATGACTCCCAAGCTCGGGTTCTGGCCGCTGAGCCACACAGCCTGTTGGGCAAGGGACTTGCCCAGGGTCACCCTGAGGAGGCGGGATTGGAACCCATGACCTTTGCCTCCCGGGCGCGTGCGCGGGACTTCCCAAGCGCTTAGTGCAGTGCTCCGCACACAGTAAGCGCTCAATAAGTACGACTGAATGAATGACTCCCAAGCCCGGGTTCTGGCCGCTGCTGATCCACGCTGCCCGTTGGGCAAGGGACTTGCCCAGGGTCACCCTGCCGCTAAGAGGAGTTGGGATTGGAACCCACGGCCTTCTGCCTCCCGGACGCATGCGCGGGGCTTCCCAAGCGCTTAGTCCAGTGCCCCGCACACAGGAAGTGCTCAATAAATACGACTGAATGAATAACTGCCAAGCCCGGGTTCTGGCCGCTGAGGCACGCTGCCCGTTGGGCAAGGGACTTGCCCAGGGTCACCCTGCTGCTAAGAGGAGGCAGAATTGGAACCCATGACCTTCTGCCTCCCGGGCGCGTGCGCGGGACTTCCCAAGGGCTTAGTCCAGTGCTCCGCACACAGTAATAATAATAATAATAATCATGGCATTTATTAAGTGCCTACTATGTGCAAAGCACTGTTCTAAGCGCTTAAGAGGTTACAACGTGATCAGGTTGGCCCACGGGGGGCTCACAGTCTTAATCCCCATTTTACAGATGTGGTCACTGAGGCCCAGAGAAGTGAAGTGACTTGCCCCAAATCACCCAGCTGACAACTGGCGGGGCCGGGATTCGAACCCATGACCTCTGACTCCACTGAGCCACGCGGCATCTCTAAGCGCTCACTAAATACGACCGAATGAATGGCACCCAAGCCCGGGTTCTGGCCGCTGAGCCACGCTGCCCGTTGGGCAAGGGACTTGTCCAAGGTCACCCTGCTCCTAAGAGGAGCGGGACTGGAACCCATGACCTTCTGCCTCCCGGGCGCATGCGCGGGACTTCCCATGCGCTTAGTGCAGTGCTCCGCACACAGGAAGCGCTCAATAAGTACGACCGAATGAATGACTGCCAAGCCCGGGTTCTGGCCGCTGAGGCACGCTGCCCGTTGGGCGAGGGACTTGCCCAGGGTCACCCTGCTGCTAAGAGGAGGTGGGATTGGAACCCACGACCTTCTGCTTCCCGGGCGCGTGCGCGGGACTTCCCAAGCGCTTAGTCCAGTAAGCGTTTGAATCCCGACTCTGCCACTTGTCTGCTGTGTGACCTTAAAACCAATAAATTGTGACCAATAAATACGATTGATTGATTGACCTTGGGCCAGCCACTTAACTTCTCTGTGCCTCAGTTCCCTCCTCTGTAATATGGGGGTGAAGGCCGTGAGCCCCACGTGGGACAACCTGATCACCTTGTATCCCCCCAGCGCTTAGAACAGTGCTTTGCACATAGTAAGCGCTTAACAAATGACATGACTATTATCATTATTAATAAATACAACTGAATGAATGACTCCCAAACTCGGGTTCTGGCCGCTGAGGCACGCTGCCCGTTGGGCAAGGGACTTGCCCAGGGTCACCCTGAGGAGGCGGGATTGGAACCCATGACCTTCTGCCTCCCGGGCGCATGCGCGGGACTTCCCAAGCGCTTAGTGCAGTGCCCCGCACACAGGAAGCGCTCAATAAATACGGCCGAATGAATGACTGCCAAGCCCGGGTTCTGGCCGCTGAGGCACGCTGCCCGTTGGGCGAGGGACTTGCCCAGGGTCCCCCTGCCGCTAAGAGGGGGCGGGATTGGAACCCACGACCTTCTGCCTCCCGCGCGCGTGCGCGGTCCGCCATGCTGCTCCTGCGGGAGCCGGACACCCTCCGTCCGTCCGTCCGCCCCTCCGTCCGTCCGTCCCTCACCGGTCCCGGATGGCGCGGGTCCCGGGCGTCCCGGGCGCGAGCAGGCGGCGAGGGGCCCGTGCCGGGGCGCGGAGGAGCCAGCCGGCCGGTCTCAGCAAGGCGGCCATGCTGCGGCTCCCTCACGGCCGCTGAGGAGAAAGGCCGGCAGCCCCACGTGACCGCCCCGACGCGCGCCGCCGCGAGGGCCAAACCACCCGGCGCCGGCCGCGGGGGGGAGGGAGGCCGCGGACGTTTTTTTTTTCCCCTCGCCTCCGCATCTGGATCCTCGCGGGCCCTCCTTCAAATGGACAGTCCTATTCTTTTGATTGGCGTGAGGTTCTCCCCCCCGCCCCCCCCCCACAGACGGCCTCACAGCCGCCGTCACGCGCTTCCGTCTCCCGGCGGGCTCCCCTACACGTGTGGGCGAGTCCGAAGGGGGCGGCCTTGGGCCGGCTGAGGGAAGAGGGAGAGGGGACGGCCGGCCCCGGAGTCGGGGGCGCTCCTGCGGCCTCCCTCGGTCATTCCGTCGTGTTTCATTCATTCATTCATTCATCGTATGTCATTCATTCAATCGTATTTCATTTATTCATTCATTCATTCAATCGTTTGTCATTCGTTCATACACACAAACGTCTTCCATTCATTCATCCAATCGTATTTCATTTTAGACTGTGAGCCCCCTGTTGGGTAGGGACCGTCTCTCTATGTTGCCAATTTGTACTTCCCAAGCGCTCAGTCCAGTGCTCTGCACATAGTAAGCGCTCGATAAATACGATTGATTGATTGACTCATTCATTCATTCAATAGTATTTCATTCATTCAATCGTATTTCATTCATTCATTCAATCGTAGTTCATTCATTTATTCAATCGTATTTCATCCATTCATTCATTCAATCGTATTTCATTCATTCAATCAGTTGTACGTCATTCATTCAATCGTATGCCATTCATTCATTCATTCAATCGTATTTCATTTATTCATTCATTCAATCGTATTTCATTCATTCATTCAATCGTACTTCATTCATTCAATTGTATTTCATCCATTCATCCATTCAGTCGTATTTCATTCATTCATTCAATCGTGTTCCATTCATTCATTCAATTGTATTTCATTCATTCAATCGTATGTCATTCATTCATCCAAATTTATTTCATTCATTCGATCAATTATATTTCATTCATTCATTCATTCAATCGTGTCATTCATTTATCCAAATGTATTTCATTCATTCGATCAATTATTTCATTCATTCATTCATTCAACCGTATTTCATTCATTCGTTCAATCGTACTCCATTCATTCAAGTGTATTTCATTCATTCAATCGTATGTCATTCATTCATCCAAATGTATTTCATTCATTCGATCAATCATATTTCATTCATTCAATCGTATTTCATCCATTCATTCAATCGTATTTCATTCATTCATTCAATCGTATTTCACCCATTCATTCAATCGTATTTCATCCATTCATTCATTCAATCGTACTCCATTCGTTCAATTGTATTTCATTCATACATTCAATCATATTTCATCCATTCATTCAATCATATTTCATTCATTCATTCATTCAATCGTATTTCATTCATTCATTCATTCAATCGTATTTCATTCATTCATTCATTCAATCGTATTTCATTCATTCATTTATTCAATCGTATTTCATCCATTCATTCAATCGTATTTCATTCATTCATTCAATCGTATTTATTGAGCGCTTACTGTGTGCAGAGCACTGGACTAAGCGCTTGGGAAGTCCAAGTCGGCAACATATAGAGACGGTCCCTACCCAACCACGGGCTCATTCATTCAATCGTATTTATTGAGCGCTGACTGTGTGCAGAGCACTGGACTAGGCGCTTGGGAAGTCCGCATCAGCAACATATAAAGACGGTCCTGACCCAACAACGGGCTCACAGTCTAGAAGGGGGAGACGGACAACAAAACAAAACATGGAGACAGGTGTCAAAACCGTCAGAATAGAATGATAGCTATAGGCACATCATTAATAAAATAAATATAGTAAATATGTACAAGTAAAATAGAGTAATAAATATGTACAAATATGAACAAGTAAAATAGAGTAATAAATATGTACAAATATGTACAAGTACAATAGAGTAATAAATATGTACAAATATGTACAAGTGCTGTGGGGAGGGGAAGGAGGTGAGGCGGGGGGTGGGGAGGAGGAGAGGAAGGAGGGGGCTTAGTCTGGGAAGGCCTCCTGGAGGAGGTGAGCTCTCAGTAGGGCTTTGAATGGGGGAAGAAAGCTCCTCCGGAGGGCGGGGAGCCGAGCGGTTTTCTGGGGCGAAGCAGCCGAGGGGTCCCCTTCTTCTCAGGCGAACCCCAGGAGTGGGGTTCTAGCCAAAAACAACGGCGGCAGTGAGGGGGAACCACGTTGTTGTCCGAGAAACAGTCAGAAAGTCCTGGTTTCTTGTCCCACCTCTGCCACTTGGAATAATAATGATGGTATTTGTTAAGCGCTTACTACGTGCCAAACACTGTTCTAAGCCCTGGGGGAGATACAAGGTAATCAGGTCCCACGTGGGGCTCACAGTCTTAATCCCCAATCCCCTTGTCAGCTGTGTGACTTTGGTCAAGTCACTTAACTTCTCTGTGCCTCAGTTCCTTCATCTGTAAAATGGGGATTAAGCCTGTGAGCCCCATGTGAGAAAACTTGAGTACCTTGTATCCCTCCCACCTCCCCGGGGCGCTTAGAACTGTGCTCGGCACATAGTAAGTGTTTAACTAATACCATCATTATTAATCCCCATTTTACAGATGAGGGAACTGAGGCACAGAGAAGTTAAGTGACTTTCCCAAAGTCACACGGCTGACAAGTGGCTGAGCCGGGATTAGAACCCACGACCTCTGACTCCCAAGACTGGGCTCTTTCCACTGAACCACGCTGCTTCTTGTCTGCTGTGTGACCTTGGGCAAGTCACTTCACTTCTCTGGGCCTCAGTTACATCATCTATAAAATGCAGATTAAGACTATGAGTCCTATGTGGGACAGGAACTGTGTCCAAACCGATTATCTTGCGTCTATCCCGGTTCTTGATATAGTGTTTGGCACATAGTAAGCATTTAACAAATTATTATTGGGAAGCAGCTCAGTGGAAAGAGCAAGACCTTGGGAGTCAGAGGTCATGGGTTCTAATCCCGGCTCCCCCACATGTCTGCTGTGTGACCTTGGGCAAATCACTTAACTTCTCTGAGCCTCAGTTACCTCATCTGTAAAATGGGGATTAAGACTGTGAGCCCCCATGTCGGACAACGTGATCACCTTGTATCCCCCCAGCACTTAGAACAGTGCTTGGCATATAGTAGGCGCTTAACAAATGCCATTATTATTAAGCGCTTACTATGTGCCAAGCACTGTTCTAAGCACTGGGGTAGAGACAAGGTAACCAGGTTGTCCCATTTGGGGCTCACAGTCTTAGTCCCCATTTTACAGAAAATCAATCAATCATATTTATTGAGCGCTTACTGTGTGCAGAGCACTGTACTAAGCTCTTGGGAAGTACAAGTTGGCAACATCTAGAGACAGTCCCTGCCCAACAGTGGGCTCACAGTCTAGAAGGGGGAGACAGAGAACAAAACCAAACATATTAACAAAATGAAATAAATAGAATAGATAAGTACAAGTAAAATAAATAGAGTAATAAATATGTACAAACATATATACATATATATAGGTGCTGAGGGGAAGGGAAGGAGGTAAGACGGGGAGATATACATACAAAAGCCTCAGTCTCATGATTGAAACATTTCCTTAGTATATATTAATACCTACATATACACACATAATATGCATATATGTACATTATATACATATAATATCCATATATTATTATATTATTATAATATTACATATTATTATTAGCACTTAGAACAGTGGATTGCACATAGTAAGCGCTTAATAAATGCCATCATCATCATATGAAATCAGGGTCGCACTTGGAGAGTTTCCAGTAATAATAATGATGGTACTCGTTAAGCGAGGTAACTGAGTCACAGAGAAGTCATGTGGCTTGCCCAAGGTCACACAGTAGACAAGTCACCTGGTCCAGTCCCCTTCCCCTAGGGCAGGTAGTCTAATTGTATTTATTGGGCACCCATTGGGTGTAATGCAATGTACTCGGTGCAAGTGAGTGGCAAACCCACTAGGTACAGGTTAAGGAGGAGATCAACCTGGGTCCAGTTCATCAGGTGAAGTGAGCTCCTACCCTTAAAATTATTTTGAAAAGAGACAGAGAGAGAGAGAGAGAGAGAGAGAGAGTGTGTGTGTCTGTCTGTCTGTCTGTCTCCAATTTACCAATTTCCTGAGAGTAGAAACTCTGCCCTTTACCTTTATGGTAGGTTTCCCAGAACCCAAATACAGTGTCTGCACCCAACATTCATTCATTCATTCATTCATTCATTCATTCATTCATTCATTCATTCATATTTATTGAGCATTTACTGTGCGCAAACCACTGTACTAAATGCTTGGGAGACTACAGTATAACAACTGCTCCCAGTGCAGCACTCTGCACCGAGCAGCTTTTGTCCATTCAGTGCTCTGTGCCCAGCATTCATTCATTCAATTGTATTTATTGAGCACTCACTGTACACTTGGGAGAGTCCAATATAACAAAAAACGGCCCCCTTAACTTTCTGCCTCCCTCCCTCTAACTGTGGGAATTTTTCATCATCATCATCATTAATCGTATTTATTGAGCGCTTACTATGTGCACAGCACTGTACTAAGCGCTTGGGTAGTACAAATTGGCAACATATAGAGACAGTCCCTACCCAACAGTGGGCTCACAGTCTAAAAGGGGAGTTTTCAAGGTTCAGTTCTAGGTCCCTTCCACGCTCCCTCAGAGAGGCAGTGTGGCTTAGTGGAAATCAATCAATCAATCGTATTTATTGAGCGCTTACTGTGTGCAGAGCACTGTACTAAGCGCTTGGGAAGTACAAGTCGGCAACACATGGATTAGGAGTCGGAGACCGTAGGTTCAAATCCCAGCACTGCATTTTACAGATGAGGTAACTGAGGCACAGAGAAGTGAAGTGACTTGCCCAAAGTCACACAGCTGACAATTGGTGGAGCCGGGATTTGAACCCATGACCTCTGACTCCAATGCCCGGGCTCTTTCCACTGAGCCACGCTGCTTCTCTTACTTGCCCTATTATTATACTCTCTCAAGTGCTTAGTGCAGTGCTCTATTTACATATTTGTACATATATGTACATATCTGTACATATTTATTACTCTACTTATTTTACTTGAACATATCTATTCTATTTATTTTATTTTGTTAGTATGTTTGGTTTTGTTCTTTGTCTCCTCCTTTTAGACTGTGAGCCCACTGTTGGGTAGGGACTGTCTCTATATGTTGCCAACTTGTACTTCCCAAGTGCTTAGTACAGTGCTCTGCACACAGTAAGCGCTCAATAAATACAATTGATTGATTGATTGATTGATTGCTCTGCACACAGTCGATTATAAGCTATTTTATGGCAGGGACTGAGTCTGCTGAGCCTGCTGTACTCTCCCAAGTGCTTAGTACAGTGCTCAGCACACAGTAGGTACTTTATAAGTAATAATAATTGTAGTATTTGTTAAGCACTTATTATATGCCAGGTATTGTACTAAGCACTGGGGTAGATGCAAGCTAATTGGGTTGGACACAGTCCCTGTCCCACATGGGCTTCTTGGACTTAATCCCTATCCAGTGCTTATAACAGTGCTTTGCACATAGTAACCGCTTAATAAATGCCATTATTATTATTATTATTTTACAGTTGAGGTAAGTGAGGGCCAAAGAAGTGAAGTAACTTGCTCAAGGTCACACAGCAAACAAGGGGCGGAGCCAGAATTCGAACCCAGGTCCTCCTGACTCCCGGGCCCGTGCTCTAGCCATTAGGCCATGCTGCTTCTCAGTAAGTACTATCAATAGGTTGATTGGTGAGGGCAGCATGGTTTCCTGAGCAATGCACACGCAAGGCCTTGGAAAAGAGGCCCAGGGATTAAGGCTGTCGCAAGTCCTCACACCTCTTGTCTCTCTTTCACCTTGAGAAGCTAATAGTCCTCAAAAATCCTTTCTCTCTTTGACTGGACCCAGATGTGCTAAAACATAAATCTTACAGGATATAATTTGGTGTTTTACTAGTGCCGGTGGCACACAAAAATTTTTGCTCTTCCTGACAGGGCTCAGAAAATTCTATCAAAATAAATCTCCGGAGGAGAGACGCCTCTTTTCCCGCTCTTCCGAGCGGCTTTCACGAGAACCAAAATAACCCGCAGAGTGGGGATTTCGGGTTTTGTCTTCCCACTTCTCTTCTTTAGCACAAACTCTGCCCTTCCTGAAGAACTCCAGGTGGGGTGTCAGACGTCGACATTCCCGGGAGCGAGATCTCTCGGGCAGGGTCCTGTCGATCAGCCCAGCCTCGCTCAGAGCAGCCCCGGGTGCCACTTCACCATCTTTTGGGAGCCCAGTGTGGGCAGCTGTATTCCCGAGGAGCTGCCCACAGTTTCCCCGGTGACTGTGGGATCCAGGGCTCAGCCTCCGCCGTGTCCTGCTCGCTCCTCGTAGGGGCAGAGCATCATCATCATCATCATCATCATCAATCGTATTTATTGAGCGCTTACTATGTGCAGAGCACTGTACTAAGCGCTTGGGAAGTACAAATTGGCAACATATAGAGACAGTCCCTACCCAACAGTGGGCTCACAGTCTGAAAGGGGGAGACAGAGAACAAAACCAAGCATACTAACAAAATAAAATAAATAGAATAGATATGTACAAATAAAATAAATAAATAAATAGAGTAATAAATATGTACAAACATATATACATATATACAGAGCAGGATGGATGGGTCACCATGTCGACTGGCTGAAGGCTACTGGCTATTGCTGCCCGGGCTTTAGGTTCCATGGGGTCCGCCCGGAACTGGGGTCTGGCTTCTCCCAGTTCTGGGCAGACCCCAAGGAACCTAAAGCCAGAGCCTCGCCAATGTTCCAGATTTGTTTCAGAGGACTCCGTCCTCCCCAGCCGCCCACCTTCTCCCCACCAATGGTGAGCCTAGGGAGGACCTGGTTGACATCTTAAATTCCTACTTCCTTGAAAATTGGCTGCACAAAACTGCCACTCTAGCCCAAACCATCCTCCAGGGCCTCTCCTGTGGTTCCCCTGGCTACCTCCAGCCACTCATTCATTCATTCAATTCATTCAGTCGTATTTATTAAGTGCTTACTGTGTGAGAGAACTGTACTAAGTGCTTGGAAAGTACAATTTGGCAACAGAGCCAACAACGGGCTCATAGTCTAGAAAGGGGAGACAAAGAAACAAAACAAGCAGACAGACATTAATGGCATCGAAATAGATAAATAGAATTATAGATATATACACATCATTAATAAAATAAATGGAATAATAAATACGTACAAATATATACCAGTGCTGTGGGGCGGGGAAGGGCGTGGAGCAGAGGGAGGGTGTAGGGGCGATGGGGAGTGGAGAAGGAGCAGAGGAAAAGGGGGGCTCAGTTTGGGAAGGCCTCCTGGAGGAGGTGAGCTCTCAGTAGGGCTTTGAAGGTGGGGAAGAGAGCTAGTTGGGGGGTTTGTGAAGAGGGAGGGCATTCCAGGCCGGAGGTAGGACATGGGCTAGGGGTCGACGGCGGGACAGGTGAGACGAGGCCCAGTAAGGAGGTTCGCACCAACCCAATCCCAATCCCACCCAATCCCAGGTTCTTGGGTTCCCTGGCTTTGGTTTCATGGGGAACCTGCCTGGGAACCCCAGCGTAGTGTGGGTTGGTTAGTCAGTGAAAGTGTGGCCAAGTGGATCAAGCACAAGTCTGGGAGTAAGCTGCGTGACCTTGGGCAAGTCACTTCACTTCTCTGTGCCTCAGTTATCTCATCTGTAAAATGGGGATTAAGACTGTGAGCCCCCCGTGGGACAGAGACTGTGACCAACTTGACTCACTTGTATCTACCCCAGTGCTAAGTACAATGCCCGGCAAACAGTAAGCATCTAACAACATAAGAAAAAAAGGTGTGCCTGGTGCAGGGTGGATCCAAGTTGGTCAGATGGATCCCGGGCCTAGCCCCCTCAAAGCTCCCAGCCTAGGCCGGAGAGAACCAACACACGAAAGGGGGAAATGGTCTGCAGGCAGTAGGGACATTTAAAAGTGCAGAATTAAAAATGAAGGGCGAAGATGGAGGATGGACAGTGGTCCAGGTCGGGGGCAGGAGGTGGTTCCCCCTGCCAGGACCGGCCTCTGATGGGCCTCTGATGGATGGGCACTTTCCCACCTAGAGCCAACTATGAGGATTGTGTCTACCCCAACCTATTGGATTGGCTTCTCCCAAGAGCTTAGTCCAGTGCTCTGCTCACGGGAAGCGCTCAAAAAGTGCCACTGATTGACTGGTTGACGTGTGAGGACAGAAGACAGCTGGCGTCCAATTCACGGCCACATGCATCCTCGTGGGAATCTTCCCTGCTGCCCTGCCATCCCGATCCGAAGCCTAACTTATTGATGGGGCGGGGGGGGAGGCGACTTCCCGTGCAGCGGGAAGCCCCCCACTCCGACCCCAGAGACATTCCCCGGGCCCTCCTGTCAACCGTGGTTAGCTCACCGCTCCAACCAGCTGGGTTTCCCTGCTCCCGCTAAAGACTTCTGAGGGCCGGGGGAGGAGATTGAAGGGTCTGGGGGTGGGTGAGGGGGGCCTCAGACAGCAGCTGCCCGATGTCAGCAGAAATAACAGTCGGGAAAGCAGCCGTCGAGCTGCAGGCTCCCAGGCGGGGACCACGTTCATCAAGGTCTTGGCCCCTTGACAGCGCCGGGTGCCCATCTCGCCTGGCCGGGGGGAGCTGGGGGGTGCTTTGGGGTGGTGGGGCTCTTTTCCTGCTCCTCTCCCTGTCTTTCTCTGCCTTTCTTCTGGTTTGCCTCCTTCCCAGTCCTCCTGACTTTCTCTGTATCTCTGTGAGTGTATGTGTCTCTCTGTTTGGGGTATACATGGGCCCTCCCTCTTTATCTGAGTCTCTGCTCTCTCTGCCTCTCTCTGTCCCTGGGCGTCTGCGTGTGTGTGCGTGTTCGTCTCTGCTCAAAGTGACAACAGAGGAATCCAGTTCCCAAAGGGTCAGTGAGGGTGGCATGGAAGCCATGTTTCAGAACGGTAGAGGGGTAGAGGAGGGGGCCTGGTTTGTGCCAGTGACCCTCTTGAGCCAAATCTACCACTGGCAACCTCCTGCCCTAATATCAAGTGCCAGTGATCCTCCTACCCTGGCATCCAGTGTCATTGACCCTCCTACCTCAGCATGTATGGAAGCAGCATGGACTGGTGGATAGAGTATGGGCCTGGGACTCAGAAGGGCCATATAGATTATCCTTATTCATTCATTCATTCAATTGTGTTTATTGAGTGCTTACTGTGTACAGAGCACTGTACTAAGCTCTTGGGAAGTATAAGTTATCCCCTGCACCGCTGTCAGTCAGTCAGTCAGTCACACGATTGTATTTATTGTGTGCAGAGCACTGTACTACGCGCCTGGGGGAGTACAATATAAGACTACACCAGACACATTCCCTGTCCACAAAGAGCTTATGGTCTAGAAGGGGAGACAGGCATTAATAAAAATTAATAAATGACAGATATGTACGTAGGTGCTGTGGGGCTGGAAGGGGGGGATGAATAAAGGGGATAGAATCAGGGTGATGCAGAAGGGAGTAGGAGAGGAGGAAAGGCGGGCTTAGTCAGGGAAGGCCTCTTGGAGGAGATGGGCCTTCGATACATTTTTGAAGAGTGGGGAGAGTGATTGTCGGATAGGAGGAGGGAGGGCATTCCGGGCCAGAGGCAGGACGAGACCTCCCCCTTCTAGACTGTGAGCTCGTTGTTGGGTTGGGACTGTCTCTATCTGTTGCCGAATTGTAGTCTCCCAAGGGCTTAGTCCAGTGCTCTGCACACAGCAAGCTCTCAATAAATACGACTAGAATGAAGGACAGCACCTGTATATATGTATATATGTTTGTACATATTTATTACTCTATTTATTTATTTATTTTACTTGTACATATCTATTCTATTTATTTTATTTTGTTAGTATGTTTGGTTTTGTTCTCTGTCTCCCCCTTTTAGACTGTGAGCCCACTGTTGGGTAGGGACTGTCTCTATATGTTGCCAACTTGTACTTCCCAAGCGCTTAGTACAGTGCTCTGCACACAGTAAGCGCTCAATAAATACGATTGATGATGATGATGATGAGAAAGTTGGTAGTAGAGGAGCGCCGGGAACAGGCTGCGCACTGGACACGAGGGGGCGCTGCGTCCCTCCAGACGGCGCGGTTGCGATCAGGCAGGAGGACTTGGGTTCTAATCCTGCCACCACCACCCCCTGTCTGCCGTGTGACCTTGGGCAAGTCACTTCACTGAGAGCTCACCTCCTCCAGGAGGCCTTCCCAGACTGAGCCCCTTCCTTCCTCTCCCCCTCGTCCCCCTCTCCATCCCCATCTTACCTCCTTCCCTTCCCCACAGCACCTGTACATATGTATATATGTTTGTACATATTTATTACTCTATTTATTTATCTTGTACATAGCTATTCTATTTTATTTTGTCAGTATGTTTGGTTTTGTTCTCTGTCTCCCCCTTTTAGACTGTGAGCCCACTGTTGGGTAGGGACTGTCTCTATATGTTGCCAACTTGGACTTCCCAAGCGCTTAGTACAGTGCTCTGCACACAGTAAGCGCTCAATAAATACGATTAATTGATTGATTGATTGATTGATTGGGACTCAGTTCTCTCATCCGGAAAATGAGCAAGAGGACTGTGAGCCCCGTGTGGGACGAGAACTGTGTCCAACCTGACAGAAGCAGCATGTGGAAACAGCAACATGTCCACTAACAAGTAGACAGACATCAATAACATCAATATAAATAAATAGAATTATAGGTACATACACATCATTAATAGAATAAATAGAATAATAAATATGTACATAGATACACAAGTGCTGTGAGGCGGGGAGGGGGGAGAGCGGAGGGAGAGAGTCAGGGTAATGGGAAGGGGAGGAGGAGCAGAGGAAAAAGGGGGCTCAATCTCCTGGGACTCCTGGAGGAGGTGAGCTGCTATTTGTTCATTCATTCATTCATTCAATTGTCAACTAAGCATGTGGCTTAGTGGAAAGAGCATGGGCTGTGCGCCCCACGTGAGCCCCATGTGGGACAATCTAATTATCTTGCATTCATTCAATCGTATTTATTGAGTGCTTACTGTGTGAAGTGCACTGTACTAGGAAAGAATCTACCCCAGCGCTTAGAACAGGGCTTGGCGCATAGTAAATGCTTCCCAGACTGAGCCCCCTCCTTCCTCACCACCTCCTCCCCCTCCCCATCCCCCTGCCTTACCTCCTTCCCCTCCCCACAGCACCTGTATATATGTATATATGTTTGTACATATTTATTACTCTATTTTATTTGTACATATTTATTCTATTTATTTTATTTTGTTAATATGTTTTGTTTTGTTGTCTGTCTCCCCTTTCTAGACTGTGAGCCCGCTGTTGGGTAGGGACCGTCTCTTTATGTTGCCAACTTGGACTTCCAAAGCGCTTAGTACAGTGCTCTGCACACAGTAAGCGCTCAATAAATACGATTGAATGAATGAATGAATGAACAAATAGCAGCTCACCTCCTCCAGGAGTCCCAGGGTACTGAGCCCCCTTTTTCCTCTGCTCCTCCTCCCCTTCCCATTACCCCGACTCTCTTCCTCTGCTCTACCCCCCTCCCCGCCTCACAGCACTTGTGTATATATGTACATATTTATTATTCTATTTATTTTATTAATGATGCATATGTACCTATAATTCTATTATTTTATATTGATGCTATTAATGTCTGTCTACTTGTTTTGTTTTGTTGTCTGTCTCCCCCCATCTAGACTGTGAGCCCATTGTTGGGTAGGGATTGTTTCTACTTGTTGCTGAATTGTACTTTCCACTTAGTACAGTGCTCTGCACACAGTAAGCACTCAATAAATACAATTGAATGAATGAATGATGAATGAATATTATTATTAGCTTGTAACTACCCCAGCGCTTGGAATAGTGCTTGACACGTTGTAAGCATTTAACAACTGCCATCATCACCATCATCTGACATGTGGCCCTGCTGCTGGGGAAGAGAGAGAGAGAGACAGACGGAGACAGAGATACGGGGAGGGAGATAGGGATAGACAGGCATAGAGAGGGAGTTGGAGACAGACAGAGACACAGAAAGAGAGACAGAGTCA
The DNA here is from genome assembly GCF_015852505.1 of Tachyglossus aculeatus. NCBI lineage: Eukaryota > Metazoa > Chordata > Mammalia > Monotremata > Tachyglossidae > Tachyglossus > Tachyglossus aculeatus. The sequence goes on from NC_052074.1 coordinate 711,677, forward strand.
TCTAGAGACACAGAGAGCTAGGCTGAATCAGATCCGGAATGCTGAGACACATGGAGAGAGCCAGAGGAGACTTGGGGAGTGAGATAGAGACCCAAGAAGCTAGGCTGAATCAGATCCAACATGCTGAAACACAGAGAGGGAAGAAGACAGAGACCCAGGAAGAAAAACAGAGTGGGGGAAAGAGAAAGAATCAATCAATCGTATTTATTGAGCACTTACTGTGTGCAGAGCACTGTACTAAGCGCTTGGGAAGTACAAGTTGGCAACATAGAGAGACAGTCCCTACCCAACAGTGGGCTCACAGTCTAAAAGAAAGAAAGAAAGAAAGAAAGAAGCAGCTTGCAGTTAGGAAATCTGAGTTTGGTGTGCTCAAGGCTGTCGGGTCCATCTCCAGCATGGCGACTCTGGATGAATAATGCAGAGTCCTGATGGTCAACTAGATCTGTCTCTCTCCCTGGCCTATGGCCTCTCTCCGCTGGCCCATGGCCTCTCTCCGCTGGCCCCTGGCCTCTTTCCCCTGCTCCTGACCTCTTCCTCTGACCTCTCTCCACTGCACCCCACCCCCCTCCATCTCTGGGACTTGCTGGGCTCCTTCAGCAGCCACGGCCAGAGCGGTCCATGGAGCGGGCACTCCCAGGTGGGCAGTGCTTGCCACCGTGTCCCTGGCAGAGTCCCAAATCTCTCACCCCCTACCCCCCACTCCCTACCCCGATCATGGCATACAGCCCACAGGCACCAACTGCTCTTGCTATGTTTAAGCGGGTGAGGTCATTCCCTGGCACCGACCGGGCACAGAGCTCCAGCCAGAAGTCCGGGGGTGGGAGAATGAGGTGGAGTGGGGCGGGGCATAAGGGAACAGGGAAGGGGACAAAGGGGGTGAGGGAACGGGGGGAAGGGAATGAGATGGAGAGGGGTCGAGGGAGTTAAGGAACGGGGTGAGATAATGGGGAATGAAGAAACGGGGTGAAGATAGGCAGAGGGGGTAAGGGAACAGGGGGTGGGAGGAGATTGGGTTGGGGGGTGGGGGAGCTGAGAACTTGGTGTGAGTTTTCAGAATGAATGAGGAGTGGGAGCAGAGGGGCACGGGGAAGTGATGGGAAGGTCCAGGGGAGTAGGAGTGAGGGTGAGGGGACAGAGGGTGGGAAGACTGGAGGGGCAAGCCTTGGCTTTGGCACCCTGCTCATTCAGTCAGTTAATCGTATTTATTGAGGGCTTACGGTGTGCAGAGCACTGAACTAAGCACTCGGGAGAAAACAATGCAGCATTCCTTCAGTGGCCTTCCCAGATTGAGCCCCTTCTTTCCTCTCCCCCTCGTCCCCCTCTCCATCCCCCCGTCTTACCTCCTTCCCTTCCCCACAGCACCTGTATATATGTATATATGGTTGTACATATTTATTACTCTATTTATTTATTTATTTATTTATTTATTTTACTTGTACATTTCTATCCTACTTATTTTATTTTGTTGGTATGTTTGGTTCTGTTCTCTGTCTCCCCCTTTTAGACTGTGAGCCCACTGTTGGGTAGGGACTGTCTCTATGTGATGCCAATTTGTACTTCCCAAGCGCTTAGTACAGTGCTCTGCACATAGTAAGCGCTCAGTGTGGCCCTCCCGGAATCCTAGATCCGTGGCCTGTGTGGCCCTGGGAATGCGGGAGGGCTTGGAGGGAGAGAGGAGCTTGAGGGTTATAAGAAATTGCTAAGTTTCAAAGATCCATTGCGGGGCTTCTCTGCCTTCCTCAGATGCTCTCCGGTTTGGTTGGAGGCCCAGGGTGACTGAGGCTGGGAGTCACCTTCAACAGCATCATCAGTATTTACTGAGTGTAGGGTAATAATAATAATAATGCTTTTTGGTAAGTGTTTACTGTGTGCCAAGGACTCTAAGTGCAGGGGCAGAGTTAAGAACATCAGGTCAGGCACAATTCCTGTCCCTCATGGGGCTCACAGCCTATGGGGAAGGAGTATTTACACCCCATTTTATAAATAAGGCATTGAGGCACAGAGAATCAATTATTGAGTGCTTCCTGTGTGCAGGGCTCTGTACTAAGTGCTTGGGAAAGTACAACACAAGTACAATGCAGTGCAAGTACTATAGCAGAAGCAGCAAGGCCTAGTGGATAGAGCGCGGGACTGGAAGTGAGCGGACCTGGGTTCTAATCCCGGATTTGCCAACTGCCTGCTATGACACCTTGGGCAAGTCACTTCAATCAATCAATTGTATTTATTGAGTGCTTACTGTGTGCAGAGCACTGTACTAAGCGCTTGGGAAGTACAAGTTGGCAACAAGTTGTCCTCCAGGTGGCCCTCCCTGGTTGGATTCCCCCAGAAGTTGGACCTTACCATCAGCCCCTCTGTATTTTGTTTGGACACACAAGCATACATACACACAAACCCTCCCGGCATTCCATCTGTGGATTGTGTGTACGGACACTCACATAATCGCACACACTCGGACACACACATTCACAACTGAAGAAGCAGCATGACTTAGGGAAAAGAGCACAACACCTGGGTTCTCATCCCAGCTCCCTGCCTTGCCTGCTGTGGGACCTTGGGCAAGTCACTTCCCTTCTCTGGGCCTCAGTTTCCTCACTTGTAAAATGGTGATACCTGTTTTCTTTCCTACTTAGACTGTGAGCCCTAAGTAACGTAGTAGCATAGTCCTACCTAATTAACTGAGCCCCCTCCTTCATCTCCCCCTCCTCATCCCCCCGCCTTACCTCCTTCCTCTACCCACTGCACCTGTATATATGTATATATGTTTGTATGTATTTATTACTCTATTTATTTATTTTATTTGTACATATTTATTCTATTTATTTTATTTTGTTAATATGTTTTGTTTTGTTCTCTGTCTCCCCCTTCTAGACTGTGAGCCCACTGTTGGGTAGGGACTGTCTCCATATGTTGCCAACTTGTACTTCCCAAGCGCTTAGTACAGTGTTCTGCACACAGCAAGCGCTCAATAAATACGATTGATTGATTGATTGTTGGGTAGGGACCGTCTCTATTTGTTGCCAACTTGTACTTCCCAAGCACTTAGTACAGTGCTCTGCACACAGTAAGCATTCAATAAACACGATTGAATGAATGAATGAATGAATGAACTTGGACCTTCCCCAGTGCTTAGAACAGTGTTTGACATGTAGTAAGTGCTTAGCCAATACCATAAAAAAATTAATGGGGGCTGTGTTCTTAAAGCACCTCTTGGGGTGGAGAAATCACTTCATAGCCTTCCCCGCCTAACGAATGCCACATCCATGCACACGGCCCTGTGCTCAGATGGTGTGGTGTGTGTGATATGTAGTATGGCCCTGTGGTGCAAGAACACCCTTGAAGTCTCCCATCGTGTTCTAGCCCCAGATCCCAAAACCAAACCCACCGAGCAGGTCTTGGTCAGACCATGTTTACTATCTCCCCCATTTGGCCCAATGTTCCTCAAGAGCAATAATTTTGTCTCTTACATGTGCCGTACATTCCTGAGCACCCAGCACACAGTATTGTACACAAGTGGTGCCTGGCACAGTGCTCTGCACACAGCAGGCACCTGCTCAGTCCCTTTGGTGATGGCACTAGTCATGTCCTTAGAATTTGAGAGTCCTCAGAACCACTCGGCTTTGCAAAAGTTTGTGCTCTGATATTAGGATAGTCATCATTATCCACTCCATCGTCACCACCACCATCACTGTTGTCCTTCCCATCACCATTACCACCTCCATCAACATCACCAACATTATCATCTTCAGCACCATCATTATTACCATGGTCATCACTGTAGTCCTTTCCATCATCATTACCATTTTCATCATCACCATCATCATGGATATCAGCACTATTACCTCCATCATCTCCAGCGCTTAGAACAGTGCTTGACACATAGTAAGCACTTAACAAATAACATCATCATCATCATCATCATCACCATTGTTATTCCTACCATTATCACCACCATCGTCCTCTCCATCATCACTGCTTTCCTTTCTATCATTATTATCACCTCCATCATCACCTTGATCCCCGATAGCAACACCATTATCTCCATCATCATTGTTATTCCTACTGTCATCACCATAATAATAATAATGATGATGGTATTTGTTAAGCGCTTACGATGTGCAAAGCACTGTTCTAAGCGCTGGGGGGATACAAGGTGATCAGGTTGTCCCACATGGGGCTCACATTTTTAATCCCCATTTTACAGCTGAGGTCACTGAGGAACAGAGAAGTTAAGTGACTTGCCCAAAGTCACACAGCTCATCATCATTGTCATTGTCCTTCCCATCATCATCTCCCTCATAATCGTCATGTCCCTCATCACCTTGATCGCTGATATAAACACCATTATCTCCATCACCATCATTATTCCTGCCATCCCCATTGCCATCATCTCCATCAAAACTCTTGTCCTTCCCATCATCCTTACCATCTTCAACATCACCGTCATCGTCGTTGTCCTTCCCATGATCATTACCGTCTCCAGCAACATCACCACCATCCCCGACATCATCATCTCCAGCATCGTTGTTATTCCCCCCATCGTCGTCATCATCATCATCCTTTCCATCACTATAAGCTCCATCGCCAACACCGTTACCACCACCGACCGTCATCATCATCATTATCCTGGCCATCGTTGCCATCACTGTGGTCCTTTCCATCATCATTCCCATCTCCATCACTACCATCATGTCAATCATGATTGTTGTCCCTACATTCATCGCCATTTTGGTCAGTAGCAACATCCCCACCACCACCACCACCATCGTCATCATCATCACCGTCCCCAGCACACCAGCATTGACGGAACACCCATTTGGAGTTCGGGGACCATACGGATGAAGAAGTGAAAGACCCTGGTCCCTAGCCTCATGTAGCTTGCAGTCTAATGGGGGTAACTTGCGGACATCGATTGGAAGTGCACTCCTCCCCCGCCTCGCCATCCCCCCGCCTCCCAAGCCAGTCGCTTTGATTCTGTGAGAAAGGAGTGACATCAAAGCTGGGATCCTGGAGGATGGCTGCTGACTCATCAGGCTAATTACAGTGCTGCCACCCGGCTGGGAATGGCAGCTGGGTTCTCAGGGTGGCCTTCTCCCCACCGGCAGTTGGAATGGGAGCTGGGTTCTGGGGGTGATTTTCTCCCCGTTAGGAGGAGGAACAGGAGCTGGGTTCTTGGAGTGCCTTTCTCCCCGCTGGGAGGTAGAATGGAAACTGGGTTCTAAGGTAGCCTTCTTCTGGCTGGGAGACAGGAAAGCAGAAGTGGGCTCTTCCCCCCGGCCCCTATCCGATCCTCCTGCCCACACTTGGTGGGCTCATGTTGACTCCCCTCCTGAGCTCTGACCGTGACTTAAACCCTGTTCCCCCCAAAGCACTGTGTCTCGCCTTTCCAGGATCCCGAATTTGGGAGAGGATTCAAGCAGCCATTGTGGCCGGTTGGAGAGCTTGCCTGGGGGTCCCTTGTTTTTCGGCCGGTCTTGGATGGAGATGGAGATGGACCCTGGGGACAGCACTTTGGCTGTCCAAAAGACCAGGGCCCTCTCTTGCGGGGGGTGTTGGCTCTCGGCAGGTGGGGCTAATAATGTTAATGACTGTTTGGGTCTCATCCACCTCAGAGTTAATAATAGCACCTCATGGCCTGGGAGGGAGCCAAGAAGGTCAAACCCTTCCTGAGAACCCATGAGGAGAGTTAACTCTTGCTGGAAGGGAGAGTCCAGGGATGGAGAGGGGAGAGTCAGGGGTGCTGGACTCCCCTTCCCCCTCGTCCCCCTCTCCATCCCCCCCATCTTACCTCCTTCCCTTCCCCACTGCACCTGTATATATGTATATATGTTTGTACATATTTGTTACTCTATTTACTTATTTATTTATTTATTTATTTATTTTACTTGTACATATCTATTCTATTTATTTTGTTAGTATGTTTGGTTTTGTTCTCTGTCTCCCCCTTTTAGACTGTGAGCCCCCGTTGGGTAGGGACTGTCTCTATATGTTGCCAACTTGTACTTCCCAAGCTCTTAGTACAGTGCTCTGCACACAGTAAGTGCTCAATAAATACGATTGATGATGATGATGATGATGATGATGATGGATGGTCCACGCTGGGTCACTGAGGGGGAGTCAGGGGTGTGAGATGGTTCTTGCTGGGTTACTGGAGGAGAGTCAGGGATGGAAGGGGAGGCAATGCTGTGCCAGTGTGTGTGTCGGGGCATGTGTCTGTGTACGAGGCTCTATCTGTGCATGTGCATGTTTTAGCAACTTTCTAACCCGAAGGGATTTGTCATGCCCTGGAGAGAAGAGACAAGCTGGGCTTCCTTCCTCTAAAGAGGCCTCCACTGTGAAAAATATCAAAGCCAACCCTCGGCCGTGAATGCCGGCATGGCTGGATCGTGATCTTGGAGAATCGAGCCAACCAGAAGGACTGGCTCGACTCACACAGGCAGAACTGGAAAGCTGCCGCTCTGATGATGGTCTCTCTTGCTCTCTACGCTCGTTGTTGCACTGAGGATACCGCTCCGCCTGCATCGCCGACATCGATGGTACAGTCCGTCTAGAGAGGGACTGAACTAGACGGTGGCTACTAGACTCTCCCAATAATAATAATTTCAGTACTTGTTAAGTGCGTACTATGTGCCATTCATTCTCCCTCCCTCTCAGGCAGGGAGCCCCAAAGTGGAATAGTTCCTGTCCCACTGTGCCTGAGCTGTTTGTACCGTGTCTACTCCAGCATTAACACAGTGCTTGGCACAGAGTCAGCACTTAACAAGTATCACCACTATTATTTTTATGAGAACAACTGTCCAGAACACAGGCAGCTGTGAAGTAGCCTAAAAGGAAGAGAAGAGGGGAAAAGGAACTTTTATTAGGTGAGCTTGTGGGTGTGACGGGGATTTGACCTTTTGTTCTCGGTAGTCCATCTTTCAGTCTGGCCCCGATGAACTACGATCTTATTCCTTAGAACTGGAGAAGTTAATCCCCGCAAAAACCAGGGGAACACGGCCCAGCGTTCTAGTAAAACCAAGGAATGAGGGTGTTCTCAGCCCGCGGCTGAACTCAGTTCCCTGCTGCGTCACTGTGCTGAGCTATTTTTAGTCTGGGGAACAAAAGTTCTATTTGGTGTGACCTTATCGGATTTAACGGGTTTTGCTGCATTTGCAGGAAAATAATACTACTCTGGAAACCCAGAATAGAAGAATTTGGGGGCCTCAATGACGAAATAATAGTCATCCTTATCCTGTGAGGACGCCAGTGTTTTCTGTGAATCAGGCAACACAGCAGGAGAAACAGCATGGTCTAGTGGATAGAGTACAGGCCTTGGAGTCAGAAGAACCTGGGTTCTAATCCTGGTTCGGCCACTTGTCTGCTGCAGTGTGACCTTGGACAAGTCACTTAACTTCTCAGTGCCTCAGTTACCTCATCTGTAAAATGGGGATTAAGACCGTGAGCCCTATATGGGACAGGGACTGTATCTGACCCAATTAGCATGCTATTTATCCCAGTGCTTAAAACAGTGCTTGGCACACAGTAAGTGGTTAACAAATACTACAGTTATTATTATTATTAGTGGAAGAAACACGAGCCTGGGAGTCAGAGGACCTGAGTTCTAATCCCAGCTCTGCCACTTGTCTGTGTGTCCTTGGGCAAGTCACATAACTTCTCTGTGCCTCAGTTACCTCATGTGTAAAATGGGGATTAAGACTGTGAGCCCTAGGTGGAATCAGATTATCTCGTATCTACCCTAGCTTTTAGTACAGTGCCCGGCACATAGTAAGCGCTTAATAAATACCACAATTATTATTATTAGCTCTCCTGATTCTCAGACCTAGGCTCTTTCCTCTAGGCTGTGCAGCATGGAATAATGAGTGGCAAAAGAAACGGAACATACGTGTGATGACGCATGAACTGCCGTGTGGCCGACAAACTATAGCTGCAAGTTGGGATGACGGTCGCAATCGTTTCACAAAGGTGGGTCCCTGTCTTGCCCATGCCTGTGATTGTGCTGCATGGAATAATGAATGGCAAAAGAAACGGAACATACGTGTGATGACGCATGAACTGCCGTGTGGCCGACAAACTATAGCTGCAAGTTGGGATGACGGTCGCAATCGTTTCACAAAAGTGGGTCCCTGTCTCGCCCATGCCTGTGATTAACCTGATCGTCCTGTATCTTTCCCAGTGCTTAGAACAGTACTTGACATACAGTAAGTGCTTTATAAATACCACAATTATTATCTACCCACAGTAGGTGCCCAATACAGTATTCTGCCGTAATAGACTCCCAATGCAGTGTTTTGCACAGAGAGGGCACTCAATAGAGCATTCTGCACACAGTAAGTGCCCAGGGTGGTGTTGTGCACACAGGAAGCACTCAGTACAGTGTCTGCATATTATGGGCATGCAGTCAATGCTGTTGACATGGTTAATGATACAGTCGTCATTGAAACCTGGTTATTTGAATCCGTATTCCAGGTGTCTTCTACGCTACTTCAAATAAACTTTTAAAGTATTTTTCCCCTGGGAAAATTCAGGGCCTCTCAATCAACCTATCAGTGGCATCTTCTAGACTGTGAGCCCGCTGTTGGGTAGGGACTGTCTCTATGTGTTGCCGACTTGTACTTCCCAAGCGCTTAGTACAGTGCTCTGTTGGGTAGGGACTGTTTCTATGTGTTGCCGACTTGTACTTCCCAAGCGCTTAGTACAGTGCTCTGCACACAGTTAAGTGCTCAATAAATATGATTGATTGATTGATTGATTGAGCATCTACTAAGCCCTCAGTAGACTGCAATAAGAGGAGATGACACCATCTCAGGTCTCAAGGAGCTTCCAGTCTACCGGGGGAAACAGAAAGAGATAAATGATTCGACATAGTGGGAGCAGAAGAAAGGACAAGGGGTCCTCTTTTAAGAGTCTGGTAGAATAAATAGAAAAACAAGTGCAAAAAAATGTTTGCCCCCTTTTCCCTCTCCTTCTCCCCATCCCCCCCACCCTACCTCCTTCCCCTCCCCACAGCACCTGTATATATGTTTGTGCAGACTTATTACTCTATTTTACTTGTACATATTTACTATTCTATTTGTTAGTGATGTGAATTTAGCTTTAATTCTATTTATTCTGACAACTTGACAGCTGTCCACATGTTTTGTTGTCTGTCTCCCCCTTCTAGACTATGAGCCCGTTGTTGGGTAGGGACTGTCTCTATATGTCACCAACTTGGACTTCCCAAGCGCTTAGTACAGTGCTCTGCACACAGTAAGTGCTCAATAAATACAACTGAATGAATGAATGGAATGCAAAGTGCCCAAGGGCTGGTGTTCTGAGTTTCGGTGTATAGACGATAAGGACGGTTGTTGGGCTGACTGAGGAAGACCTCCTGGAGGAGGTGGGCTTAGAGAGGAGCTATGAGGATGGGGAGACTTGCGGACTTTTAGGAATGAAGAGGCAGCTCCAGTTGGGATGGGGGGCAGGAGCCGGGGATTGGAGGAGGCAGAGTCCAGGTTGAGGCACCATAAATAGGTGTGAGAAGTGTGAGAGGCCAGGGAGCAGTGGGTGAAACCAACAGGAAGGGGGGAGGGAGGGAGAAACTTAAGGACAGCGGGGAAGTGGATTCTGCTTATTGTGGGGGGCAAAGGGTCACCCCAGGAGGCTTTGAGGGAGGGGAGAGTCAAGGGCCGAGCGACATTTTAGAAGGATGATCCAGAGTATAGATGGGACTGGATTGAGTAGAGGCTGGAGGCAGGGAGACCAGTGAGTAGCTGGCTGTAACAGTCGGCTTTAAGGCCTTATATCAGCTCTCCCCCACCTACCTAACCCTGCTGATTTCCTACTATGACCCAGCCCGTACACTTTGCTCCTATAATTATAATAATAATAATAATAATGATGGTATTTGTTAAGTGCTTACTATGTGCAAAGCACTGTTCTAAGCGCTGGGGAGGATACAAGGTGATCAGGTTGGCCCATGTGGGGCTCACAGTCTTAATCCCCATTTTACAGATGAGGTAACTGAGGTACAGAGAAGTTAAGTGACTTGCCCAGAGTCACACGGCTGACAGTTTGCAGAGCCGGGATTTGAACCCATGACCTCTGACTCCAAAGCCCGTGCTCTTTCCACTGAGCCACGCTGTTTCTCCTCTAATACCATCCTTTTCTCTATCTCAATCTCATCTAGTTTGCTCCTTGACCATGTCCTCCCTTTGGCCTAGAACTGTCTCCCCCCTTCATATGTGACAGTCCACCATGCTCCCCACTTTCAAAAACCCTCTGAAAACTACACCTCCTCCAGGAGGCTTTCCCCAGGCTAAGTCCTTCATTTCCCCTATCCACATTCCCTGCTATGTCAACTCTGAACTCAGCTGTGTACCCCTTACACACTTTGATGCTCCCCCCTCCCCGCCCATGGCCTCACAAAATTTATGTAAATATTCTTATACGCTATTTCCCCTACCCCTATTCCATTTTAATGCCCATTTAGATTGTAAAACTCCCTGCGGTCAGGGAACACATCTACCAACTCTGTTGAATTATCCTCTCCCAAGAGCTTAGTACAATGCTCTGCACATAGTAAATACTCAATAAATACCACGGATTGAAGCAGCATGGCTTAGAGGAAAGAGCTTGTGAGTCAGAGGTCGTGGGTTCTAATCCCTGCTCCGCCACTTGCCGGCTGTGTGACTTTGGGCAACTCGCTTAACTTCTCTGTGCCTCAGTTACCTCATCTGTAAAATGGGGTTAAGACTGCAGCCCCATGTGGGACAACCTGATTACCTTTTATCTACTCCAGCACTTAGAACGGTGCTTGGCACATAGTAAGCACTTAACAAAAACCATCATCATCATCATCATCATCATCGTCATAGTTAAGTAGGACTCTGACAGGAGCATGTACCAGGGAGAAACTTGGCTTTAGATTTAGATAAGATTTTTTGATTGGCTGGATTGAAACCTCTTGAGAACAGGCATCATGTCTACTTATTCTACTGTACTCTCTCTCATGTACTTAGTACCATTCTCTGCACTGCAATAATAATAATGGTATTTGTTAAGCGTGTACTATGTGCCAGGCTCTTTACTAAGTGCTGGGATTAATGCAAGATAATTGGGTTGGACACAGTCCCTGTCCCACATAGGGCTCACAGTCTTAATCCCCATTTTACAGCTAAGGTAACCGAGTCACAGAGAAGTGAAGTGACTGGTCCAAAGTCACACAGCCAACAAGTGGTGGAGTGGGATCAGAACCCAGGTCCTTCTGACTCCCAAGCCTGTGCTCTATTCGCTCTGCCACACTGCTTCTCCATTATGACCTAACGGAAAGAGCTTGGGCCTCGGAGTCAGAGGTTCTGGGCTGTAATCCAGCTCCTCCACCTGCTTGCTGTGTAACTTTAGGCAAGTAAATTCACTTTTCAGTGTCTCAGTTTCCTCATCTGTAAAACGGAGGCAAATTACCTGTTCTCTCTCCTCTTTCAACAGTGAGTCCCATACGTATCTTACCTGATCAATTTGTTTCTGCCCCAGCTCTTAGTACAATGCTTCCACAGCACCTGTATATATGTATATATGTTTGTACATATTTATTACTCTATTTATTTATTTTACTTGTACATATTTATTCTATTTATTTTATTCTGTTAATATGTTTTGTTTTGTTCTCTGTCTCTCCCTTCTAGACTGTGAGCCCACTGTTGGGTAGGGACCGTCTCTATACGTTGCCAACTTGTACTTCCCAAGCGCTTAGTACAGAGCTCTGCACACAGTAAGCGCTCAATAAATACGATTGAATGAATGAATAGTTAATGCTTAACAAATACCACAATTATCATTAGTAGTACTAGGAGAAGCAGCATGGCTCAGTGGAAAGAGCCCAGGCTTTGGCGTCAGAGGTCACAGATTCAAATCCCAGCTCCACCAATTTTCAGCTGTGTGATTTTGGGCAGGTCACTTAACTTCTCTGGGCCTCAGTTCCCTCATCTGTAAAATGGGGGTTAAGATTGTGAGCCCCCCGTGGGACAACCTGATCACCTTGTAACTTCCCCAGCGCTTAGAACAGTGCTTTGCACATAGTAAGTGCTTAATAAATGCCATCATTATTATTATTACTAGAAAGTGCTCAACAAATACCACTGATTGACTGATTGATTGGCTAAATAAGACTTGACTGACAGACACCCTTGCCACAAACCCGGAGATGCCAAAAAGCCAGGCCAAGTGCCCATTCTGTCCCGCTGACTGAAGTCTCTGCTGGCCTTGTCGGTGGGGTTTTAGCTAGCTGTGTTTATCAGTGGAATTTACTGAGTGCTTACTACGTGCAGAGCACCGCATTAAGCTCTTGGGAGTGTACAATACAACAGAGTTAGCATGCACATTCCCTGCCCATAACGAACTTACAGTGTAAAGGGGAGACCGACATTAACATAAACAAATAAGTAATTTATAACATATAATTTAAAGATATGTACATAAGTGCTCTGGGGCTGAGGGTGGGGTGAATACCAACTGTCCAAAGATCACAGATCCAAGTGCACAGATGATAAAGAAGGGAGAGGAATCTGGAGAAAGGAGGGTTTAATCAAGGAGGACCTCAACATTGCCTAGCCAAGAGGCTCAACTTTTACTTCCTCAAGCCAAACCCAAACCTGCACCAAAGGGCAACTCAACAATCATTAGCGTGTCCTCTGGGGTCAGGGGAAATGGCCTGTCCTCTCCCAGGGGCTGGGGGTTGGGGCTGTTCTCTCCTAGGGGCCCGGGGCTGTTCTCTTGGGTGCCCAGGGCTGGGGGCTGTCCTCTCCCAGGAATCAGGGACCATGGTCTGGTCTCTCCTAGGAGCCAAGGGCCATGGGCTCTCCTCTCCCAGGGGCTGGGGACTGAGGGCTGACCTTCCCCAGAAGCCAGGGGCCAGGGGCCATGACCTGTCTTTTCCTGGGGGCAGAGAATCTTACAGCCTACTGTGTACAGGGCACTGTACTGAGCATTTGGGAGAGGACAATGGATTTGGTAAACACCATCCCTGCCCTTGAGGAGCTTACAGTCTACTACGTTCAGGGCGCTACACTGAGAGCTTGGGAGAGTACAGTGGAGTTAGTAGTAGTGAGTATATACGGTCCCTGTCCTTGAGGAGCTTAAGGGTGTATTTCGTGCAGGGCACTGAACTGACCCGCTGGGAGAGTACAGAGGAGTTAGTCAACCCGATCCCTGCCTTGGAGGAGCTTACAGCCTGATCAATCAATCAATCGTATTTATTGAGTGCTTACTGTGTGCAGAGCACTGTACTAAGCACTTGGGAAGTACATGTTGGCAACAGATCTCTGCCATCCGGGCTTCCACAGCGGTCAAGGTGGGCAGGGGAGGAGCCCCTACCCTGGCAACAGGTGCACAATTTGCAGAAAACAAAGCTTCGCTGACCATCGGCTTCAGGATCGTCCACCTTGAAGCTTGCTCTTCCCCACTCCCTCCAACCCCCTTGCTCACACCCTTCAGCGAGCGACCTCCCTATCTCCGAGCTGCCGTATTGGAAAGCCTCCTCAGAAGCCACCTCCTCTGGGAGTCCTCCATGATTCATCCCAGCCTTCTGGGCGATGTCATCCCAACAACCACCAAGGAGGCCGTGTGGTCTAGGGGAATAAGCAGGGGACTGAGAGTCAGAATCAATCCAACGGTGGTATTTATTGAGGGGTGACTGGGAGAGTACGGTACAATGGAATTGGTTGATGCGACCGCTGTCCATAGGAGCTTACCATCTACAGAGGGAGAACAGTCAACAGTGGAAGAATCTTCTAGCCGAGGAGAATAGTCCACAGGGCAAGAACCAGCCACAGCGGGAGAACCATCTACAGGGCGAGAAACCTCTATAGGGGGAGAACTGTCTATGGGGGAGAAGCGTCAGATTCTACTCCCAGCTCTGCCACTCACCTGCTTTTTGAGTAAGCAAGTAAGTACGAAAGCAAGTCACATAAATCTCTCTGGGCCTCAGTTTTTTCGCTGGCGAAATGAGGATCAAATACATGATCACCCCACACTTAGATTGAGAGCGTGGGACAGGGACCATATCTGATCTGGTCCTCCCGTATTTTTCCCAGCGCTTGGCACACGGTAACCCCGTAATTATTATTATCAGTCCACTGCTTAGCTTTGATTTCTATCATCTGTATCTTGTCTCTTACTCTATTACTCTATTATGCATAAAGCACTCTGGGTATACTGTGTTGACATTGTCAACCACCCCCTTCTCCAGGAAGCATTATCCAACCTCGGCTTCACTGTTGCTTTCCTATCCTGGCTTTCCTCCTGACTCTCTGGTCGTTCATTCTCAGTCTCTTTTGCTGGTTTCTCCTCTGTTTCCCACCCCATAACTGTGGGGGTCCCTCCAGTCTCAGTTCTGAGTCTCCTTCTATTCTTCATCTATACTCACTCCATTGGAGAACTCATTTGCCTTTGTGGCTTCAACCATCATCTCTACGCAGATGATCCCCAAATCTACATCTTCTGCATCTCTCCTTTTCTGCAGTTTCACATTTCCTCTCTAATTGGAGGTCCCGCCGACACTTAAAACTTAACACGTCCAAATCAGAACTCCTCATCTTCCCACCCAAACTCTGTCCTCCCGGACTTTCCTGTCACCGTAGACACATCATCATCTTCCCTGTCTCGCAAGCCCATAACTTTGGCGTTATCCTCGATTCGTCTCTCATTCATCTCACATATTTGATCCGTCCCTAATCCTGTCGGCTCAACCTTCATGACATTGCTAAAATCCTTCCTTTCCTCTTCCTCCAAACTGCTACCATGTTAATCCAAGCACTCATCCTAGCCCACCTTGATTACTGCAGCAGCCTTCTTGGTGACCTCCCTGCTTCCTGTCTCTCCCCACTCCGGTGCATACTTCACTCTGCTTCCCAGATCATTTTTCTACAAAAATGGTCAGTCCCTGTTTCTCCACTCCTCAAAAGCCTCCAGTAGTTGCCCATCCAGCTCTGCATCAAACAGAAGCTCCTCACCATTGGGTTTAAAGCACTCGATCACCTTGCCCCCTTCTACCTCACCTCACTACTCTTCTACTACAACCTAGTGAGCACACTTCAGTCCTCTAATGCCAACCTACTCACTGTACCTCGATCTCTTCTATCTCGCCGCTGACCCCTCACCCACATCCTGCCTCTGGCCTGGGACGCCCTCCCTCTTCGTATCCGTCAGACGATGACTCTCCCCACCTTCAAAGCCTTACTGAAAGCACATCTCCTCCAAGAGGCCTTCCCCAACTAGACTCTCATTTCCTCGTCTCCCACTCCTTTCTGTGTCACTCTTGCATTTGGATTTGCACCCTTTTATCACCCCTCCCTCAGTCTCATAGCACTTATTTACGCATCCATTATTGATTTATTTCTGTTAATGTCTGTCGCCCCCTCTAGAATGTAAGCTAATTGTGGGCAGGTAATGTATCTGTCCACTCTGCTATACTGTACTTTCCCAAGTGCTCCGCACACAGTAAATGCTCTTTAAATATGATTGACTGATAGATTATACTTGTCTCCTCCATTAAGGTGTAAACTCCTTGGGGGCAGGAACTGGGACATATGTCCACTGTGCATTACACATCATTTAGCAAGGAACTCTGCACCCACTAGGTGCACAGTACAGCACTCTACATGTAATAGGCATCCAGTAGAGTACAGTCCAAGGGGGAGGGAGACTAGGTATTTAATGCCCATTTTACAGATGAGGTAACTGAGGCTCAGAGAAGTAAAGTGACTTGCTCAAGCTCACACGGCAGGCAAGTGGCAGAGTTGGGATTACAAGCCAGGTTCTTCTAACTCTCAGGCCCATGCTTTATCCACTAGGCCATGCTGCTTCACTTCCCTGCTGTGTGACCTTGGGCAAGTCACTTCTCTTCTCTGGGCCTCAGTTTCCACATCTGTGAAATGGGCATTAAATACCTGGTCTCCCTCCCCCTTAGACTGGGAGCCCCATGTGGGACCAAGACTGTGTCTGATCTGATTGGATCATGAGGGAAGCAGCATGGCTCAGCAGGAAAGAGCACAGGCTTTGGAGTCAGAGGTCATGGGTTCAAATCCCAGCTCCGCCAATTGTCAGTTCTGTGACTTTGGGCAAGTCACTTCACTTTTCTGTGCCTCAGTTACCTCATCTGTAAAATGGGGATTAAGATTGTGAGCCCCCCGTGGGACAACCTGATCACCTTGTAGCGTCTCCAGCACTTAGAACAGTGCTTTGCACATAGTAAGCACTTAATAAATGCCATCATTATTATTATTATTGTTACACCTACTCCGATGCTTAACAAATGCCACAATTATCGTTATTAGAAGGAAGTGCCTGATCCAGGACCTTCTGGGCTTCCAAGATCCTTCTGTCCCATCCAAAGATCCCCTCACAGCTCTCTTTTGCTTTCGTTTTTTGGAGTTTGTCTCAGCTGCCTAATAAAACAAAACCTAATTTTGTTTCAAGACCGAATGTGAGTAGGTTGAACAGAAGCCCTGCCTCAGGAACATGACTGCTATGCCAGCCTGCGTGAATAATAAGTTCATTCATTCATTCAATCATATTTATTGAGCGCTTACTGTGTGCAGAGCACTGTACTAAGCACTTGGGAAGTACAAGTCGGCAACATATAGAGATGGTCCCTACCCAACAGTGGGCTCACAGTCTAGAAGAGGGAGACAGAGAACCAAACAAAACATATTAACAAAATAAAATAAATAGAATAAATATGTACAAATAAAATAAATAGAGTAATAAATACATACAAACATATATACGTATATACAGGTGCTGTGGGGAGGGGAGGTTAAGGGAAGAAACAAATATTTAGAGCCAAACTCTGAATAATAATAATACTAATCACTGCGGTATTCGTTAAGTTCTTATTACATGCCAAGCACTGTGCTAAGCCCTGGGGCAAATACAAGATACTCATTGGGGCTTACAGTCTAAGTAGGTGGGAGAACAGGTATTGAATCCTCATTTAGCAGATGAGGGAACTGAGGCATGGAGAAGTGAAGTGACTTGCTCAAGGTCACACAGCAGACCAGTGGCAGAGGCGGGATTAGAACCCAGGTCGTCTGACTCTTAGGCCCGTGCTCTTCCCGCTAGGCCACGCTACTTTCTACGGAAGCAGAATAATAATAATAATTGTGGTATTTATTAAGCACTTACTGTGCGTCAGGCACTGTATTAAACGCTGGGGTGAATACAAGCAAATTGGGGAGTCCCTGTCCCACATGGGGCTCACAGTCTCAATCCTCATTTTACAGATGAGGTAACAGGCACAGAGGAATGAAGTGACTTGCCTAAGGTCACACAGCAGACAAGTGGTGGAGTGGGGATTAGAATTCACGACCTTCTGGTTCCCAGGCCTGTTCTCTATCCTTTATGCCACGCTGCTTTTCCCAAAGAAGTGGGGGAACCAGGTTAGCTCCATCACGGTATGCCAGTCAGATTTCTTTGGGATCCTGCGCATTAGCCAAGCTCCACCCCGTTCTGCCTGCACTAGCCCCGTTTGCAGAAGCGGAAACTTCTCCCTGTGCTTTTCTGTGGGAAAAGACCTATGTATAGAGTCCGGGAACACGTTCCGATGTCCCGGTCAGTGTCGCCGCTCATGGCAGGTGAGCCGCTGCTTCTGGGAAAGTTAACCCATGGAGAATTCCAGAGAACAAAATGCATCATATTCACCCCAAGTTTCCCATCTCCCGGTCAAAGCCGGAGAGATAAATGAGAGAGACTTTGCCTCAAAGTGCGACTGCATCAAACATTTCTTTGTTCCTGTGCCTAAACTCTTCTATTTTCCAACCCAGTTAGAACAAATGTGCCTATTTTCCCAGTTACCCAGACGGTATCCAACAGAAGAGGGGCCCAGGCTATTTATATTGTGCTGGAAAACAGGGGTTTAGTAGTGTCTGATACGAACTCACTGAAATTCTTTCCGGCTTGGGAAAAGTGCAAAAGCACAAACATCCATGGGGAAACTTTTGAGTTCCTCTCGCCTTTTATTTGTGATTCTACTTTCACATATTAAACACCTCTGTCTCGGGTTTCTGATCACACACTTTCATTCATCCATTCATTCAATCATATTTATTGAGCGTTTACCGTGTGCACAGCACTATACTAAGCACTTGGGAGAGTACAATATAACACTTTTTTAAGGTATTTGTTAAGGGCTTACTATGTGCTAGACACTGTACTAAGCACCGAGATAGATGTAAGTTAATTAGGTTGGACACAGTCCATTTCCCATATGGAGCTCACCATCTAAGAGGGAGGAAGAGCAGTTACTGAATCTCCACTTTATAGATGAGGACCTCGAGGCCCAGGGAAGGTAAGTGACTTGCCCAAGGTCATACAGCAGGCAAGTGATGAAGCTGGGATCGCACCCTCCGCTCCTCTGTGGCTAACCTCCTCACTGTGCCTCGTTCTCACCTGTCCCACCGTCGACCCCCGGCCCACGTCATCCCCCGGGCCTGGAATGCCCTCCCTCCACACATCCGCCAAGCTAGCTCTCTTCTTCCCTTCAAAACCCTACTGAGGGCTCACCTCCTCCAGGAGGCCTTCCCAGACTGAGCCCCCTTTTTCCTCTCCCCCTCCCCATCCCCCCCACCCTACCTCCTTCTCCTCCCCACAACACCTGTATATATGTTTGTACAGATTTATTACTCTCTTTTACTTATACATATTTACTATTCTATTTATTTTATTCATATGTTTTGTTTTGTTGTCTGTCTCCCGCTTCTAGACTGTGAGCCCGCTGTTGGGTACGGACCGTCTTTATATGTTGCCAACTTGTACTTCCCAAGCACTTAGTACAGTGCTCTGCACACAGTAAGCGCTCAATAAATATGATTGAATGAATGAATGAATGAATATATAGTTGTGTAATTTCCTTGCTCTTTTCCCAGTTCCTACTACTTGTACATCACTTGTTTCTGTCTGCCTCCCCTACTAGACTATGAGCTGCCTGAAGGCAGGAAACCTATGTTTTATTGTCACTGTACTCTCCTGAAACCCTCTCAGGGTCATGCCTGCAGAGTTTCCAGTCCTCTACCAGTCTCGACTACGGGAGAGAGAGTCAAGCGGAGGTATACCCATTCGATTCCTAGCTTGGCCAGTGGCTAGCGAGTGGAAGGCAACCTGCTACAAGCCAAAACTCACCTGGGTTGGGCTGCAGTGGCAGGGGAGAGAATCGAGGGCGGAGACTCAAGTTGACCGTGCAGAAGGAGGCAATGGTAAACCATTTCCAAATTTTTACCAAGAAAACTGTAGGGATCCACTATCGGAACGATGGCTGATGGAGGTGGGGCATTCTGGAAGAGATGTGTCCGTGGGTCGGAGACTACTCGACAGCATAAGACCAAGACAAGACTCTTCTGATCATGTAGTACAGTGTTTTGTCACAGATGCTTTGATTGAGAAACTGTTCAGAGAAATGGAGAAGAATATAGACTTCTAGACTGTAAGTCTGGTGTGGGCAGGAATTGTCTCTCTTCCAACAGCTTAGTATAGTGCTCTGCACGTAGTAAGCTAAGTGCTTAATAAATAAGATTGAATGAATGAATGAATGAACCTAGGTAAGATCCTTCATCAATCAATCATAGTATTTATTGAGCGTGTAGAGTACGCAGAGCATTGTACTAAGCACTTGGAAGAGTCCCTTAGAATTAGTAGACATGATCACGGCCTTCATGGTAGTTTGCAAACAAGTAGTGTAGTCTTGTCCTGTTTTATAGTGACGCCGTGGACACATCTCTCCCTAAACGCCCCACCTCCACCTGCAATCGTTCCGGTAGAGGATCCATGGAGGTTTGTCGTACTAAGTACTCTCCCAAATGCTTACTACAGTGCTCTGCACAAGGTAAGCACTCAATAGATACGATTGATTGATTGAGAAACACTATTTCTTTATTATGGCATTTATTAAGCACTTACTATATGCCAAGCTCTGTACAAGTGCCTGGGAGAGTAGGATACAATAGAATTGGTAGACTATTCCTGCCCTCAGGGAGTTTGCAATCTGGGGACCTGCCTAGGGTATAATTACCAACTCTCTTATATTATTATTATTATTAACAACAATAATAATAATAATTGTGGTATTTGTTAAGCACTTTCTATGTGCCAGGCACTATATTAAGCACTGGGATGGATAAAAAGCAAATCAGGTTGGACGTATTCCCTGTCCCACGTGGGGCTCACAGTCTTACTCCCCATTTTACAGGTGAGGTAACTGAGACACAGAGAAGTGGAGTGACTTGCTCAAGGTCACACAGCGGACAGGTGGTGGAGCCAGGATTAGAACCCCCAACTTTCTGACTCCCAAGCCTGTGCTCTATCCACCATGGCATGCTGCTGTACTCTCTCAAGAGCTTAGTACAGAGCTCTGCACACAGCAAGTGCTCCATAAATACTATTGAATGAATGAATGAATAGCTAAGATTGATTGTGACTGATTAGATGAAGGACTTTCTCCTTAAACTACCAGTGGGCCCCCACTCATCCTGGTTTGGAGTTGGTGGGGTGTCCTAGCGAAACAGACCAGCTCCTGTCCTCGGGATGGAAAACCTCCCATCTCTGACAGACGCTCAAATGCCTCAGGGCTGAGATGACAGAGCCGAGGGCGGAGGGAGGAGAAAAGCTCCATTTGAGAACCGCGTGGACCCACATCCTTCCAGCACGGGCAGCGCCTTTGAGCGGGTTCCGGGCAGGGAGGGTTGGGGTGCCAAGGCCCGGGCCCCATGCCCGCGTGGCTGGGCCGAACGCTTCTCATGGAGGAGTGGGCATCTCAGGGGACTTTCTACTTGCGAGGAGTTAAGTGGCCAACTGGGGCCGGGGAGGAACATTTGTCAGAGGTTCGGCTGATGAAACGCTCTGGGCATGTTACTCCCCTCCTCAAAAATCTCCAGTGGCTTCCAATCAATCTGCACATCAAGCATAAACTCCTCACCCTCGGCTTCAAGGCTCTCCATCCCCTCGCCCCCTCCTACCTCACCTCTCTTCTCTCCTTCTACAGCCCACCCCGCACCCTCCGCTCCTCTGCCACTAATCTCCTCACCTTGCCTCGTGCCTGTCCCGCCGTGGACCCCCACCCCACGTCATCCCCCGGGCCTGGAATGCCCTCCGTCTGCCCATCCGCCAAGCTAGCTCTCTTCCTCCCTTCAAGGCCCTACTGAGAGCTCACCTCCTCCAGGAGGCCTTCCCAGACTGGGCCCCTTCCTTCCCCTCTCCCTTGTACCCCTCTCCATCCCCCATCTTACCTCCTTCCCTTCCCCACAGCACCTGTATATATGTATATATGTTTGTGCATATTTATTACTCTATTTATTTATTTATTTTACTTGTACATATCGATTCTATTTATTTTATTTTGTTAGTATGTTTGGTTTTGTTCTCTGTCTCCCCCTTCTAGACTGTGAGCCCACTGTTGGGTAGGGACTGTCTCTATAGGTTGCCAACTTGGACTTCCCAAGCGCTTAGTACAGTGCTCTGCACATAGTAAGCGCTCAATAAATACGATTGATGATGATGATGACTGTCTCTGTAGGTTGCCAACTTGGACTTCCCAAGCGCTTAGCACAGTGCTCTGCACACAGTAAGCGCTCAATAAATACGATTGATTGATTGATTAACAAATGCCATCATCATCATCCCCTTCCTCCCCTCCAACGGTCTCCTTTGCCCCTCCCCCTCCTCCTTTCTTCCCGCCCCCCTCCTAGCGAACATCTGATTGGACAACGATGATTTCACCGCTCACGAGCCCATCGTGGCTCTCTCCCCCGCCCCACCCGCCCACGAGCCCCCGCCGCGCATGCGCACGGCGACATAACCGTCCACCTCCCCTTCACCCTCGAAAGAAGGGTCTCTCCGCCAATGAGGAGGAAGCATCGGCCCTCTTCCACCAATCAGAGCGCTGCCTCCCCGCAAAGCGGGATTGACTGGCAGGGGGATAGGCCAATCACCGTGTGAGGTTCCCCTCTCTCGCTCCTATTAAAAAAAAAGCCGGTGTGACGGACTTGGAAATTGGCTCTTTGATGGACAGTTGAAAGAGCCCAATGACGGTAAGGTGCGAGTTTACCCCTTGGGCCAATAGAAGCAGGGAACCGTGAGGGTCTGGCTTTTTCAAAGCAAGGGGGGCGGTGGGCGGCATTTGATTGACAGCCCCCGTGACGTGTAGCGAAGCGGCTCGGTCCCTCCCGGGGCCGGTGAAAAAGGAGCAGAGACGAGGCCTTCCCACCTTGAGCCTCCTCCCCCCGGCCTTACTTCCTTCCCCACCCAGCAGCACCTGTATATATGTTTGTACGTATTTATTACTCTATCTATCTTACTTGTACATATTTATTTTATTTTGCTTTGTTGTCTGTCTCCCCCTTCTAGACTGTGAGCCCGCTGTTGGGCTCTATATGTTGCCAACTGTACTTCCCAAGCGTTTAGTACAATGCTCTGCACACAGTAAGCGCTCAATAAATGCGATTGAATGAATGAATGTCTCCCCCTTCTAGACTGTGAGCCCGCTGTTGGGTAGGGACCGTCCCTACATGTTGCCAACCCGTACTTCCCAGGCACTTAGTACAGTGCTCTGCACACCGTAAGCGCTCAATAAATACGATTGAATGAATGAATGAGTGAATGAATGTCTCCCTCTTCTAGACTGTTAGGGACCGTCTCTTTATGTTGCCAACTTGTACTTCCCAAGCGCTCAGTACAGTGCTCTGCACACAGTAAGTGCTCAGTACATTGAATGTCTCCCCCTTCTAGACTGTGAGCCCGCTGTTGGGTAGGGACCGTCTCTATATGTTGCCGACTTGTACTTCCCAAGCGCTTAGTCCAGTGCTCTGCACACAGTAAGCGCTCAATAAATACGATTAATTGATTGGGTAGGGACCATCTCTATATGTTGCCAACTTGTACTTCCCAAGCGCCTAGTCCAGTGTTCTGCACACAGTAAGCGCTCAGTAAATACGATTGACTGGGTAGGTACCGTCTCTACATGTTGCCGACCTGTACTTCCCAAGCGCTTAGCACAGTGCTCTGCATCGAATGAATGAATGAATGAACGAATGAGGCTTTTAGACTGTGAGCCCACTGCTGGGTAGGGACCGTCTCTCTATGTTGCCAATTTGTACTTCCCAAGCGCTTAGTCCAGTGCTCTGCACTCAGTAAGCGCTCAATAACTACGATCGAATGAATGAACGAATAAGGCGGGGGGGCGGGGGCGGTGTTTGATTGACAGGCGGCCCCGCCAACCGGTCGCTGCGCGAGGGCGGAGGGGGCGGGGCTGGGGAGCGCGGCCGGCCCCCAATCGGAGGGCCGGACGGGGTTTGACGGACGGGGCTGCCGGCGAATGGGGCGCGGGGGCGGGCTCGCGGCGGGCCAATGGGAGGCGCGAGCGCGGAAGGTGGAGGGCGGCGGCGGAGGCTGAGGAGAAGAAGACGACGACGACGACGACGACGACGACGACGACGACGAGGAGGAGGAGCGGCGGCCGGTCGATGGCGGAGGGTCCGGCCGGGCCGTGACCGGGCGGTTTGCCGGCGGCGGCGGCGGTTGGAAGATGCCTCAGAGGGACGAGGCCGGGGCCGGGGCCCTCCGGTGGCGGGAGAGCGGCGGCGGCGGTGGTGGCGGCGGCGGCGGCCTGAGGGAACCGGCGGTGTAGGCGGCTGCGGGTGAGGGCCGGACCCTTCCCCGCGCGCGACCCTTCCGCTTTCAGGTGAGGCGGGCGGGCGGCCGGGCGGGCGGGCGGAGGCCAACGCGCCCCGACTCGCCCGGCGCCCGCGGCCCGCGCCCCGCCCGCTTCCACGCTCCCTCCCTCCCTCCCTCCCTCACAGTCATTCATTCACTCCGTCGTATCATCAATCGTATTGATTGAGCGCTTACTATGTGCAGAGCCCTGGACTAAGCGCTTGGGAGGTACAAGTTGGCAACGTAGAGAGACAGTCCCTACCCAACGGTGGGCTCACAGTCTAAAAGGGGGAGGCGGAGAACGAAACCAAACGTACTAACGAAATAAATAGAATAGATATCATCATCATCAATCGTATTGATTGAGCGCTTACTGTGTGCAGAGCACTGGACTAAGCGTTTGGGAAGTCCAAGTTGGCAACATCTAGAGACGGTCCCTACCCAACGGTGGGCTCACAGTCTAAAAGGGGGAGGCGGAGAACGAAACCAAACGTACTAACGAAATAAAATAAATAGAATAGATATCATCATCATCAATCGTATTGATTGAGCGCTTACTATGTGCAGAGCACTGGACTAAGCGTTTGGGAAGTCCAAGTTGGCAACGTAGAGAGACAGTCCCTACCCAACGGTGGGCTCACAGTCTAAAAGGGGGAGGCGGAGAACGAAACCAAACGTACTAACGAAATAAAATAAATAGAATAGATATCATCATCATCAATCGTATTTATTGAGCGCTTACTATGTGCAGAGCACTGGACTAAGCGTTTGGGAAGTCCAAGTTGGCAACTTAGAGAGACAGTCCCTACCCAACGGTGGGCTCACAGTCTAAAAGGGGGAGGCGGAGAACGAAACCAAACGTACTAACGAAATAAAATAAATAGAATAGATATCATCATCATCAATCGTATTGATTGAGCGCTTACTGTGTGCAGAGCACTGGACTAAGCGTTTGGGAAGTCCAAGTTGGCAACTTAGAGAGACAGTCCCTACCCAACGGTGGGCTCACAGTCTAAAAGGGGGAGGCGGAGAACGAAACCAAACGTACTAACGAAATAAAATAAATAGAATAGATATCATCATCATCATCAATCGTATTTATTGAGCACTTACTGTGTGCAGAGCCCTGGACTAAGCGCTTGGGAAGTCCAAGTTGGCAACGTAGAGAGACAGTCCCTACCCAACGGTGGGCTCACAGTCTAAAAGGGGGAGGCGGAGAACGAAACCAAACGTACTAACGAAATAAAATAAATAGAATAGATATCATCATCATCAATCGTATTTATTGAGCCCTTACTGTGTGCAGAGCACTGGACTAAGCGCTTGGGAAGTACAAATTGGCAACATCTAGAGACAGTCCCTACCCAACAGTGGGCTCACAGTCTAAAAGGGGGAGGCGGAGAACCAAACGTACTGACGAAATAAAATAAATAGAATAGATATCATCATCATCAATCGTATTTATTGAGCGCTTACTATGTGCAGAGCACTGGACTAAGCGCTTGGGAAGTACAAATTGGCAACATAGAGAGACAGTCCCTACCCAACAGTGGGCTCACAGTCTAAAAGGGGGAGACGGAGAACAAATCCAAACATACTGACAAAATAAAATAGAATAGATATGTACAAGTAAAATAAATAAATAGAGTAATAAATATGTACAAACATATATACAGGTGATGTGGGGAGGATCCGTCGTATGTATTGAACGCTGACTGTGTGACTGTGTACATAATAATAATAATGGCATTTGTTAGGCGCCTACTCTGTGCAGAGCATTGTTCTAAGCGCTGGAGGGGGGTTACAAGGTGATCAGGTTGTCCCACATGGGGCTCACAGTCTTAATCCCCGTTTTATAGATGAGGTAACTGAGGCTCAGAGAAGTTAAGTGACTTGCCCAAGGTCACACAGCAGACATGTGGGGAAGTCGGGATTCGAACCCATGACCTCTGACTCCAAAGCCCGGGCTCTTTCCACTGAGCCACGCTGCTCCTCCTATATATGTATACATATATACATATGTTTGTACATATTTGTTACTCTATTTTACTTGTCCATCTCTATTCTATTCTATTTTATTTTGTTAGTATGTTTGGTTTTGTTCTCCGTCTCCCCCTTTTAGACTGTGAGCCCACTCTTGGGTAGGGACCGTCCCTAGATGTTGCCAACTTGGACTTCCCAAGCGCTTAGTCCAGTACTCTGCACCCAGTAAGCGCTCAATAAATACGATTGATGATGATGATGCCGAGCACTGCCCATCCGCCAAGCTCGCTCTCTTCCTCCCTTCAAGGCCCTACTGAGAGCTCACCTCCTCCAGGAGGCCTTCCCAGACTGAGCCCCTTCCTTCCTCTCTCCCTCGTCCCCCTCTCCATCCCCCCCATCTTACCTCCTTCCCTTCCCCACAGCACCTGTATATATGTATATATGTTTGTACATATTTATTACTCTATTTTACTTGTACCTATCTATTCTATTTATTTTATTTTGTTAGTATGTTTGGTTTTGTTCTCCGTCTCCCCCTTTTAGACTGTGAGCCCACTGTTGGGTAGGGGCCGTCTCTAGATGTTGCCAACTTGGACTTCCCAAGCGCTTAGTCCAGTGCTCTGCACCCAGTAAGCGCTCAATAAATACGATTGATGATGATGATGCCAAGCACTGGACTAAGCGCTTGGGAAGTCCAAGTTGGCGACGGCCCCGAACCAACAATGGGCTCACGGTCTAGAAGGGGGAGACGGACAATGATGACGATCAATCAATCAATCGTATTTATTGAGCGCTTACTGTGTGCAGAGCACTGTACTAAGCGCTTGGGAAGTACAAGTTGGCAACATATATATGATCAATCAATCAATCATATATATATATATATCATATATATTGATATATATGATCAATCAATCAATCAGTCGTAAACTGTGAGCCCCCCGTGGGATAACCTGATCACCTTGTAACCTCCCCAGCGCTTAGAACAGTGCTTTACACATAGTAACCGCTGAACAAATGCCATCATTATTATTAGTAGTAATCGTATTGAGTACTTACTGTGTGCAGAGCACTGGACCAAGCGCTTGGGAAGTACAGGTTGGCAACATATAGAGACAGCCCCTACCCAACAGTGGGCTCACAGTCTAAAAGGGGGAGACAGAGAACAAAACCAAACATACTAACAAAATAAAATGAATAGATAGGGACAAGTAAAATAAATAAATAATAAATAGAGTAATAAATATGTACAAGCATATATACATATATACAGGTGCTGTGGGGAAGGGAAGGCGGTAAGATGGGGGGGATGGAGAGGGGACTAAGCGCTTGGGAAGTACAGGTTGGCAACATATAGAGACAGTCCCTACCCAACAGTGGGCTCACAGTCTAAAAGGGGGAGACAGAGAACAAAACCAAACATACTAACAAAATAAAATAAATAGAATGGATATGTACAAGTAAAATAAATAAATAGAGTAATAAATATGTACAAACATATATACATATATACAGGTGCTGTGGGGAAGGGAAGGCGGTAAGATGGGGGGGATGGAGAGGGGACTAAGCGCTTGGGAAGTCAAGTCGGCAACGGAGACGGCCCCCACCCAACAACGGGCTCATGGTCTAGAAGGGGGAGACGGACAATGATGATGATCAGTCAATCAGTCAATCGTATTTATTGAGCGCTTACTGTGTGCAGAGCACGGTACTAAGCGCTTGGGAAGTACAAGTTGGCAACATATAGAGACGGTCCCTACCCAACAGTGGGCTCACAGTCTAGAAGGGGCAGACAGAGAACAAAACCAAACATATTAACAGAATAAAATAAATTGAATAGATATGTACAAGTAAAATAAATAAATAGAGTAATAAATATGTACAAACATATGTACATATATACAGGATATATAAGTATATACAGGCAGGATGATGATGGCATTTATTAAGCGCTTACTATGTACAAAGGACTGTTCTAAGTGCTGGGGAGTTTACAAGGTGATCAGGTTGTCCCACATGGGGCTCACAGTCTTAATCCCCATTTTACAGATGAGGGAACTGAGGCACAGAGAAGTTAAGTGACTTGCCCAAAGTCACACAGCCAACAAGTGGTGGAGCCGGGATTTGAACCGATGACCTCTGACTCCAAAGCCCGGGCTCTTTCCACTGAGCCACGCTGCTTCCCCCAAAACAAAACAACAACAACAGAACAAAACCTGGAGACAGGTGTCAAAAGCGCTGACTGTGTGCAGAGCACTGGACTAAGTGCTTGGGAAGTCCAGGTCGGCAACATTTTGTACATATTTATCCTATTTATTTTATTTTGTTAATAGGTTTTGTTTTGTTGTCTGTCTCCCCCTTCTAGACTGTGAGCCCGTTGTTAGGTAGGGACCATCTCTATGTCTTGCCAAACTGCACTTTCCAAGCGCTTAGTCCAGTGCTCTGCACACAGTAAGCGCTCAATAAATACGATTGAATGAATGAATGAATGATGGTCCCGACCCAGCAATGGGCTCCCAGTCTAGAAGGGGGACATGGACAACGAAACAGAACCTGGAGACAAGTGGCAAAAGCGCTGACTGTGTGCAGAGCACTGGACTAAGCGCTTGGGAAGTCCAAGTCGGCAACAGAGACAGTCCCGACCCAACAACGGGCTCACAGTCTAGAAGGGCGAGACGGACAAAAAACAAAACATTGGCGACAGGTGTCAAAAACGCTGACTGTGTGCAGAGCCCTGGACTAAGCGCCTGGGCTCTTTCCACTGAGCTACGCTGGTTCCCTACCCAACAGTGGGCTCACAGCCTAGAAGGGGGAGATGGACAACAAAACAAAACAAGTAGGTGTCAGTACTCTCAGAATAAATAGGATTCATTCATTCACTCATTCAGTCATATTTATTGAATGCTTACTATGTGCAGAGCACTGTCCTAAGTGCTTGGGAAGTACAAGTTGGCAACATATAGAGATGGTCCCTACCCAACAACTGGCTCACAGTCTGGAAGGATTACAACAGTATAAACGCCATTAATAAAACAGAGTAATAAATATGTACAAATATATACGAGTGCGGTGGAGAGAGGAAGGGAGTTAGGTAGGGAGGGAGGAAGGGGGTAAGGTAGAGAGGGAGGAAGGGGGGTGATGAGGAGGGGAGGAAAAGGGGGAGGCTCCGTCTGGGAAGGCCTCCTGGAGGAGGTGAGCTCTTAGTACTAATAATAATGGTGGCATTTATCAAGCGCTTACTCTGTGCGAAGCACTATTCTAAGCGTTGGGGGAGGATACAAGATGATCACGTTGTCCCACGTGGGGCTCACAGTCTTAATCCCCATTTTACAGATGAGGGAACTGAGGCTCAGAGAAGTGAAGTGACTTGCCCAAGGTCACACAGCAAGCGTGGGGGAGCCGGGATTAGAACCCCTGACCTCTGACTCCCAAGCCCGGGCTCTTTTCACTGAGCCACGCTGCTTCTCAGTAGGGCTTTGAGGGAAGGAAGAGAGCTAGTTTGGATGTGAGGAGGGAGGGCATTCGAGGCCAGAGGAGGACTTGGGCCAGGGGTTGACGGCGGGACTGGCAAAAACGAGGCCCACGGAGGAGGTGAGCGGCAGGGGAGTGCAGTGTGCCCTCCCTGGCCCCCTTCCCCGCCCTCTCTCTGCCCTCCATCCCTGTTCCCCCGGGCTCTGGACCGCCCACCCAGGCTCTGCCTGCTTTCCTTGCCCCCCCCCGGGCTCTCCTTGCTCCCCCAGACCACTCTCCCGGTTCTCCCTTGCCTTCCCTCCTCCTCCGGGCCACCCACCCTGGCTCTCCTTGCTGCCGCGGGCCCCGGGGGGTTTCTCAATAGACTCCCCCAAACCGACCGCCCCCAGGGTAAGAGTCCAGAGTTCCTTGGAGGGAAACCCCCGGTTGATACGTTGGGGGTGTGGTGGAGTGGCTGTCGGCCTCCCCCCTCCTGCGCCACTTCAGCCATCGAAGGCGAGGAGGTGGGTGGGCTGGCAAGCGGGTACTAGGGGTCCGCGGAGTCCTCGGGGAGGCCTGCCTTGACCGATGTTTCCATCCCCGCGCAGCCGGACCCAGAAGAGGTCAGAGGGTTTCAGAAACTCAGCTCCGGGTGCCGCAGCACAGGTGGAAGAGTAAGGGGCAGTCGAACAACGATATTTATTGAGCGCCTACTCTGTGCAGAGCACCCTACTAAGTGTCGGAAGAGTGCAATACAATAGAGTTGGCAGGCACGTTGCCCGTTCACAAGAGTCATTCACAAAGTGGCACAGGAGGTGTCTGTAGACATCGTCACTCCCTTTACTCGTTCTGTTGGGCAATTGCCACATTCCCGAAGTTTCCTCCCCACTTTTTAAGAAGCATAATGGCTCAGTGGAAAGAGCACAGGCTTTGGAGTCAGAGGTCATGGGTTCAAATCCCTACTCCACCAAATGCCAGCTGTGTGACTTTAGGCAAGTCACTTCACTTCTCTGTGCCTGCTACCTCATCTGTAAAATGGGGATTAAGACTGTGAGCCCCGCCCCGTGGGACAACCTGATCACCTTGTAACCTTCCCAGTACTTAGAACAGTGTTTTGTACATAGTAAGTGCTTAATAAATGCTATTATTATTATTATTAATAATAATAATAAGAATATTGGCAGATAAACAGTGAGGCCGGGGATTATTTTTTACCTTGGTGTTTTTCAGTTTCACCCAAGGCCTCTTATGGTAAGAAGAGTTTTGGAACTTAAAAGGTTTCGCAATTCTAGAAAACATATTTTAGACGTACTAGATGGGCAGTAAATGACTTTTTTTTTAGAAAAGAAAGGTATCGAGAGGGAAGCAGTGTGGTCCAGTGGGAAGAAGCCCAGGCCTTGGAGTCAGAGGACTTGATTCTTATCTTACCCCACTGGTCTGCTGTGTGATCTTGGGCAAGTCCCGAAGCTTCTCTGTCTGTTTCCTCATCTATGAAATGGGGACTAAATCCTTCTCCCTCCTATTTAGAATGTCTGCCATGTCGGGGACAAGAACTATGTCCAACCAGATTATTTTCTACCTACCCCAGTGCTGAGGACAGTGTCTGGCCCATAATAATAAGTGCTTAATGAGTACCATTACTACTACTGTTACAATTAGTAATAATAATTACACACACACACACACACACACACACACACACACACATTAATGTCTGTCTCTCCCTCTATACTGAGAGCTCGTTTTGGGCAGGGACTGTTGTACTGTACTCTCCCAAGAGCTTTGCACACAGTAAGCGCCCAATAAATACAGTTGAACGAATGTATAATAATATTTGGTGTGGATATGGAATACCATTTCCAGCTTTCAACAAGTAGAGAGGGTAGGTGTCTTTGAAGTAGTTCCTTGTTTTTAGCAAGCTTTCCTTTCTCAAAGGCTCCCTTTATTGCTTTGTTGTCTTTTTTTAACCCTGTTGCTTTCATTATTTAAATCATCCCCATCACTGTTTCTCCAACTGCCATTTTGATACAAAACCAGCCTAGAGTTATACTTTGAAATCTGTTGAGTTTTTTTCTTTCTTCATGTCTCAATATCCCTGCCTCTTCCCTTCCTCCCCCGCCCCCCAGTTTTATTATAGCTGTACTTTATTTTTACAAATTTCCTTCTTTAGTATCGCTTAAAAGCAAAAACTACCTTCTAAGTATCCAGTAGCTGCTCTTTCATTTGGGCTAACTAAATTCAGGTCACTGCAGAATGCCGGGGACACATTTTCAGTTCTCTTAGTACGTTGGAATCAGTGAGTGCTTATTCCACTAATCCACTGAGACCTCTTTTTTTTTAAAAAAAACAAAACAACAAAAGCCCCTCAGACAGATGAGATACTGGTCTAAAATGTAGCCTGAAGTAACCCGGATCTGATGAAGAGCTGGGTCAGAGAGTGGTACGATGAAAATGAAACAGCTGTTCTCTTGAGAGGGAAACCCAAGGGTCAGGCCCTTCCAGGGCAGCGAAGGGTCTTCCACCAGAGGCCAACCTCCGTGGTTAACGACACCCGAGGACGCTGCCTCATGCCCTGTCAAGAAGAATGGATGACACGGCTTAGAGAAGTCATGTTGGCCCTGACCTTGCCCAAGCTATTGGCCTGCAGTGACTGTGGAAGGGGAGCTGGTCTCGAGCATGCGCCTGTGGTGTACTTGTCTCCTTAAAAGCGTCATTGGGCTTGTACAACTGTACAAAGCAGGAAATGTTTATGCTCCTTCCCTTCTCTATTCTGTAGGTGAACCGGGATTGTTGTTGTTTAAGTGCGTATTATGTGTCAAGCACTGTTCTAAGTGCTGGGGTAGATACAAGCTAATCAGGCTGGACATAGTCCCCTGTCCCATAATAATAATAGTAATAATATTTGTTAAGCGCTTACTATGTGCCAAGCGTTGTTCTAAGCGCTGGGATAGATACAAGGTTATCAGATTGTCCCATGTGGGGCTCACAGTCTTAATCCCCATTTTACAGATGAGGTACCTGAGGCACTGAGAAGTGAAGTGACTTGCCCAAAGTCATACAAGTGACAAGTGGGGAGTCGGGATTAGAACCCACGACCTCTGACTCCCAAGTCCGTGCTCTTTCCACTGAGCCATGGGGCTCACAGTCTAGGGAGGGAGGGAGAACAAGTATTAAATCGCCATTTTACAGAGGAGGCAACTGAGGCACAGAGATGGGAAATTACTTGCCCAAGGTCACATAGCAGCAAGTGGTGGAGCCAGGATTAGGACCCAGGTCCTCTGACTCTCAAGCCCATGCCCTTTCCATTAGGCCATATTGGTCCTCAGCCAGCTGGGAGGTAACTTTTCAGCTCGAGCATTGTGGTAGGGGGTCACGATGGGCTGGTGGAGATGAAGATGAGACGGATGGGAACGGGCTGCAAAGCACCTTTAGTCCAGAAAGCCACCATTTTGGGTCTCATCAGCCCTGATGGGAAATTCTCAGGCCTCGTCAGAGTCCTGGAATGAGTAAGGCTATCATCGGGCATCACCGTCAGTGGTCTCCATCGAGTGCTTAACACTTGGGAGAGTCGAATACAGCAGTGTTGATAGGCACGCTCCCTGCCTACAATGAACTTACAGTCTAGAGGGGGAGACAGATGTTGATATAAATACATAATTTATAATGTAAAACCTATAGATATGGAAATGAGTGCCGTGGGGCTGAGGGCGGAGCGAATGTCAAATGCCCAAAGGTCAACGTCAGATGCCCAAAGGCCACAGATCTAAACGCATAGAAGGCACAGAAGGGAGAGGGAGCCAAGGAGAAGAAAGGCCTACTTTCTTCTTAGTCGGGAAAGGCCTCTTGGAGGAGATGTGACCTTAATCAATCAGTCGTATTTATTGAGCGCTTACTGTGTGCAGAGCACTGTACTAAGCGCTTGGGAAGTACAAGTTGGCAACATATAGAGACGGTCCCTACCCAACAGTGGGCTCACAGTCTAGAAGGACTGTGAAGACTTAATAAGACTTTGAAGGGGGGAGATTGGTGGTCTGGCTCGTATGGAGGGGGTAGGAGTTCCAGGCCATTCATTCAGTTGTATTTATTGAGCGTTTATTGCATACAGAGCACTGTATGTGCTTAGGCCAGAAAGGAGGATTTGGGAAAGGGGTCGGAAGTGAGATAGATGAGATCGGGGTGGTGAGTGAGCTGGCGCTTAGGGGAGCAAAGTGTGCAGGCTGGGATGTGTAGGCCATCAGTCTAGGTGAGCGGCTCCAGAAGCTGGGCTGGCCATCGCCCTGGGGCAGTGAGCACCCTGTCTCCACCGGTGCCCGTGGCCTCTCTTAGCCATGTGTGATGGGAAATCCATCGGCTCTTGATTGATTTTCTTCATACAGCATTGCCTAATGGGAAAAGCCTGGGAGTCAGAGCTCCTGGTTCTAGTTCCAACTCCACCTCTTGTCTTCTGTGTGACCTTGAGCATGTTACTTAACTCCTCTGTGTCTCAATTTCCTCATCCAGGAAATGGGGATTCCATACTCAGTGGGAGCCCCTTGTGGGACTGCGACTTTTGTCCGTTCTGATTATCTTGTCTACCCTGGTGCTTAATACAGGGTCTGGCATATTGTAAGCACTTAATGGATATCATTGTTATTAGTGTTATTGTTGCAATTCAACGTTACCTGCATGGGCTCTCAAGGTAAAGAGGACCAACTCTTGTGCTCCACCCAACTCTTAAGATCTTGATAGGCCAAGCCCTTTTTGAGTCTTCCTCATCCCTGGTAGGTCTTGGGCCGGAGCTCTTGGCTAGATTAAAGCCTGATTGGTCTGGCCTTCCTGCTGAGAAGAGAAATCTTTCGTAGCTACCAGCCACACTTCCCAGATCAAATTGGAGACCTAACTTCCTGGATGCCCAAACCTGCAGCTTTAGGCTAATGCTTTTGGAATCTTTTTCAGATACCCTTCCGTTATTTTCA
This sequence comes from Tachyglossus aculeatus, assembly GCF_015852505.1. Lineage (NCBI taxonomy): Eukaryota > Metazoa > Chordata > Mammalia > Monotremata > Tachyglossidae > Tachyglossus > Tachyglossus aculeatus. The sequence goes on from NC_052074.1 coordinate 745,732, forward strand.
GCATTTTAAAATAGGAAATGAATGGTAAAATGGAAGAAGCACGGCAGTTGAGGCCTTCGCCTGATTTTTCAGGCTAATCTGCTGCCTGACAGTGCTGCAAATTCAGTTTGAGTTCGGAGGGGAAACTGGCTTGTGCTTATGGTCTAGTAGCACATCCGCTCTAGGTTTCAAGGAGAATTGATCAAATGCATCGTTCACCTGTGAGCTGAGCCCTAAACTGTCTCTCGGGGAGAGGATGGAGACCCCCTGGGCCCGAGGAGGGCCCTTGGTGGATGAATGGACTGCATTTTGAATGAGGGATACAGGGTGGCGACGGGGATGGGGAGAATTTTGAATGAGGGATACAGGGTGGCGACGGGGATGGGGAGAATCCTCTGTTTGTCGCTTGTCCTGTGAACTCCCCAGAGCTGCTGTTTGAATGCCTACAAGCCTTCTCGTACTTTTTCTTTATGGTACTTAAGTGTTTACTATGTGCCAGGCACTGTACAAAGCACTGGGGTAGACACAGGCTTATCAAGTTGAACTTGTGAGGCTTAGTTGTACTCCCCATTTTACAGATGAGGAAACTGAGGCCCAGAGAAGTGAAATGCCTTGCCAAAGGTCACACAGCAGACAGGTGGCGGAGCCGGGATTAGAACCCAGGTCCTTCTGACACCCAGGCTCTATCTACTAGGCCACACTGCTTCTCTTTTTCCCAGGCAGCCCTATCCCAGTGGCTGGGAGTCTAGTCCCATGCACCCTGAAGACTGGCCAAAGTTCCCCAAAGTAGGATCAGGCCCTGAAGTCCCCCACAGCCTCCTCTGGCTTGGTGGGCCTGGGTCCCCCCACCCCCGCACCTCCCGGGCCAGCTCCAGAGGTCACCTGCGATTCAGGGGAAGTGGTTGTCGGCTTGCCCATTGCATCTTTGGGGTCACAGTAGGAGGCTGGTTCTGGGTGTTTTTTAGCCCATCCCCGGCTGCTCAGAGCCCAGTGGGGTGGTGGGGTGTGCAACCCACCTTGGGGGTCTGTGGGTCAGCTGTTTGCCTCCCGTCATGGGCTGCAGGGGACAGAGGTGGGAGAGAGGGAGTTGGGAGCCAGGCCGAGGAAAACCCTCACTTTTGGCGGGGAGTGAGGCTGGGGCCCTTGGGTCAGCGGGAGCCATCGGCTACAGTCGCCCCCGTCCCTCGCTCCCTGGGGGTGGGCTACTTCGGCAGCAGGATGGGCTCACTCTATAAAGTCCAGAGGCCAGAGCCCTCAAGGTAGCATCGTTCGCCAGCCCGCAACTTCACTTAGAGGCCATAAAGCCACGGAGATGCCCCCAGTTTGTCATCGGCTCCGAGCCACTCTCAGCGTGCCACGAGCGAGGGGACTTCAAAAGGTGCACCACCAAACTTGTCCCCCTGAAGGGCGTGTGGACGCTTTCTGGGGTTCGTCGTCCAAATCCGGAGGCGCTCAACCTTCTGGGGAGGCTCGTTCCCATTTAGTAAGTGCCTTCTCCTGCTTTAGGCCGCTTGACCTTTGAATCGAATAAGTATGCGGGTGGTCACGTTTTTTACCTTCAAACCCCAGCCAGTGAACCCCAAAGCAGCAAGAACATTCAAAAAGGAAAGCATGAAAATCCTTCGTGAGAACCCAGAAAACCCAGAGTGGAGGCTGTTTTTGAAGAGTGTGTTTATTTCACTTTGGGGGAAAAAATGATGGGTTGATGGTTTCGTGGTTAACGTCCTTCTGCTTTCTGACCTTTCTGATGGCTCAGCTCTTTCCATTCAAGTTTGTCAGCAGCTGCAGCCCCGGTGCAGCTGGCCCTGGAGGGTGCAGTTAGGAACAGAATAACCTTTTCTGTGGTTGTGCGTGTGACCACGGGGAGCTGTTGCTTATGTGATCGCAGGTAACTGTGGTGGCCCTCATCTTTGGAATTAGCTTATGTTAGCTAGGCGCACGAGTCACTCGCTCTGTCGCTGACCACCCTTTGATGCTGTGAGATGAGTGGACTTTTGTAATGAGAAAAGTTCAACGGGTACCTTGTCTTTTTTTTAAAATTAGAACTACAGCCAAGCTGTTCAGTGTTGAGGGGTCCCTCACTGTCTTCTCTCCCCACCCCCAACCCTCCCCAAGCAAAACTATAGGGCTAACTTGCTCATCCTGCCCCTGTGCCCTTTTTTAATTGTATTTGTTCAGCATTTATTATGTGTCAGGCACTAAACACTGGGTAGATACAAGCTTATAAGGTTGGGCAGAGTCCCTGTCCCACGTGGGACGTACAGTCTTAATCCCCATTTTACAGTTGAGGGAACTGAGGCCCAGGGAAGTGAAGTGATTTGCCCAAGATCCCACAGCTAACACGTGGCGGAGCCCGGATTAGAACCCAGGTCCCTCTGACTCCAAGGCCTGGGCTCTGTCCACAAGGCCGTGCTGCTTCTGCCTTCTGGGATCGGTAATGAAAATGTCACCATGGAAGGTTTTTCTCTAACAGTCCCAGTGCTGTGGTTCTCAAAAGCAGAGTCTAACAGTAGTAATCATTGTGGTGTTTGTTAAACATTTACCACGTGCTGAGCATTGTACTAAGCTCTGGATAGGTACCGTATAAGCCAATGGGGGCTCTGTACCTGTCCCACACGGGATCTCAGTCTGAGAGAGGGAGAACAGGTTTTTTACCTCCATTTTACAGCTGTGATAACTAGGGCGCGAAAGTGAAGTGACTTGCCCAAGGTCACCCAGCATTATCATTATTATTAGAGAAGCAGTGTGGCTTAGTGGAAAGAGCACGGGCTTGGGATTCAGAGGTCATGGGTTCTAATTCCGGCTCTGCCACTTAACAGCTGTGTGACTTTGGGCAAGTCACTTAACTTCTCTGTGCCTTAGTACCCTCGTGAAAAATGGGGATTGAGACTGTGAGCCCCATGTGGGACAACCTGATTACCTTGTATCTACCCAAGTGCTTAGAATAGTGCTTTGCACATAGTAAGTGCTTAACAAATGCCATCATCATCATCATTACCATTACTGTTATTATTATTATTATTATTATTATTGGAGTTGGTCACCCAGATCTCTGCCCTCAAGGATCTGACAGTCTACAGAAGACAATCAGAGGGTTCACGCTCATTGAGAAGAGTGTTAAGATGGTAGAGAGGGTCCAGAGAATGGTTTCAGATGGTGTTTGATGAGATAGATCAATGGTACTTATTGAGCATTTACTGCATGCAGAGCACTGTACTAAGCACTTGGCAGAGTCCAGTAGAGCAGAGTTGGTAGACAGTTTTCCTGCCCGCAGTTAGCTTAGGTCTAGAGGAGAGCTGAAGGAGCTGGGGTTGTTGAGCCGAGAGAAGAGGAGCCCAGGTCTTGACCTGTCTTGTGGACTTGGAGACATTGAGGATCGTTTGTAGGTCGGTGATACCTTTACCATGAGAAGCAGCTTGGCCTAGTGGGTAGAGTACGATCCTGGGAGTCAGAAGGACCTGGGTTCTAATCCCGGCTTTGCCTCTTATCTACCGAGTGACCTTGGGCAACTCACTTCACTTCTCTGGACCTCAGTTACCACACCTGTAAAATGGAGATTAAGCCTGGGAACCCTATGTGGGACAGGGACTGTGCCCAACCCAATTATCTTGTCTCTACCCCAGCACTTAATACAGTGCCTGGAACATAGTAAGCACTCAACAAATACAATTGTTATTATCATTCAATGGAAACACTTAGCTTTACTCTCTCATTCACAGCATGGAGACAGGCTGGTCATTCCTGATCCTCCTCCAGTTACTCCATCACTTTTTGGGTCATCAGTTACCTGTCTCCATACATCAAGCAGTCAACCAATAGTATTTGAGTGCTTACTATGTACAGAGCACCCTTCTAAATGCTTATTGAACTAATGATTGTGTTATCTGTTAAGCACTTACTATAGCCAAATACTGTGCCAAGCACTGGAGTAGATAAAGGGTAATCCAGGCCTACTTGGGGCTCACAATCTAAGTCAGAGGGAGAATAGGTATTGGATCCCCATTTTGTCTGATGAGGGAACCAGGACCCAGAGAAACGAATATGACTTGCCCAAGGTCATATTACAGGAATGAGGTGGAGTCAGAGTTAGAACCCAGGACCTCTGACTCCCAGCCAGGGGCTCTTTCCACCAGTTCACACTGCTTCTCCGGTGAACCACCCTAGTACAAACTGGCCAGGTTGTACCTGTAATGACCCTTTCGAAAGTCAGCGGCGTTTATTGCGTTCTTACAATGTGCAGAACACTGCACTGACCAGACCGGAGGCCCAGTGGCCTAGAGTGGATTGTCTTGTGGGTCAAAGCTAGTCGGACAGGTGCCAGCTTGGCTTGAACTGAGTCAGAAAGGAAGCGTTGTGGACAGACGCCTCGACAGGTGATGAGCAAGAGTGAGGGTGTGATTCTGCCCGACGGGCCAGGGAGCCCCCAAGCTGGAGGTGAGGAAAGAGAAAATGGGGGCTTTCTAGCCCGTGAACTCTCAGCCTTGTCCCCTCACAGGACTTATTCCAGGGTGCGCCCCCATTTCCTCTCACCCCCGTGCTCTTAGTGAAATACCGGCTCCTCTCTGTCAAACTCGCTTTCTTCTCATCTCCTTGTGCTGCCCCAGATATTGTGAAGTCGTCATCGTTTTCTTCCGTTTTTCAGTGGCTTTAGCGGCCCAGTGTTTTTCTCGGAAGTTTAGTCCGTGTCCGCTTTCCCTATGTAAGGCCTCTTTCCCCCATGGCTCCGGCCACCCCTCATTTCTGAAAACTTGGTATTTCCTGCTGGTGAAATGGGCAGCGATCAGGCACTTAAATTCATTCATTCAATCATATTTATTGAGTGCTTACTGTGTGCAGAGCACTGTACTAAGCGCTTAAATCGAAACTTGCCTTTGACCTGCCCTCCTAGGAAACGGTCATGGCGGTTGATGACCCGTCTTCCAAGTGTGGCGCTCCCTCCGACTCTGCGCCTTCTCGCAACTGTAGTTTTAAAGTTGTTTTTTTCCCCAGTTTAGGCATCTGGCAGAACTCTGACCACCTGACGGCCCCGAGGCCCTGTTGGCTCCCGCCAAGGCCGACCCCAAGCCTCCAGCTGTGGCCAGTTCTTGTCCACATTTTGGGGCCCTCACCCAGCTGCTGGTGCTCTGCTCTGCTCTGCTCGGTCAGGACCGTCGACCCGCCATCGGCGGAAGCTTCATTCTGAACCGTCACTTCCTCCCTGTGGGGGAGGCCTCCCGGCCAGGAAATGGGTCAGCTTGGCAGGGCTCAGTTCTGTAGTGTCACACTGGAGCATCAGTCAACGGGGCCGGGTGGGAGGCATTCACTGTGTGAAATTTACTTCTCTTTTACTGCCGAGCGTAAAACCAAGGAAACTGATGTGTTCTCTTGACCTGCACCCTTGAGGAAATTTCTCTTAGCTCCTTTGGCGTTGACTTTAGCCCAGAACCCAGCAGCGTGGCATATTCTCTGAGCGGCAGGTACAGGCAGGCCGCCCACTTGGCTAGGGCCAGGAGAGAGCGAGGAAGGGATTATGGGACCGACTGGACGCTGGTTGATTCTGTCAGCTCTGCTCCAGTGGCCAGGCTCTCCAGAGTCAGGGCAATGCAGGCTGCCGCCATCCATCCGCCTCCACATCAACCTTGTTATCATCCGTTTTTAAAGCATTCATTCAGCTCTCCCCCTCCTAAATTATCTTGCTGATTTCCTACTTCAGCCCAGCGGGCACACTGCAGTCCCCTCCATGTACAAGAGACCACCGCTCTCCCCCCTTCAAAGACTTAAAATAGCATCTCCTCCAAGAGGCCTTCCCCAACTAAGCCCCATTTCCCCTTACCCCCTCTCCCTTCCGTGTCACCTGTGTACTTGGAATGGTACCTTTTAAGCTCTCGATATTCACCCCACCTTCAGCCCCGTGGCACTTATTTACATAACTGTAACTTCTTTCAATTGTATTTGAAGAAGCAGCGTGGCTCAGTGGAAAGAGCACGGGTTTTGAAGTCAGAGGTCGTGGGTTCAAATTCCAGCTCTGCCAATTGTCAGCTGTGTGACTTTGGGCAAGTCACTTAACTTCTCTGTGCCTCAGTTACCTCATCTGTAAAATGGGAATTAAGACTGTGAGCCCCCTGTGGGACAACCTGATCACCTTGTAACCTCCCCAGCGCTTAGAACAGTGCTTTGCACATAGTAAGTGCTTAATAAATGCCATTATTATTATTATTATTATTGTTGAGCGCTTACTGTGTGCAGAGCACTGTACTAAGCATTTGGGAGAGTACAATATGATAGACACACTCCCTACCCACGACAAGCTTAGAGAGAGAGAGAGAGAGAGAGAGAGAGAGTGTGTGTGTGTGTGTGTGTATGTGTGTATCTGTCTCCCTCTGAAGACTTTTTGTGAGCAATATCTAATAACTCAGTTGCCCTGTACTCTCCCAAACGTTCAGTACAGTGCTCTGCACACAGTAAGAGCTCAGTAAATACTATAGTTTGTTTATTGGCTTTGCACAAAGGCACCCTCTTGATAAAAGCCATTGATAGCAGTCAACAGGGATTCTCTTGCTTATGTTCTTGTAACTGATAGACCACTGTTCTACCTCTTTTCATTGCTCTCCTGGAGTCCTTCCCAAATTGATGTCTAATTATCAATCCGTGCTATTTTTTAACACTTACTGTACGCAGAGCATTGTACTTGGCACTTGAGAGAGTCATCTCCCACCTTAAATCCCCCAGCTGCCATTTTAGCACTTCAGAGCTACCCCAGCACTTGGAAACTCTCTTCCCGCCCCTCTCCCTCCCTTCCAGCAGTTAATGGCTAGCTCTGTATTCTCTGATTTTAGTTGTTGTTTTTTTAAGTGCTATTTGTTAAGCGCTTACTCTGTGTTGAGCACTGTTCTTATCCTTGGGATATTAGGCTTGGACACAGTCCCACATGGGGCTCACAAAGTAGGAGGGAGAACAGGTATTGTTCCCAGTTGAGGCCTCCTACTTGCAATTTCTGTTAGTGTGTTTCTCTGCTGCTTGATTGCAAGCTCCTTGAACTCAGTGGGGATCCTGTTAACTATATTGTATTTGCCCAAGGGCTTAGTACAGAGTAGGCACTCAAATACTATTGCTTGAGTTTGGTGGTCTCTCTTAAAGACTGAACCTCTTTGGTTCCCAGGTTTTCGACTACTGCTCCCCCGCCCCCCTGGTTGCTGAGTTTCCCTTGTTTTGCAGAATGGTTGGCCCCCTCAGTGGGCTCTGAACCTTTCTGGGAGTTGCTGCCACAAGCAATCAGTGGTATTTATTGAGAGATGACTGTGTGCAGAGCACAGTATTAAACGCTTTGTTTTTTATGGTATATGCTGAGCACTTACTATTTGCCCGGCACTGCACTAAGCGCTGGGGTAATTATAAGCTAAATAGGTTGGACACAGTCCATGTCCCACAGGAGGCTCACAGACTTAATCCCCATTTTACAGATGAGGTAACTGAGGCCCAGAGAAGTGAATTGACTGGCCCAGGGTCACCCAGCAGACCAGTGTTGGAGCCGGGATTTTAGCCCAGGTCTTCCTGACTCCCAGCCCTGGGCTCTGCCCACTAGGGAATGCCCTTGGGAGAGTACAACAGAACTGGCAGACACCTTCCCTGCCCATAATGAGCTAAGGAACTCCCTTTTTGTCCTCCAGAGCCCTGGTCCTTAGGGTAGAAGTCAAGCCCCCCATTTCTTTTTTTGTCTCCCCCTTTTTCTCTTGGGGCTGGAGAAATGGGGGAGAAGCTGTCGCTTGCTTAGGAGAGAGAGAGAGTGTTTTGGGTGGGGATAGTCCTGCGTCCAGCACAAGGAAGCCTCTACTACCTAATGGCTGTTTGTGCCATCCTGTCCTCGGTGGGCAGCTGGCCAGTTCAAGCTCTAACCCCAGTGAGCTTCCTTCCTGGAGGGTGAGCTCCCCATTTTCCCCTCTAGGGAAATGGGTTGGTGCTGGGGGGTTGGGGACCAGAGGCATCCGGAAAATACAGCTCCATTCACCAGATATTCTGAGTTTTGAAAGTGGTTTTGCAGGAAGAGCCGGAGGATTGTATAAAGGAGTATTGTTGTTTGACCTAGCCCTGTTCATCTATCCTCAGATTGAAGGTGGGCCCTTTAAGGAGGCAGTATTCAAAATAGGTGGGAGGCCGTGGGAGAGGAAGAGGTAGAAGGTGGGAGGCAGGAGGACCGATGAATTGGGTTGTAGGCAAGTAGATTTATTTGTAGATTTATTTTCTGGGGGGAAACTTGCTAAGACGGCCTTATGTCGCATTCCATTATTGGAAGCTCTTGTGCTGTGCTTAGGTTAAGCCCATGATTATGCTCCCTGGAAAGGGCGTGGAGCCCGTTTACAAGCTTGTGTGTGCGCGGATGCCCCTGGTGTTTTATCGTGGTTTCGTGGAATGTCACATTGGACTTCTCTGTCGCCCTTGCTGTGTCTTCTGTGCCTTCCAAAACCCCCCTCAGGAGTATCAGGCTCCAGAGGTAAAGCTTATTCTTCTAGAAGTCCCACCAGTTATGTGGACTGGTAGGAGCAGAACTGTAGAGGGGAGCAGTGTTTTTCCAGTCACTTGGAAAGACTCGATTCCTGCGACCCGAAGTGCTCCAGTTTTACAGTTGACGTTAAATGTTCCTAACCGGATTGGCGGAGCCCTTCCCGGGCTCTGTTGGCCAGGCTCACTGCCTTCCAGAAGCTTCCATGTCCCGAAGGCTTTTGGGAAGCGTAGTTCCAAGGAAGGGTAATTGGCAATAGACTTTCTACTTTGGTTGTTTTTGGGAGAATTCTACCTGCCATAAGGGCCTGAAAATGTACACACAACCTAAGGTCCAGCAACAGCAAGTTGAAGAGGTTTGGAAGCTGGGCAGTTGATTTCCCATGCTCCACTCTGGACAGTTACTAAGAGCCCCTTGCTTGTAGCGAAGGCCTTGACTTTCTCATTTGCTGTGAAGTAGACTTCCCTCCCTTTTTTCCCTTTTCACCAATCTTAGCCCAGTTTTCTCAAGTGAGTAAAAAAAGCCTTGTTCTTTTGCCTAGTTCCCCAAATGTATTCGGTGACTGAAGTCCCTTTTAGCTCCCTGAAATGAAGAATCCCAGATTAGAGAAGCAGCATGGCCTAGTGAAAGAGCCCGGATCTGGGTCCTGATCCCGGCTCTACCACTTGCCAGCTTTGTGACTTTGGGCAAATCATTTAACTTCTCTGTGCCTCAGTTCTCTCATCTGCAGAATGGAGATTCAATACCTGTTGTCTCTCCTACTTGGACTGTGAGCTCCACGGGGGACCTAACGATCTTGTATCTACCCCAGCGCTTAAAACAGTGCCCGACACATAGTACGTGCTTAATGAGTACCGCAGTTGTTGTTTTTTAATGGTATTTAAGTACTTACTATGTATCAAACACTGTTGTAAGTGCTGGGATAAGTACCAGTTTTTAGGTTGGACACAGTCCCTGTAGCAAACGGGGCAGTTGGTCTAGGAGGGAAAACAAGATATCCCCATTTTACAGTGCTTTGCACACAGTAAGCGCTCAATAAATACGATTGAATGAAAGCAGTTGAAGAAACTGGGGCACAGAAAACCTAAGTGCTTTGTCCAAGGTCACACAGCATGAAATTGGCAGAGCTAGGATTAGAACCTGGGTCCTCTTGACTCCTAGGCCCCACTCTCTCTCCGCTAGGCCACCTTGCTTCTCAGAGGAAAAGAACAAGATGTATAGAAATGTTGTTGTGGGCAGATACCCAATAATGATAATAATAATAATTACAGGGATGATTTGAACAGCATACTGTAACTATGTCAGTGGAGGGCAGTTCATCAAGGGGGTTGGAAGTGAGCAAATCTCTAGACTGCCAGCTCGTTGTGGGTAGGGAATGTGTCTTGTTTTATTGTACTCTCCTAAGCGCTTAAATATGGTTCTCTGCACACAGTAAGTGCCCAGTAAATACAATTGATTGACTCTTTTGGCATACCGTACCATACAGCAGTAGCATGAATTGAACAGCCACTTACTGTGTGCAGACCACGGCCTGGAGGCACCCGAGGAGTAAGGTCACAACCCCCTGCCCTGATAATAATAATAATAATAATAGTATTTGTTAAGCACTTACTATGTGCCAAGCACTGTTCTGAGCACTAGGGTAGATATAGATGGAGAAGCAGCGTGGCTCAGTGAAAAGAGCACGGGCTTGGGAGTCAGAGGTCATGGGTTCTAATCCCGGCTCCACCACTTATCAGCTGTGTGATTTTGGGCAAGTCACTTAACTTCTCTGGACTAGTAGTTACCTCATCTGTAAAATGGGGATGAAGACTGTGAGTCCTATGTGGGACAACCTGATTACCTTGTATCTCCCCCAGTGCTTAGAACAGTGCTTGGCACATAGTAAGCCCTTAACAAATACTAAAATTATTATTATTATAAGGTAATCAGGTTGGCTGACTGTCGTAATCCCCATTTTACAGATGAGGGACGTGAGGCACAGAGAACTGAAGTGACTTGCCCCAAGGTCACACAGCAGACTTGAACTTAAACTCCGAAGGAGACATAAGGAGACACTTGGGCAAACATGCTGAGGGTCCAAGTCCCATACACAGGGACAGAAGCAGACCAGACCCTTCCCTGGCAGGGCTGAGGTGGTGGATGGGGTTGTGTGACCCAGGAGGTGGAGAGCTAGTTTGGGGAAGGCCCCCTGGAGAAGGTGGTTCTATGGGATGGATAATAATAATTATTATTATTGTGGTATTTAAGTACTTCTTATGTGCCAAGCACTATTTTAAGCACTGGGGTAGGTATATGCTGATCAGGGTGGACACAGTCCTAGTCCCACATGGGACTCACGCTCTTCGTCCCCATTTCACTGATGAGGTAACTGAGGCCCAGAGAAGCGAAGTGACTTGCTCAAGGTCACCCAGCAGCCAAGTGGCAGAGCCGGGATCAGAACCCAGGCCCTTCAGACTCTCAGGCCTGGGCTGTCTTCACTAGATCCCGCTGCTCCTCCATGGATGTGGAAGTGGGGAGAGAACCTTCCATTCAGGGGGTGAAGAGTGAGCTGTAACAGGGTCGGAGTCAGGAGAACAGGGCACAGGGCGGCTGCGGCCATTCTCCTCCCAACCACCACCTTGGCCCTCTGGCACTCTGAGCTGATTCCTCCCTTTAAGCCCACCTTAGTTCCCCCACCTACCTTTTGGTTCTCACTTTCTTTTAAGATGAAAAAAAATGTGGTGTTGCTCCTCGAGGGCAGGGATCCCGTCTTTCATTGCTAGTGTACCCTCTCCATCCAACTGCTCCGTCAACACAACACTGCTGACTAAGAGAAGAGTTCGAGCTGGAGCGTAGTGGGAAAGGAGTGGATAGGGAAGAGAGCCTGAAGGCCGTCTGCTAGGAATTTCTGCTATGGGAAAGGAGTGGGGGGAGTGTGTTGGTGGGTAGGGGAGTTTAAGAAGGTGACCTGCACACCTGAATGGGAAAGACTGAAGAGGGGCAGGACTATCTATGTTGTATGCATTTGTATCTGTGACTATATATGTCTCTATATGTTGCCAACATATGTGCTCTGTGTGCTCTGCACACAGTAAGCGCTCAAATATGATTGAATGAATGACTACAGGGCAGGGAGAGCAGTAAGGGGCTTATCGATCACAGTGACTCAGCCCAAGGTGGTAATAATGATAATGATGGCATCTGTTAAGCGCTTACTGTGTGCAAAGCACTGTTCTAAGTGCTGGGGAAGTTACAAGGTGATCAGGTTGTCCCACGGGGGTGCTCACAGTCTTAATCCCCATTTTACAGATGAGGTAACAGGCACAGAGAAGTTAGGTAAATTGCCCAGTCACACAGATGACAGTTGGCGGAGCTGGGATTTGAACCCGTAACCTCTGACTCCAAAGCCCGGGCTCTTTCTACTGAGCCATGCGCTGCTTCTCATCACGCCATGATGAGACCGGTGAGGAAACATGGGGGCCGATAGATGTGATAGAGGAAAGGGCAGCAGGATTTGGAGACACTCAAAGCAAGGGAGGGAAAAGAGAGATTAATCAGAACCAAGGCCGACAGGTATCCATGGGGAGAGGAGAGAGGGATGATTGCTTAGTAATAATAATCGTGGTATTTGTTATGCACTTACTATGTACTAAGCACTGTACGAAGCATAGGGGTGGGTACAGTTAAATCCGGTTGGACACATTCCTTGTCCCGCATGGGGCTAACAGTCTTAATCCCCATTTTACAGATGAGGTGACTTGCCCAAGGCTACACAGCAGAGAAGTGGCAGAGCCAGGATTAGAATCCATGACCTTGTGACTCTCAGGCCTGTGCTCTATTCACTACACAAAACAGTCTGTTTAGGAGAGGTGAGGATTCTGTTTTTGCCATATTGAGTTTCCCCAACTGGTAGAGGAGGAGGAAACAGGTGATTGTCAAGCTGGTGAAAGGACAGGTCAGGAGAAAAGTGGAGTTGACCAGTCACCCCCAGGGCCAAACCGGGTGGAAGGTGAAACCATGTTAGTGGATGCTGGGGGACAGGAGGGAGAGGTGGTCTGTTTATTTGTTGCTTGCAGAAGTTATGTTTTATAAACACCAAAAAGCAACGTGGCCTAGTGGAAAGAGCCCAGGTCTGGGCGTCTGAGGACCTGGGTTCTAATCCCAGTTCCACCAGCTTGGACAAGTCATTTCTCTGTGCCTCAGTTATCTGCGAAATGAGGATTTAAGACTACGGGACCCCCTGTGAGAGGACTGTGCCCAACCTGGTTATCTCATATCTGCTCCAACACTTACTACAGTGCCTGGCATAGAGTAAGTGCTTAACAAATACCATTTTAAAAAAACAAACCTCATTTCATATGTGTAAACTCCTGGAGGACAGACCGAGTTTAACAAACGATTGTATTGTGGGTGGAGTGCTGTACTGAGTGCTTGGGAGCATATAGTGGAAAATGAATATACATTATCCCTGCCCTGTTTTGGGCTCTTCAAGGAATCTGTCAGTTTTCCGTAACTCTCAGCTGGTGCGTGTTTCCTTGAGAAAGAGAAGTGTTAAGTATCTGTTGAAACAGCAGTGGTGTTTATTTTGGCAAAATAGTTTCTGTCCTGCACATGTGTTTACATAACATTGCCCACCTCCCTAAATTGGACTCAGGGCAGGGAGCACATGGAATATTGCAGTAAATTCCACCTCAGCACCAACAGAGGAAATGGGGCATTCCGGAGCGCAAAAGTCAGTGCAGTGAGAGCTCCCATACAAATAAAGAAAACCTGATGAAGTTTGGATGTGTCTGATAGAATTGTGGAAAATTGGTCAATGGTGGAAGAGTCCAAGTTTGAGTTGGGTCGTACCCCAGCTCTCCCAGGACACGAAGTGGGGTGTGTTGGCAGGTGGGGAGGGTTGGCTTTCTCCCAGAATCCCCCTCTTCTTGAGCAAAACTTGCTCTGTTTGCTAGCTCTCCCCTATTCCGCCACCCGAGCGAACTCTTCCGACCCCATGGGGTGTCGTAGCTAAACTGGCTGGTGTGGTGAGATGACTGTCCCTGAATTATTCCCCAAGAGCATTGCGGCTAGAACGCGTGGTGAATGAGAGGGCTTCACTTTGCGATACCAGATTGCAGGTCTCCTTTGAAATGTGTCTTCTGAGGGAGTCACTGGCAGTTCAGCAAGGTATAATAAATCTCCAGAGATAAATGGCTGTCAACTGCTCTCTTCCCCACCGCCCCCCCTCTTTCTTTCTTCCTCTCTTTCTTTCTCCCCCCCCCCCCCCCCCCCGCCACTTCCTAATTGTGGGTTCCACGATACCCAGTGCTTCCCCTCCTTCCCCTCTAGACTGTAAACTTCTTGTGGGCAGGGAACATGTCCACCATCTCTGTTCTATGTACGTTCCCAAGTGCCTAGTACAGTGCTTTGCACACAGTAAGCACTCAGTAAATACAATTTGATTCTTCCTCCTCCTCCGGTTTCTTGGCCATATTTCATTCTGGTATTCCAGTTGGGAATATTCCACTGGTTCCTCACTGCACTTAAACTAGCACTAAATTACTCTACGAATAGCACCATGACTCTCCTACCATTCCTTTTTTTTTTTTTTTTTTTTGGTAGAAAAAGGTAGCTGGTTCCTTCATGGGGTGGTTTGAATATATTTTGAGTTCTGGAAGTTGGAAAGAATGAAGTCATGACCGGAGGATGATTCCAGGGCCCCTCCCGCCCTCTGGAGACAGTGTCATCTGAGCTGAGTCTCTCCGCGTTCGTTGACTGGAGCCTCGTTTGGTGCCAGGGTTCTGCCGTCCGTCTAATGGCGGCCAGACGGAGAAACCACTTTTCCACTTACCCTCTGTTGCACCCTGCTGGAAGCCTAAACTGTGGGTCCCTGCACGAACTCTCTTCCAGACTACATGCTACTGTATCTGACCTGATGGGCAGAAGCAGTGGGGCCCAGTGGACAGAGCACAGACCCGGGAATCAGAGGGCCCAGGTTCTCTACCTGGCTCCGCCAGAGGTCTTCCGTGTGACTGTAGGCAAGTTGCTTCACTTCTGTGCCTGATAGGTCATCTGTAAAATGGGGATTAAATCCTATTCCCTCCTACTTAGACTCTGAGCCCCACATGGAGCAGGGTCTGTGTCCAGCCTGATTATCTTGTATCCACCCCCACTGCTTAAAACAGTGCTTGACACTTAGTGTCAATTATTACCCCTATTATGATCTTGTACCTATCTCAGTTCTTAATACAGCGCTTGGCAGCAAGCAGCTAAGCACTTGACAGATCCCTCCATCATTGTTATTACCTTAATTTTCTTTAATTCCCCAAAGCACTCACGAATTACTTATCCTTTCTTTCTTTTTTTTTTTTGTTTTTGTTTTTGCCCTCACAGTTTCCTCTTTAAGTAGAGAAAAGCAGGACTTATTAATGCCCATTTTACAGACCAGGAAACGGAGGCCCAGGGTGGTTTGGGGACTCTGCCAAAAGTTGCCCAACTGGGAAGCGGGAGAGCCTGGGGCCAGAACTCGGGTCTTCCCCTCCCTCCCATCCACCCACCATACCCGTGCTACCTGGAGAGGGACCGGTGCCGAAGCCAGCCTGTGCCAAAGGACCCATGCCCAGTGCCTTGCGGGAGTGGGCCCTTCCCAATCAATCAATCAATCAATCAATCGCATTTATTGAGCGCATACTATGTGCAGAGCACTGTACTAAGCGCTTGGGAAGTACAAATTGGCAACACAATTTGTTGCCAAAAGAATTCCCACTTTGTACTGACTCCTAAACACATTTGCTGGCACCCCGACACCCCCGCCGGCCCCAGTGGCTTACTCCTCCCCATTGCCGTGAATGATGGGGCAGCCCAGGGATGGGGCAGGGCCTCGAATTTTCCCTGTTTGTTGAAGCTAGTCACGGGACCAAATTAGGTCTGTGGCTTTCTTTCCATTTTTGTTCCAGTTTTGGCTCTCTGAACAATAAGGCCCGGCGAGCCAGAGAAATGGGTAATCCCTGTTAGAGACACATTGGTGGGGCCTGTTCCCCCTGGACCTGTCTTCTGGTCCCAGAGAAGACTGGAATCAAAAGAGCCCAAAGCATCTTTCCTCTCTGCAGTGTGTTGCCAGAGTTTTTCTAGGTGGATCTGGGCTGGGGCATTATGTAACTCTTCAAGATTTCACATAGCCTGGTTATGTAACCCTGCTAGCGTGAGGCTAAAACTTTAACAATGAACTCCTTATTGGAAAGCGGAAAAATGAAAACTCTGAAGCAAATGTCTTTTAGAGTTTATCCACAAAAGCCTAGCTATTTCCAACATTGTTACCCTTCTTGGTCAGCAGTTAACATTAGCTGTATTTAATTAAGAACTAAGCAGCGCCAGTTGGTTGAGTGGGAAAAAGTTCTTGTTCTTCTTCTTGTTGAGAACTGTCTTGATTCAGATTCCAGCTCGCGCCTTCGAGTCGGTTGCCGGTGCCACCGGCGCTCTCTGCGCACTGTTGTGGCTCGCTCGCACTCCCGGACCCCGGGGAGCCGGACGTCGGTGGTCTGTCAGGAGGCGGGTGGGGCCGTTGTGTGGGAGAAGTCCTCCAAGCCACCAATTTTAATTCCAAATCAACCAGACTAACCATCTCCTATTTTGAAGCCTGGTTGACGGATATAGTGGCTGCCGTGGGTCGGGTGACCTTGAAAGTTATCGATTAACACTCTCTGGTGGCAAATAGAATCGTTCTTGTAGGTGGACAGGCCGAGACTCAGACTTGTGACCTGCGCAAGGTCACATGAACAAATGGGGAAACCTGGAACTGTTTTCTTCATCAAAATCCTGGGCTCAATCCAGTGATGCATGTTTAATCTCCAAACACTCTTTTCACTTAACCAAGCTAAAGACAAGGAACTATTGTATTGCGTATTAACCAAAGCTTGCACGATGCAGAATGTTTTTTTAAAAAAATGATTCGTGCTCCAAGGGGTAAAATCACCAGGAAATTGGTGGTCCGTGGCCTTTTTATTTTGAGCTGGGGCCCGGACCAACCCAGCCAGGCCCCTCAGACAATCAATCAGTGGTATTTATCGAGCACTGATTGTGTTCAGAGCACTGCCTAAGCACTCGGGAGAGCACAGGACTCGAGGGACCCCCCTGCCCGGGTGGCTAGCAGAGACTGCTGAGTGTCTTTGTTCCTGGAGTCGTGGCAGCCTCACAGCTTTGTTCTGGGGAACACGGGCCACCTGTAGCTGGGTCTCTTCCTTCTACTGTGTAGTGGACTAGTACAACTCTTTTGAATTGTACCCTCCCAAGTGCTTAGTAGGGTGCCCTGCCCACAGCGCTCGATAAATACCACTCATTGACAATAGTCATACTTTTTTGACATGCTTTTCCCCGGCTGGTATTTTGTTGACAGAATCAAAACCATCAATCTCTACCCCTCTGTCACTCACGTCCTTCCCGGCCGCCTCAAGAGGAGAGCTCCCACCTGCTCTCGAAACCTCCCCATCCCTCCCTGCACCCCTGACCCTATCCCTCCGCACCTTAGGTAGGCCCTCGCGTCCGCTCTTCTCCCCTCCCTGACCTCTGTCTTCAGCCACTTGCTCTCCGTGGCTACTTCCCCTCTGCTTTCCACCCTGTCCAGGGTTCCCCACTCCTAAAAACCTTGTCCCCATTCTCCCCAACACCCCCCACCCCCCAGCTGTTGCCCCATGTTCCTGCCATCACCATTGCTACCCAGGACCCTGGACTCCACTTCCTTTCACCTCCAGCTCCTTGGCCTTGAGCGTGCTTTCCAAGATCAGCGATGACCTCCTCTTCCTTGCCAAGACTAACACACCCTACTTTGCCCTAATCCTTTGTGTCTTTGTTTTTTTTTTTTTTAATTGGTTAAGCACTAACTAGGAACCAAGCTCAAAATAATCGGGTTGGACCCAGTCCTTGTCCCACATGGGGCTCACGGTGTAAGTGGGGGGAGGAGTAGGGTTTGATCCCCATTGTACAGATGAGGTACCTGAGGATCAGAGAAGTGAAGTGACTTGTCCAAGGTCACACAGCAGGCACATGGTGGCCCCGGGATTAGAACCTAGGTCCTGTGACTCCCAGGCTGGAATCTTTCCATCAGGCCACACTGCTTTCTACTCCGCCACACCGTGCGCCACCTCCTTCTCCTCGAAACGCTATCCAACCTCAGTTTCTCTGACAGTGCCCTCTCTTGGTTCCCCTCCCACCTCCCTGGCAGCTGCTCCTCTTCCTTTCTTGCCGGCTCTTCCTTTGCCCTCATCCCCAACGAAATCACGAGCTAGAGTTGGGCAGGCCTGGCGAGTACTTAAACATGGGCGAGAAGGAGCCATTGGGGCGATTGGTCAAGTCAGAGAGGAAGTGGATCAGGATGGGAGCAGGGGGGATGATTTATGAAACACGGAGGGGCCTGGGAGGTCTGAGCTCCCCAGGGGGACGTCTCTGGGCAAAGAATAGAACTTTCCTCGTCCTTCCACAGGGTTGGGTAGCGTGTGGTTTATGGTGTGTGAAGCGTTGGGGTCACGTGGCTTTCCACAGCCATTTATGATTCTTGGCCAAGCCCAAGGGGAAAACGGGCACCGGAGCCATACTCTCTTTATGTAAAAACGGACTTTGGTCCTCTGAAGCGTGCAGGCTTCTTTTTTTTTTTTAAGAAACAAAGTAGAGAAAATCAAGATTTTGTGTCTACCTGAGGGGGTTTCCAATTGTCCTATTATGCCTCGTGAAATCTATGGCTGCCGGTTTCTTGGGAAACGTACAGAGACATTCCTTCACCTCAAAGATAATTGCTCGCTATTATTCCACTTCAAAAAGGGAAATTGCCCAGGCTGTTTGGAGTATGGTAAGGGATTGATTAGTCTCTGCAGTGTAGTCCAGCCTGCTCTGATGATCTCAACTCTTCTAAGTGTTGAACACAACCTGCCGGGATAACCGGTGAAAGGATCTTAACGCTAGCGGGGGCAGAACTTCCACAAGTCCAGGACTCCCCCGAAAGTGAAATCAAGTGTCACGATTCAGGTGGATTGTCGACTCGGTTGTTTTCTGACCAGAATTTCTCCGAGACTATTAACTAGGTTGCGACCTGGGTTAAAGCATAATTGGCTGAAATATCATCGTGCTCTTTATAGTAGAGCAAATGAAATTTCCATAAATAACTTTGGCCTGGACAGAGGCTTTTTGCATTTGTACCATTGCCAGTGTGTCAGAATCTTTTTTTTTTCTATATTTAGGGAATTACTTCAGCACCAACTACTGAACCTGCATTAGCTGGTGACGTGAGACCTCAGAAGCCTTTATTTAGTCTGTGGCCGGTGAAAAGACGAGCTGGGGAGGCTTTCATGGTGCTGTTCCGATTTCCAGTTGATTTGGAATTGCTTTCCTCTTTCCCTGCTGGGTGGTTGATTCTATGGGAAACGTACTACTTGGGGTCTGAATTTTCAACAGAGCTGCTTGGGTTGCAGAAAACTCACCTCACACAACTCAAAATTTTTTTTGTGGGGGAATATTTTTATTCACTGGGGTTAGTTTGTTCTAGAAAGGGTACACGGGAAGCAGCATGGCCTAGTGAAAAGAGCTCAGGCCTGGGGGTCAGAGGACCTGAGTTCTGATTCCGGCTCTGACGCCTGCCTGTTGTGTGACCGTGGGCAAGTCAGTTCCCTTCCCTGTGCCTCACTTACCTTATCTGTAAAATGGGGATTAAGACCGTGAATCTCGTGTGGGATGTGAACCGTGTCCAACCCAATTAGCTTATATCTACACCAGCTTTCAGTACAGTGTCTGGCACATAGGGCTTAACAAATTCCTTTAAAAAAAGTTCGGGGGGGGACGAGGCGGGGAAGAACTGTAATCCAGGTGGGTCGGTCCTGGAATAGGACCCCAGTGTCTCCTCTGGCTCATCCCCTCCACCCTTCCCATGGTCTTGAGCCCGGGAGTTGGGCTAAAATCTCCTTGCCTTTGGGTTCGGAGCGCGGAGCTGATGGGTGGGCAGGGGAAGAGAGAGACAGACGCATTTGGCAACCCTCCTGAACCCACCCTCATCAGTGGCGTTTACCGAGGGCCTGCTGTATACGGAGCCTTTTACTCAGCTCTTGGGAGAGTTCAGTAGTATTTGCAGGGACAAAGCTCTGACCCCAAGAAGCTTACAGTGAAGCAGGAGAGACAAACGCTGAGCCCAGTGTAAACAGAGGAGGAAGGAAGTGAGAGGGGAAAACAGTGTACGTAAGATAGGAGTGCAAAGCCTGTGGGAGGTGGTGAGTATGCAGCAGGGGCTTGGGGGAGTTGGGGGACCGCGGGGGGGGGACGGCGGGGGGGGGGGGGGGGACCGGGCTAGGCGGAGCTTCAGGCAGAGGGTAAGGTGGGATCACGAAGTCGACGGAGGGAGAGACGAGATGGAGGCCCAGGGTGAAGGAGGATGGCTGGAGAGGAACGAGGGGTTGTGTGCAGGGGTCACTTGAAACATTTAGGATTCCCAGTTGCCGTTAGGCCCAGAGCAGCCCTTTTGAAGCCAGAAAGCTCTGTTCTGTTTGAATAATGCCACTTTGGGTGAAAATCTGAGAAAAGCCCCAAATGATGCCTTTGGAAAAACCTTGGAACTCTCTGTTAAAAACGGGTTACGAAGCCTTCTGAATAGTTATCTAGTTCGTTTTTATCCGCTTCCTTTTTTTATTTTCAGTCCACTCCTGGCCAGCCACCAAGTGGGAAAACTTTTCAGCTTGGATGAGTCCCAGCCCCGTAATGCGCAGTACAGAATATAAATAGAACATTTTTCTACATGTCTAATTTGCTGGCCAGTGAGCTTTTGAGACTATTGTGAAATTCAAGCTTGGCCGCAGTCGGATTAGCCCGAGAGAGTCAAAACGAAGCGAGGCACACCAGGTTTGGAGAGAGAGAAGGCAGTGCCCCCAGGATCGCTCTGGCACGTGCTTTTCTTACCCGACCTGGGTGGTGATGGTGATGGGGGTGATAATAATTAAGGTAGTTGAGTGCGTGGCCTAGTGGCTAGATCCTGGGTGATGGGTTCTAGTGCCGGCTCTGTTGGTGGTCTGCTTTGTGACCTTGGGCAAGTTACTTCACTTCTCTGGACCTCGGTTACCTCATCTGGAAAATGGGGATTGACACTGTGAGCCCCACGTGGGACAGAGACGGTGTCCAACCCAATTTGCTTGTATCTACCCCAGTGCTTAGCACAGTGCCTGGCAGAGAGAACGCACTTAACAAATACCATAATTACTATTCTCTATGTCTTGCACTGTTCTAAGAGCTGGAGTAGATATGGTATATGCAGTGTGGACACGGTCCCTGTCCCTCATGGGGCTCGTAGTTCCAGTAGGAGGGAAAACAGGTACTGAATCCCCATTTCACAGCGGAGGAAACAGGCCCACTGAAGTGACTCAACCAAGGTCATACGGCAGGCCAGTGGCGGAGCCGGGATTAGATTCCAGGTCCTCTGACTCCCAGGCTCGGGCTATTTTCCAGTGGCCCAAGATGGATGTCTCCCCTTTCTAGACTGTGAGCCTGTTGTTGGGTAGGGACCATCTCTATATGTTGCCGATTTGTACTTCCCAGGCACTTAGGTGCTCTGCACACAGTAAGCGCTCAGTAAATACAATTGAGTGAATGAATGAATGACTCGACAGGCGAATTAGGGGACTTCTATCCCACAACAGTAGTCTGTTCTAGTAGAACACGTCGGAATCAGCAGAGTTGGTATGAGGGGGGAGAAAAAGATGATGCGCATCGTGTACTCCTCCCAACTTCTGCTTCAGCCTCACAGCACAGTACTTGGTGTGTTCTTTGTGTTTTTGCAACTCTAATACAGTAAAGAGAAAAAAAGTCACAAAGGGGTGAAGCATTTTCCTACTGGCAGATATGAGAATTTTGGGTCTTTTGGGATGTTATTTAAACACCATGTGTCCAGCACTGTTCTAGGAGCTGGACTAGATACTTGTCTGTCAGGTAGGACACAGTTCCTGTCCCACATGGGGCTCAAAATCTTAAGTTTGAGAGAGGAGGGTTTAACCCCCATTTTACAGATGAGGTAACTGAGGCCCAGGGAAGTTAGGTGACTTGCCCACGGTCACACAGCGAGCAATCCCGGCTTCTCCACTTGTCTGCTGTGTGGCCTTGGGGAAGTCACTTCACTTCTCTGGGCCTCAGTTACCTCATCTGTAAAATGGGGATTAAGACTGTGAGCCCTAAGCGGGGCGGGGTCTGTGTCCAACCCAATTTGCTTGTATCCACTCCAGTGCCTAGCACATAGTAAGCGCTTACCAAATACCACAATTGTTAACTGGCTGGGTCAGAATTAGAACCCACATCCCCTGACTCCCAGGCCCTTGCTCGTCCCACTAGGCCATGCAGCTTCTCAGCTTGGGCATTTAGTGGAAAAGTGAGTGGCGGTGGTAACTTTGACCCTTCCGCCCAACCCACTAACTTCCATCAAATGGCTGGCTTCCTCGAGCACCAAGTTTTTCAAGAACTGGGGCTCCCTGGATCCGACGGATAACCGGGAACTTGGTTTGGGAGCGACCCGGACCACGCCAGCCCTTCTGGGTGACCAGAGCCCAGTTAGGCTTTCCGCTCCTGCTGGGGCCGAGAACCAGGGCGTCCGGTGGAGATCGGGCCGGGCTGGAGCGCCAGCTCTCTGAGGTCGACTTCCCCTCGGCCGTATCAGAGCGACGGAGCCGGAGACAGGGTCAGGTCAGTGGGTCCCTTCGCTTTTTGGGACGCCCCTGGCCCGGCCTGCCGATGGTTGGCTTCAGAACCAGCCACCCGCCCCCAGCCGCACAGACAGCAGTTTTGACGGAAACCAAGTGGTTCTTATCCCACAGCGGCCGGCTGACCTGTTGACCTCCCGGCTGATGAAAGCCCTAGGTCTCGGGGCACGTACCATTCGCCGGGGTGTGTGGTTTCGGTTGGCCCGTGGCAGGCCTTCACTGCCCCATTTGAAACTCAGAGAGCCGTGTGAAGGGTTGTTATTATTGCATCACTGCTATTACTGTAGCCTTGTGGTGAGCTCTAGGGAACTGCCATCCCGGAGAGAGGCCTTTGGATCCCTTGGAAGTGGGAAGTTTTTCCATGACTACTGCATGTTTCCCAAACCTCTCTTTATAAATGTCCTGGGCCGAGGCATTTGGAACTAAGCTGATTACCTGGTAGTTCTTTCCGCCCAAATCTCCCTCATTTTCCTAGGGAAGGGTTTTGGCTCCTGTATCATCATACTGTTTTTATAGCAGGAACTCGTGTACCCTATAATGGCAGCCCCCCCAACTCACACACACATTGCCGGGTCTTCTCCACAGTGACTTAAGAATGACTAACTTCTGGTTCCCCGTATTCATAGAAACCAAGTTTGTCATAAAGTCTCCTAGCTCATCTCACGGTGGTTTTCATTGTGTCCGTGAATGGTGGCAAAATAGGTGACTCAGCGGGCACTTCCCAGAAAGGGGGCATCCAAGTGTTAACCTAGTGACCTGGTCCGGTCTCTGGGGTCTTGTAAATGTTACCATCCCGGTCGCGCGGGGATCATCCCAACTCAAAATACAGTGTGCACTGGGTAATGGAAACTTCTTTCAGCACACTCAGCTCTGCTGTGGTCCGTGTTCCTGGTACATGTTTGGAGGAGATGGAGGAGTTTGTGTATTTATTAAAGTGCTTCCTGTGTGCAGAGCACTGAGCTAGGCATTGGGAAAGAATACATTGGTAGGAATTAGACCCGGGCCCTGTCCTTGCGGGAGGCTCACAGTCTGACAAGATTTATATTCATATCTAATTTATAGTAATGTCTGTCTCCCCCTCTAGACCACTGTGGGCAGGGAACATGTCTGTTGTTATATTGTCCTCTTCCAAGCACTTAGTTTAGTGCCTTGCACCCAGTAAGTGCTCAATAAATGCGATTGAATGAACGAATGAAGGAAGGAAAAATGCCGTTCAGGGATGTCCGCCCGGAAAACAAGGGCCTGTCGGGCTGGATTGCCGTAGAGAAGCATCGTGGCCTAGTGGAAAGAGTGCAGACCTGGGAGCCTGTGGACCTGGGTTCTAATCTTGGCTCCTCCCCTTGTCTGCCAGATGACCCTGGTGAAGTCCCCTCTCTGGGTCTCAGTTCCCTCATCTGAAGGGTTAAGACTGTGAGCCCCATGTGGGACACGGACTGTGTCTTTTGTCTACAGTTCTATAGTGCCTGGCACATAGTAAGCGCTTAACAAATACCCTTTAAAGAAAAAAGAGGCGGGGGTGCGGTGGGTGCCATCTGGACTCTAACTTGAGTTGTCTGGGATGTGAGGTTGCAGTATTCCTCTCCTTCCCCTCCCCCTGCTCCCCTTACCATGGCGGAAGAACCGGCTGTAGATTCTCAGTCTCAGCAGGGCTGTTCTTGGAACCTAATTTTGAGTTAGGTCTCCTCCATATAATCCCTTAAACCCGTACTGTCTCCTGAAGAGGGTTAATTTACCACCCTCCAGTCGGGGGTTATTAAACGTGAGTCAGGCTCCACAAGGGAATTAGGGTAGAGAAAACCTTTCAAGGAACAGAGTGATAGAATTCTAGGGAAATCTGAACTGGCCAAAAGTGGGAAAGCCTAATAAGCCCCCTGCTCCAGGCAAAGAGACTAGGGAGAGATGAAGAGTCCTTTCCTGTGGGATGACGTGACTTGCCAAAAGTGGGAAAGCCTAATAAGCCCCCCGCTCCAGGCAAAGAGACTAGGGAGAGATGAAGAGTCGTTTCCTGTGGGATGACCAGCTCTTTTGGGTGCCGAACTGGGCTGTCAGGCGGGCAGAGGAAACCTTTGAGTGGCATCGCAAAACAGTCTGTTAATTAGAATGGTGTGTTGGTTGTGCCCAGAGTTTAAGGCCCGGTGAGAGCCCTGGGCCACAGGATGTAAGGTCTCCAGAGGTCCTGTTGGACCCAATACCCAATCCGGGCTTTTGACCCATCTTGTGAAACAGCCTGGTAAAGGCCCTGCTCCCCATGTTCGCCTCTCAACTCTCTGGAGGTCCGGGAGATGGGATGCTTTTCTGGGCATTAGGTGGCCCTCCCCCCGCTGGGCCCAGCCACCAGATAAGTCCCCAGAGCTTTTCAGATTACCTGGCCGTTTTAGTGTTTCTAAGTCACCCCTGTCTCTCACTTCCCCCAGCTCCACTCCATCTCATTAATTAATTAATTAATAATGGCATTTGTTAAGCGCTTACTATGTGCAAAGCACTGTTCTAAGCGCTGGGGGGATACAAGGTGATCAGGTTGTCCTGCGTGGGGCTCACAGTCATCATCCCCATTTTACAGATGAGGTAACTGAGGCTCCGAGAAGTTAAGTGATTTGCCCAAGGTCACACAGCAGATATGTGGCGGAGCCAGGATTCAAACCCATGACCTCTGACTCCAAAGCCCGTGCTCTTGCTCCTCTTATCTCCCTCAATCAACCCCCACCGTTCCCTCTTCTTTCCCATTGGCGTCCCGTGGGAATGTTGACTTTGGAGGAAACCAGGAAAGGGGGAACCAGACGCTCCCTTGAATTCCTCTTTGATTCCTCCTTCCCCAATCTGTTGTGTGTATTGAGCACTTACCATGTGCAGAGCACTGTAGTAAGTGCTTGGGAGAGTACAATATAACCAACACACTCCCTTCCCACAACAGCCTTACCATCTAGAAGGGGAGACAGACATTACTATAAATGAATAAAATTATAGATATGGACATAAGTGCTGTGGGGCCTGGAGGGGAAGTTGAATAAAGGGACCAAGTCAGGGTGACATGGAAAGGAGTGGAAGAAAAGGAAAAGAGGGCTTAGTCAGGGAAGGCCTCTTGGAGGAGACCTGTCTACAACAAGACTTTGAAGCGGGGAAGAGCAGTCGTCTGCCGGTTATGAAGAGGAAGGGCGTTTCAGGCCAGAGGCTGGGTGGGGCAAGAGCACAGAGGTCATGGGTTTTAATTCTGGCTCTGCCGCTGTGTGAACTTGGACAAGTCACTTCGCTCCTCTGGACCTCAGTGACCTCATCTGTCAAGTGGGGATTGAGACCTTGAGTCCCATGTGGGACAGGGACTGTGTTCAACTTGATTTTCTTCTGTCCACCCCACTGCTTAGTACAGTGCCTGGCACATAGTAAGTGCCTAACAAATGCCATAATTATTACCCTCGCTCCCAAGTGTTCCATTGTCAATGCTGCCGGTCCGGGCCTGTCCCACTCTGGGCCCGAGGACCCTGTGCTTGGGTCTGGCCTGTGCTGCTGGGTCTTGGGCGGCGCGGCACGGGTACTCTCGTACCCAGAATCCCGTTCCCGAAGACTCCGCGCTCAGGAACATCTGCAGCCGGGAGCTCATGTAGCTGCATGGATGCCCTCGTCCCCGGAGTCCGGTTCCCTCCGAGGCTCAGCAGGCGGCGGGCTGCCAGAGGCCCGCTTTTGGCCGGTGACCGCAACTCAGGGCTGATGTCATGCTGTTGTGCCGGGAACCGCCTTCCCGGTTTCCGGCTCGCAAGCGAGAGTCGGAAGGGGCCTGGAGGAGAGCCCTCGGGGAGACGGGGGCAGGGCCGGACATGCGGGTCCCCAAACCGTGCCGTTTCCAGGAGCTGCCAGAGCGGCGGGCTCTCGGTGGGAGGTTGGCACCGCTGAGCTGCAAGGTCATCTCTGTGTGTCTTGTCTTCCAGATTCCAGAGCCACCATGGGTGCATTCTTGGACAAGCCCAAGACGGAGAAGCACAATGCCCACGGCGCCGGCAACGGCCTGCGCTATGGGCTGAGCAGCATGCAGGGCTGGCGGGTGGAGATGGAGGACGCTCACACGGCCGTGGTGGGCATCCCCCACGGCTTGGACCACTGGTCGTTCTTCGCCGTCTATGACGGCCACGCCGGCTCCCGGGTGGCCAACTACTGCTCGGCCCACCTGCTGGAGCACATCACGGACAATGCGGACTTCCGGGCGGCCGAGAAGCCGGGCTCGGCCCTGGAGCCGTCCGTGGAGAATGTCAAGAGCGGCATCCGGACTGGCTTTTTGAAGATCGACGAGTACATGCGCAACTTTGCCGACCTGCGGAACGGGATGGACCGGAGCGGCTCCACGGCCGTGGCCGTCCTCATCTCCCCCGAGCATGTCTACTTCATCAACTGTGGCGACTCGCGGGCCGTCCTGGTGCGGAGCGGGCGGGTCTGCTTCTCCACCCAGGACCACAAGCCCTGCAACCCGCGGGAGAAGGAGCGGATCCAGAACGCGGGGGGGGAGCGTCATGATCCAGCGCGTGAACGGCTCGCTGGCCGTGTCGCGGGCCCTGGGGGACTACGACTACAAGTGTGTGGATGGCAAGGGCCCCACGGAGCAGCTGGTGTCCCCCGAGCCCGAGGTGTGCGAGGTCCCGCGGGCCGAGGAGGACGAGTTCGTCGTCCTGGCCTGCGACGGCATCTGGGACGTCATGAGCAACGAGGAGCTCTGCGAGTTTGTCAGGTCTCGGCTCCAAGTGACGGACGACCTGGAGAAGGTGTGCGACTGGGTGGTGGACACTTGTTTACATAAGGTGGGTTGCTCTGCCTCCTCCTCTTCCTCCTCTTCTTTCTTCACTTCTCCCTCGGGGATTGGGGTGGGGGTCTTGGTTTGGCTTTGGTTTTTTTTTCCCCTGCGGTCAAGACCCTTGAGAAATCTGTTGTTTTCGTTTGGGCCCTGGACATCGAAATCCCCAGGCACCGAGCAGTCCTTTCGAGGAGAACCGAGGCGGGCTTCAAGTAGAGGGCCGCTCCACTCTCTAATGCCACTACATGCCCTCCGGGGCTCTGGTGGCCAGAGGTGCTGATCCAGCACAGGCCTTTGGTGCTTCCCCTCTCCCCGTTAGGCAGGCAGGTCGAGTGCTTTCGAGGTACACAGTCAAGGGCATAGGTGGCTTGGAGCAAAGGCGGGACAGGGGAGGTGCGGGCGTAGCCTTTTCAGGGAGATATGATTTTAGAAGGGTTTTGAAGGCTGGTCTTTCGGCTATAAAGGGGAGGGAGTTCCAGGCCTGAGGGAGGGCGAGGGGCCAGTGGCGAGATTCGGATGAGATGGAGGTACAGAGGGTAGGTTGACATGCGAGGAGCCGGCCATGTGATTTGGGTTAAAGAGGGTGGTCAGTGTGGCAAGGTTGGAGGGAGAGATGCGAATCGATCGGCCGAAGCGGAAACTTGGATTTTGTCGACTGGTGTCACGGAAGCGGGTTTACCGAGTTGGTTGGTGGAGACTGGTTGCAATAAAACTTGGGTTACTCGGTCCCTGCCTCCTGGAAGCCAGCGCAGATTCCGACGCCACATTAAAGCTTGGTGAGGCCTTGTGTCTGTGGAGAGAGGCTGGGCCTTTCTCATTGGCCTCCTGGCTTGTTCTCACCCTCCTCCTCCTCCTGCTGCTGCTGCTGCCACAGCTATTGGGCACCTCAGGTCTGGGTTGGAGAGGGAAGGTAAATACGATCCTTGCCTACAAAGAGGCAGCATAATAATAATGGCATTTATTAAGCGCTTACTCTGTGCAAAGCACTGTTCTAAGCACTGGGGAGGTTCCAAGGTGATCAGGTTGTCCCACGTGGGACTCACAGTCTTAATCCCCATTTTACAGATGAGGTAACTGAGGCACAGAGAAGTTAAGTGACTTGCCCGAAGTCACAAAGCTGACAAGCGGCGGAGCCGGGATTTAAACCCACGATCTCTGACTCCAAAGCCCGTGCTCTTTCCACTGAGCCACTCTGCTTCTCTAAGCATGAGCAGTGGCGTAGCGGCTAGAGCCCGGGCTTGGGAGTGAGAAGGACCTGGGTTCTAATTCCGACTCCGCCACTTGTCTGCTGTGTGACCTTGGACAGGTCACTTGGCTTATCTGTGCCCCGAGTTCCTCATTTGTAAAATGGGGATTAAAACTGGAAACCCTGCGTGAGTCGCCTGAAGTTGCCTGGTGACGAGGGAAAAAGCCTCCCCTTGGGTGGGCATATCTTAGGCAGAGGCCACAGGGATTCTGGCCGGTCAGCAGAGATCGAGTGGGCTTCTCCTGTGGGCCCAGACCGGATGATCGATCAGTCTGCCCATCTGTCTGTGTTCCCTGGGATCCGAAGCAGTGAAGCAAACAGGTCACTGAGAATTTCTAAATCAGTCGCCGCCGCCTCTGCTAGGAGAAACGCTTGTGTTGTCTTGGTTACAGTTAGGGGGGGGCCGTTCAGAGGTGGCGGCTGGTGGGTCTGGGAATGGCGGAGAGCGGGAGGTGGCCAGCTGGGCGGGATGCCAAGCCACCTGGCGAGCTAGCTCTGGGAAGGTCCTTATCTCAGGTGGGCTAGCTGCCCGGTCACCGGGGCCGGCTTGAACTCCGGTAGTTCTAGTGGGGCACTTGGGCTGGGGTTGGCCTCGCCTCCGTGTCGTGCCCCGGCCCTGGAGCCGTCGAAGGTGGACGAGGGGCGGCTCGAGGGAAGAGCCATGCACCTGCTGCGGCGGAGCTGAACTGTCCGCCTCCCGTCCCCCCCTTGCCCAAATTAGACGTAAGCCAACTCCCCATGGCTTAGTGGATAGAGCACGGTCCTGGGAGTCGGAAGGTCATGGGTTTTAAACCCAGCTCTGCCAAGTGTCTGCTGGGTGACCTTGGGCAAGTCACTTAACTCCTCTGTGCCTTAGTTACCTTATCTGTAAAATGGGGATTATGAGTGTGAGCCCCTTTAGGGACAGAGACTGTGTCCAACCCGATTAACTTGTATCTACCCCAGCACTTAAAACAGTGCTTGGCACAGAGTAAACATTAACAAGTATTATTATTAGTAGTAGTAGTAGTATTTTCATCCCCCCCACCCCGATCTCCGGCCTTGCCCTGGACAGAAAATCCAAATCTCCCTTTGGTTTCCCTGTCCTCCTCCATCCTCTGCCGAACTCTCTGCTAGCCCCCCGCCAACCCTCGCTGTTGACAGGGGTGAGCAAAGACACCTGCGAGCCAGGAGTTTTGCTTTGGAATTTTCCTCTCCACAGTCTTCTTACCCTGCCCCACTCTCGGTGGTTTTGACTGAAGCAACAGCCGTGGAATTCAGAACGTCTTCAAGAGGGGAAGAAGGATGGTCAGATGGGCAAGAACTCAGCAGTGTAGGACAGCAGCCTTCATCTGGGTGTCACGGGGAGGGAAAGGGAGCTCTAATCCCTGCTCCGCCACTTGTCTGCTGCGTGACCTTGGGTAAATCACTTCTCTATGCCTGTTACCTTATCTGTAAAATGGGGATTCAGGCTGAGCCTCATGTGGGCAAGGGACTGGGTCCAACATGATTAGCTTGTTTATATACCCCAGTGCTTAGAACCTAGCCTGGCACATAATAAACGCTTAACAAATACCATAAAAAAAAAATTCAACAGTCTGGACTGAAGCAGTGAGAGAAGAATGGTGACGGGAGAATATGTATGGAAAAGGCAGTCAACACAGTGTAGAAGAGTCCTCAAATTTCTCCAGGAAAAAAACACCCTGGGGCCATGGTTCCACAACATATCCCATAAGGCTCCGAGTTTGCTCAGCTCTCAATCATGGAAAACTTGACCATGGCCAGGCCTTTAGACCCTGGGGTTTCCCCTTCCCTTTCTTCCTTCCCCACTCTTCCCCCCTGCCCCCAGGATACCTCGACAGGACCCAAGGGACCCAAGAGGCAGTCCCCTTCTCTCCCTCTCTGCTGCCTCTCTCCCTTCCCCCCATGTCAACAGGACACCAGGACCCCATGAAACTCTCCCCTTCTGTCCCCTCCCTCCCTCTTCCCCCCCAGCCGCTCTGAGAGCCTGTTAGAGGAAGAGGGCAGGGGGGGACCGGACGGACGGACGAGAGGGCCACCAGCGCGCCCCGTTGCTCATTCTGCGAGCAGGCCTGGAACTGAGCGGCAGCAGTGCCTGGCAGGGAGGGCCCTGACGCCACCTGTGGCCTAGCGTGACTGCTGGCTTGGACATGGCGTGCCGCTGCCACCCACCATCCCACTTCAAAGGGACATTTGAGCGACGGGGCACTGTGCCAGGAAAAGGCCGCCCCGGGACACCTGGCCAGAGGAGGGCTAGAGCTCTCCGGTGCCCACACGCCCATAGGCGCACCCACAGGAGTTCTGTCCTCCCTCCCCCACCCCGCAAAACCCCCTGGATTTTCTCTGTGCTGCTCAGTTCTGCGCCCACACAACCGTTGGCCTTTCTGCATGTACCCGGCTGCCCTCCGTCTGGCTGAAAAGCACGAGTTGGGTGGACTAACCTGAGGTCCCCAAAGGGGTTGGCTGTTGTGGGCAGTGGGGCAGGCATCTGTTCCCCGTGCCCTCCCTCAGTCCAGCAGTGACTCGGTCTGAGCAACAGATGAGGCAGACTGTGTCCCATTCTGTCACTCTCCCCCCTCCCCCGGCCAGTGGAGCAAGGCTGGACCAACCACCACGCAAACCTGCTGGTCCTGGCTGGAGCCAGGTGCCCCTGGGGTTGGCTTAACCCATTGGATCTGCACTGAAATACCAGGCAAAGCAGATATTCATTCATTCAGCCGTTTTTATTGAGCACTTACTGTGCAGAGCACTGTACTAAGCGCTTGGGAAGTACAAGTTGGCAACATATAGAGACAGTCCCTACCCAACAATGGGCTCACAGTCTAGAAGGGGGAGACAGACAACAAAACAAAATATGTAGACAAGTGTCAGAGTCATCAGAACAAATAGAATTCAAGCTTTGTGCACATGTACGTATGTACATCTTGGCCCTGGTTTTCCCATCACCACCTCCTGCCTTTCCTCCCCCTCACTCAGTCAGTGGTATTTATTGAGTGCTTCCTAAGCACTTTGGAGAGTATAGTACAGCAGATTTTTGTAAACACATTCCTTGCACAGGAAGATTTTACGGTCTAGAGGGGTGTCTCCCCTATCTTCTTTTTCTTATTATGGCATCTTTTTAAGCGCTTACTCTGTGTCGGGCTCTGTCCCAAGCACTGGAGTAGATACAGGCTGATCAAGTGGGACCCAGTCTGTGTCCCACTTGGAATTGTCTTAATCCTAATTTGACAGATGAGGTAAGTGGGCACAGAGAAGTGAAGTGACTTGCCCAAGGTCATATAGTAGACAAGTGTCAAGCTAGGATTAAAACCAGGTCCTTCTGATTCCCACGTTCTATCCACTAGGCCACACTGCTTTTCTTCCCCTCGTAGCATTTCTCTTTTCTCCCTCCCACCAATTCCCCACCAAGGACCAAGGCTGGGAGTCCTGCTCTTATCCTCCCACCCAGGCTGATCACAGAGAGAGAGGTGTGTGTCTGTGTGCACATACGTACGTACACATACCCCACAGGTTTGGGATGCCAAAGTCCCGGGGCTCCCCGCTGCACCCACACCCTGAGTGGAAAGCTAACAATTCAGACCCAATGGACCCAGTCCTCCCCACCCACACAGCGCCTAGTTACAGATCCTGATACTCTGTCACCGTGTGCTCCGTGAGGGCAGGGATTGTGTCTACCAACTCAGTTGTCCTCTCTCAAGAGCTTAGTATAGCACTCTGCACACAGTAAGTGCTGAAGGAATACCACTGATTGATTGGGAATCGATTAGCAGCCGGACTCAGTAAATACTATTGATTATTGCTACTGGTCTGGAGGGGTGGGTGGGTCGGGGGGAGGTATTCATTTGGCACTCTGTGCTTCTAGTTCCCTGGCCCTTCCCAGGTTTCATGCTCCTGCAACCACTCCCTCCTCTCTCCCGGCGTCTCTCTGAGGAGCCTGCTGGCTTTTTTTTTTTTTTTAAATAATGGTATTTGTTAAGCACATATTGTGTGCCAGGCACTGTACTAAGTACTGGGGTAGATACAAGATACTCACGTTGGGCACGGTCCATGTCCCACATGGGGCTCGTGGTCTTAATCCCCATCTTGCAGACGAGGTTATTGAGGGGCAGAGAAGTGAAGTGATTTGCCCAAGGTCACGCAGCAGACTAGGCCACACTTTTATCCAGCTTTTGTGGAATCCGTGGATAAAAGGAAGGCGGGCCCCTCCTCCTTCCCCCCCTCAACCCGGGACCCCTACTCTGACCTCCGGACCAAGGCGTGAGTTTCTTTGGTCTGGCTCCCGAGCTAACCTGGGCGTGTGCCCAAGGAAGCTGACGGGCAACTTAGGTGACACTGCTGAAAAGAACTTCAGCTGGGGAAAACCCAAAGCTCTTTGGGGATTTCTTGTATCAGTCCTCGAAAACCACCAGAAAATGTGGCAATTGGAAAGTTGTGAGATGGTACCCCAGCTAAGACCCATTATCTTCCCAGAAAGCCACAAGCAGTGTTATCCGAGAATTACCCCAAGACTGCGTCATGCTAGCTTATCCCACCGACCAGCCAGGTGTCAGGCTCCTGCTGATTCTTCTCTGAATAGTCACCGCGGAGACAGTCAAGCCGCCACTGCCGCCCGCCTCACGATGCTGTCGAGGAACACTGAGTGATTGTGTTTACGATAATCTGGTCTATGGACCTCGAGCTGGGCCCCTTGATAGGCCTTGGTGGGGGGACGGGGACCTGTCCTGCGGAGTTCTAAATCCAGGGCGAAAATCCAAACGCCTGAGCCTAGGATAATATTCTTCTGGCCCGCGAAAGGCCCGTGAGCCTGGGAAGAGCAAGGGATTGACCGAGGGATGGCATCTGCTTTGAGATTTGTTTTTGAGCTTCTGGAGTTTTCTAACCCCGGCTCTGTGGGCCTCACCACCACCGGATCCGGACTCCAGCCTGGGGCCGTGTCCTCCAGGGTCACTTGGATCTGGGCCATGCGAAGTCTAAACCGCAAATGAGAAAGCAGGTTCACCGTCCGGTCGGCCAACCGTGAGCCCCCTCTGAGGAAAATGGAAGATTGGGGGTCGGGAGGGCTGCCGGGGGACCCAAGTGGACGGCCATTGCCCAGGCAGTGAGAAAGTCGAGTGGGGAATGACACATCTCTCACTCTCTCCTCCCTCCCTCTTCTTCACTTCACAGGGAAGTCGGGATAACATGAGCATTGTACTAGTTTGTTTTTCCAATGCCCCTAAGGTCTCGGAGGAGGCAGTGAAAAAAGATGTGGAGTTGGATAAGCATTTGGAATTACGGGTTGAAGGTAAGAGAGCGGGTCCCGTCTCTTCGACCAGCGTCGGTCTGGGCTGGGCGAAACCCAGCAGAGCCTTTCCACTGGTCCCCTTCTAGGGCACGTGAAGGAACCGACCTTCTAGACCTTTGCAAGAGGAACAGAATCTCCCCGGCGGGTGGGTGGAGGAAAGAAGGTGACCTGGTGGACGGTGGCCTGCTGGTAGAGAGGAGGGGTGGGGGTCCGTTGCCGGGTTATGAAGGCAGCCGAACCCCCTGGGTTCCAGCAGTTGCGCAGCAATGTGGTCATTTTGGGGTTGGGGGGAGAAGCTAGAGAAAAGCAGGAGGCACTGGGCCCGTTGGGAAGTGGCCAGGGCCCGCAGGGAACAGAGGCGAGAACTGGGCCAGGGAAGTGGCCGAGAAAGCAGCAATTCGCAAGATTCACTGGATGCCCAGGAGGGAGTGGGGCAGGAGTTGGCGGCGATTCAGTCCCCTGCCCTAGAAAGGAGGTGCGGTGAGGATTGGGAAGACCTCTCTTCAGGGGCACGTTGGGCAGAGGAGGGGGCTGGTGACCTCAGGCCGCCAGGGCCCTCAAAGGGTCCTGGGGAAGGAAGAGAAGCAGCTTCCCAAGTGAGGTCCTAGGGGCCCTAATCATCCCACCCCATGAGAAACGGTGCTCCTTTCAGAATTAGGCAGGTGGGGAACAATGATGATGGTTGAGCGTAGCCTTGAGGTCCAGTTTGAAAACCTATTTCTTCCCCATCTATTTCTCTGCCTCTTGCGTAGTTTCTCACGTCTTCTCCCGGAGGTCTAGAGGCCCGCCGGGGGGTCCTCCTGGTTGCCTTGCCTGGTAGCAAATAATAATAATGGCATTTGTTAAGCGCTTACTGTGTGCAGAGCACTGTTCTAAGCGCTGGAAGCAAATACCTTAACATAGAGGGCCCCTGGATCAGGGTTGGGATGGGGAGTGCTGAGAGATTGTCCGTCCCTACCAGGGGCTTGGAAGTCCAGAAGGGCTCCCCTCAAACTTCATCAGAGGGTCCCCTGTAGCCACTCTGGGAGACCTAGTCCTGAGCCAGAAGGACCCAGGGTCTAATACTTATATTGTGTTATTTCTTTTAGCATAAAACCACCTTCCCAGCATTGTAGTAAGTGCTGGGATAGATATGATGTAAGCAGATCAGACACAGTCCCTTTCCCACGTGGGACTCAAGAGTCTAAGAGGGAGGGGGGATCAGGTACTGAATCTCTGTTTTACAGATGAGGTAACTGAGGCCCAGTGAAGTGATTTGCCCAGGGTCACACTGCATCAAGTGGCGGAGCTGGGAATAAACCCAGGTCTCCTGCCTCCCAGCCCTCTGCACTTTGGCTAGTCAGGTGCTTGAGTTTTAAGAACAGGGATTTTGCATTTTTCTACTTAAATCTTTTGAGATGTTGGAATATTTTCTCTGCCGTGTTGGGCTTTTTAAGAGCGGCGCTGCATGTGAGGAAGCATATGCCTATACTAGGGCTACTTAAAATGGCCAAAAGGCCCTGTTTGAGGACCCTGGCCCCTTCCTGAAAGATGTTCACAAGAACTTTTGAGTAACAAGCCCTTTCAGTCAGTTTTTTCCAATATTTGCTTTGACTACCCCCCCCCCCCCGCCCCTGCATTCCTTCTACTCAGCTAACAAAGATAAATGGTTACGCATTTACGATTCTGCTTCCGCACTCATTTGGTCGTGTTAATAATTCAAGATCTCTGTGAAAACCTACAGAAATTATGGAGAAGTCCGGGGAGGAAGGAATGCCTGATCTCGCTCATGTGATGCGCATCTTGTCTGCCGAAAATATCCCCAATTTACCACCAGGGGGCGGTCTTCCTGGCAAGTAAGTACCTGGGCCTTCTCTCCCCCCCCCCCCCCCCCTTTTAGACTGTGAGCCCACTGTTGGGTAGGGACCGTCTCTATATGTTGCCAACTTGGACTTCCCAAGCGCTTAGTACAGTGCTTTGCACACAGTAAGCGCTCAATAAATACGATTGACTGACTAACTGACTGGGCCTGGCTTCGACACGCATTTATGGCTCGTGAAGAGGCACCGTCCTTCCAGCCTGGACACGGAGCTGTGCTCTGCCCTTACCAGGGTGCGTGTGCTCGCTGTGGGTATTGGGCAAACCCACTCCTGGGAATGGGGGGGGGGGGGCAGGGCCCGTTCCCCCAATGCCCCCACCCTTGATCTCCTGTCTTCCTGGGTGGCGCGCCAGTTTGGAGGAGAGGGGAGCATGGGCCTGCCGGGGCCGGCTGGGCCTGTGCCTGCCCAAACTGGGCCGAAAACAAGCGGATTCAGGGGATCCCTTCAGTGGGCAGCGACCCAGCTGAAGGCCCAGCTAGGAACACATCCCGGTTCCTAAATGCAGTTCTGATTGGGAAAGTGAGCACGGTAACATCAAGGGGGCTGGGCTCCAGAAGCCAGAACTTCCCCATCGCCCTGGCAAGGCCTGTAGGTGGTTGAACGGACCTGGCTGCAGCCAAGATGGAGGTGCAGTAATGTGTTTAGCAATTCCACTGATTTTTGTCTCTGGACGTGCTGGCCATTATTGCAAATGTGTCCCTGAAGTTTTGCTTCCTGCAGCCAGGCCCCTAGGGGAAGCACACTAAGTCGAGCTCCTCCCCTTTGTCTAGCCAGAAGCTCGGTCCACAGCCCAGTCCTAACCTAACCGGAGCAGCTCGCCATCCGCCCCAGCCTCCCCTCATTCTCCGGGCAGCTGCCCCGGGCCCCTCACGCCATCCCTCCACATTCCCCTGAGCGGAGTCGGCAGGCACCTCCTGGCCGGTCCGTGCCAGCGTTGGAGTGTGGGCACAGACCCACTCGTTCTTTTTCACTGGGTGCCGACGTGATCGGAGCCACCATGGGCAACCAGTGGAATGAGAGGGTCGCTAACAATGGGGACCCTTTCTCCTTGCCGAGCACGGCAGCCACCTCGGCAGGACTAGGCAGGGGAAGCAGGGAGCAGACAGGACCAGGTGACAGGCCCTCATCTTTACAGAGTGCTGGGTTATGTCAAGAGAGTGAGGTTTGTTTTTCCCGAGAACATGATTTGTGAGTTCCTTTTCACGGGAGGTAATGTTTCCCCAGCCACTTGAGCAGCTCGGAACCAGGAAACCCGACCTGGTCTGAGAGCACTGGAGCCATAGACGCCATTTCGCGTGATGGCCTGTACTGATTTACGTGAGTCACAGGAAATGGCCAGAATTCTGCCGTGAAAACTTGCGGGGGCGCGAGGCTCACCGGCACTCAACTGCACAATCTGTCAGTGGTATTTATTGAGCATTTACTGAGTGTAGAGAACTGTACTAAGCACTTGAGAGAGTACAGTACAATAGAATTGGTAGACATGATTCCTGCCCTCGAGTAACATTCAGTCTGACGGGGCGACAGTTAAATTTAAGAGGGGAAATGGCAAAGTATCAGGCTAGGTAGATACAGTTTCAGTGGCATTTAAGTGCTTACTTTGTCAGGCTGCCCCGAGCTGGAGGGTGTGAGGGAATGTTCTTAACCTGCAAATCAGCTTCCCTGTTGGCGGTTGGTGCTCTCTCCCGAGCTCCAAGCCCTCAGCAGACACCCAAAACTGCCGTTGATGGGTTGACTGACATGTTGCCCCTCATTTCTAAAACCTCCTGTTACAGCAAGACTCTCTTTCTTTTTAGGCGCAATGTTATTGAAGCTGTTTATAATCGACTGAATCCGCACAGAGAGAATGACGGGGTGAGTTTCACTTTTCATTCGAAGCTCTAGTGGCCGTTGATGAGGGGATTGCGAGCCCACGAAAACCAGAGGGGGATATTTTCGGGAGGATTCAGGGATCTATGATGACAAATGAACGTCCAGATGTTTCAGAGCTCAAAGCTGTCAGAGAAATAGTTTCCTCCTCCGTGACTGAAGAATTTAGCCAACCTATCTCTTTTTACCCCCAAATCATCATAATACCGTGACATTGAGGGAGTCATTTAAATCGGAGTCACCGCAAAATTCACCACCTGTAGTGGTATATGTTATGTGCTTGACTGGGACAAAAAGTTGCTTTTTCCTCAAATGGCACAGAAGATCAATCCTTATGTGGCGGTATTAATCTGGCCCAGTTGGCTAGCTAACCCCCATGGCCAGTTAACTGGGGCAAACACACAGGCGATGTAAAAACACACAGGCGATGTAAAACTTTGAATATGGGGTGTCATGAAAATGCAATGAAGGAAGGTATGAATTAAGAAGATCCAAACCGATGCATTACCTTCACTTTCAAGAAGTTTGGGCGGCCGGCATTCTAGTGTGTTTTTCTACATGTATGAAAGTAGCAATGCAGCATTTAGCAGAGGAAGTGGTGCCAGGCTCTCTCGGGCATCACTGGGTGTCTGGTAGAAGAAGTGAAAGCCTACAGTTTGAAGCGTGAAGCGGCGCAGGTTGCGGTGCCACTAGGGTTCACCAGAACTCATGGGGCTTTTGCCCCAAGCCCCCGGTCGAGCAGAATCTGCATGTGCTTTAATGCTCTGGGGACAGAGCTCACAAGATGCCTCCAACAAAGGAGCGGGCGGGTGGGTTGGAGGATGGCAAGTGGAGCCTCCCTGCGTGGCCACTGGCTCACGTAGATTGGGTCGATGGCTGGCCTGGTTTTCATGTCCCTAAGACCAGTGGTGCCATCTTGAAGGCATGCCTGCTTTCCACTTCTCCTAACTGGCTCTGAGTCAGTTTTATCCACTTGGCAGAAGAACAGTGGGGCATACAAATTCTGTCAACATATAAGTCTATGTTTGATCCATCAATGGTATTTAGTGATTGCTTTTTGTGTGCAGAACACTATACTACGTGCTTGGGAGAGGACAACAGAACAGAGTTGGTAGACATGTTCCCTGCTCATAATGAGTTTACATTCTAGAGGGAGAAGAAAATTCTTCAGTATCAGAAGAATGCCTAAAATTTTTATTTCTCCCCCCCACCCTAGCGCTTCAGCAGTTTTTCCTATGATTTTGTCCTCACGTTTCTCAATGTATTAGGAGGCTGGGTCATTCCGCTCAGGTCACCCGGCAGGTCGCTGGCAGGGCCGGGGCCAGAACTCAGGTCTCCTGATGAAGAACTTGTCTCCAATCAGTGCTATTTATGGAATGTTTACTGTGTGCAGAGCACTGTACTAAGCACTTAGGAGAGGACAATAGAACTGAGTTGGTAGATGCGTTCCCTGCCCACAATGAGTCTTCACTGCTCGTGGAGTAACGTAGAACAGCAGCCGGATTTAGTTCCAAAAACACCCTATTTCCCATCCTGGGCAACTCCCAGTGGGGGATCTTTGAATATGGCCCCGAATTTCCCCTGTGGCCGCGTGCTCCTTTTAAGAGCCGTCAGTCTGAGGTGCTCTCTGGCAAAGGCATTGAGAGTTGAGCTATGTGAGAAACCCTAGAAACAATTCTCCAGATGTTTACTAAGTGTATGCTAAGCCACGAAATTCAAAAAGCTCTTCCCGGCAAATGTCGCGTTTACTGTGCCTTTAGTTGCCAATGTCTTTTGTACAAAGATCTGGTATGCCAGAATTAAACTGGCCTGATAAAATACACCAGTTGCTTATACAACTTTTTTAAATGGAGAATTTAAGATTTGGAGTACTTGATGAATGGCATGTCTTGCAAAGAAATCTCAACTGATGATTCTTTTGGAGAAAACGGTGAAGCAATATGGCCTAGTGGATAGAGCACAGGCCTGGGAGTTATAGGACCTGATTTCTAATCCCGGCTGTGCCACTTGTCTGCTGCGTGACCCTGGACAAGTCATTTAATTTCTCCGTGCCTCAGTTATCTCATCAGTAAAATGGGGATTAGGACTCTCAGCTCTGTGTAGGGCAGGGTCTGTGTCCAACATGATTATCTTGTTTCTACCCCTGAGCTTAGTACAGTGCCTGGCCCAGAGTGAATGCCTAACGAATCAATGTAAAAAAAAGAAACCCACAGAGGGCCTGTGTCCCCTAGGGCAGAATACAATAATTCCGCAGACCTGAAACCATGTGGAGTTTGAGACTGACCCTTGGCTTCTCTTTGGACTGTGGGCATGAGTCGGAACACCTCTCTACGTCTATGTTGAAAAAATTTTAAACCAAGAAGTCCTTTTAACATGTTCTGTAATCCGACGGCGTGATCTGCGCTCACATGCTCTCACTCGCTCACCTGCTCTGACGGCATGAGGTCTGCCCGCGAAAGACAGCCTCCAAACTTTCTATCTGTTTGCATTTTTGCCAGAATGTTTGGTCAGCTTGAACTTCCACGGCTACTGCTGTTTTCAGTCGCGGTCTGTGCAACCGACAGTCCGGTTTGGAGTTAGAGGAAATGAGCCTGGTTTAAAGCAGAGCTTCTTATCGATAGCTGGACTCCCCCTTTGTGATCCCTGCCCTGTCTGCTTCTAATTCCGCTTCCCAGAGCGCAAGGTTCCCGGGAGGCGTCACTGCCTTTGGCCTGTGAGATGTGGTGGCCTTCTTGGGAATGAGCGAGTG
This sequence comes from Tachyglossus aculeatus, assembly GCF_015852505.1. Classification (NCBI taxonomy): domain Eukaryota; kingdom Metazoa; phylum Chordata; class Mammalia; order Monotremata; family Tachyglossidae; genus Tachyglossus; species Tachyglossus aculeatus. Next base: position 785,644 of record NC_052074.1, read on the forward strand.
GCCCTGAACGGCCACCCACCCCTCACGGCTCGGATCGGATGTCACCCACGTCTCAGACAGAAACCGCACCTCACGCGCCCGGTCATATGTTATATTAGCTCCCCCAGTCGCTCCAAGAGCATTTCTCATAGCTTTTTTTGGAGTGGCTACGGGCCGGGTGGCTCTCCAGAGGATGTGACGGGATAGGTAACCAGTCTGGTTTCCAGCCCCATGAATCTTAGTAAGTCTCAGTTCCCCAGAGTTCAGCCCTGGGAAATCACCACTGGGTCGGCCTTCTGTTTTCAGCTTGATTTCAGTCCGTCAGAACCCCTCTGAAACAAATTCCACATCCAAGCGCTGAGGACTCCCGCCGTCTTTCCCGAATCCGACGGCCCAGATTTGGGCCAAAGTCTGCCAGGGAAAGGACACCCATGTCTTGCTGTAGATTTAGAATGGCTGGGTCCGGAGCTTAAAGCACAAGCTCATTGTGGGCATGGAACGTGTCTTCCAACTCTGTTATTTAGACTCTCCCAAGCACCTAGTACAGTGCTCTGCACACATTAAGTGCTTGTAACTACGATTGATTTAATCATTAACGGAGCGGCAGATCCCTTTATGCCTCTGAAATTATTAGCCCGGAGAGGGGCGAGGGTGGCAGCGGATGATTGAACTTCTCCCATTTAAATGCGCCAGACGCCGAGAACCCACTGTGGAGGTGAACCCGAGAAATCGGCTCAAACCAGGATCCAGCGTGGCGGGGGGGGGGGGGGGCGTGGCAGAGGCCTGGGGAGCTGGAAACTGAGGAAGCGGGGGAGCAGCCCTCTAGAGCTTGGGAGTTGGGGGGCAGGTCCGCTCGGCAGGTGGAGGGAGGGAAGGAGATGGCAAGGGTTCCATATTCAGTGCCAGCCTGTGATGTCGATGACAGTGCCATCAGAGGAGCTACAGTGCAATCCTCTGCAGTGGGGTGACATTCTGGCCCCCTCCAAACCCCCTCCACTCACCCAGCTGATAAGCCCCTCTGCCCTTGGGCCACTGAGCTCATTGCATAAGCTGCTGCAGGTTGGTCGGGGGCGGTGTGCATATGTGCAAGAGCCCAAGCCCACGTGTGTGCCTTAGTGGAGTGCTCCCAGCCATGGCACACGGGTACACTCGGGAAGCCCAGGTGGTCGGCCCCCCTTCCCCAACCTCGCATTGTCGCTGGCTCCCGCGGAAGCTGGTGCGGTTGGATGGACGGGGGCCCAGCCGGCATCCTCTTGCGGGGCTTTTGCTGGGGCTGCAGCCTCCTCAGCTAAGCTGAAAGGTTTTCTGCTTGTCCCAAGAGCCCCCATAAAGGTATTTGCCTGCGAAACAGCAAGGGAAGTAAATGGAGGCCGGCGCCAGGGGTGAGAAGGGGAATCAGAGAGACAGAGGCAGCAGCTCCCCATGGGCGTCCCCTGGGCTGGCTTCCGGAGCCCTGAGCGGAGACGGCGGAGACTGGTGATCTCAGCATAGCGGTGGCCCGGAGTGACGAGGAAAATCCTCCACCCCGCCAGTCATCATTATCGCCCTCCCGGTTCATCCCCCGACCCCCAGCTTTTTGACTGGGGGAGATGAGATCTGTGGGAGGTCTTTGACACAGATCACAGCCGTTGAGGTGGCAGGGATTACACCCTCTGTCTGGGTGAGCCCGGCATGTAGTAGGACCCGGGTTTTCCTGAAGCTGGGGGGCAGCAGGGGAATGGGGGCTCTTGTTTGAGCACTTGCTGAGCATGGGTTGTCTTTACTTTTCATAGGGGGCAGCTACTTCTGGAAAAATCGATCCTCAGGTGGGGGCAGTGTCTAGGCACACTGCCATCATCCCCACCTTGGCTCCCTTGGGAGTGGTGTGATCAGGGCAACGGTGCAGGAGGTGGAGTCTGGCGAGGATTAGCAAGCTGGGAGCCGGGAACTCCTGGCCAAGCTCAAGCCCCCTTTCCCACTCCTCCCAAGTGCATTCGCCGCTGCGGGGGATGCTCCTTGATCTCATGTTAAAATTCATCCACTTCCACACGGTTTGGAACGGCTTCTCGGCCTACCCTAGGCCCAGCTCTGCCATTCGCCTGATCTGTGACCTTGGGCAAGTCACTTTACTTCATCTCTGCCTGTTTCCTCATCTGCAAAATGGGGGTTCAGTGTGCTCTCCCTTCCCCTTAGACTGAGCCCCCGGGGGCTGTCCAATCAGATTAGCTTGTATCTACCCCAGCACTTGGCACATAGTAAGCATTTAACAAATACTACTTCAGAAAGGAAGGGGGAAAAAGCTTCCTCTCTGTGTAGACCTCGGCCTGAGCTTCCAGGGGCCACAGCCGTGGCTCTTTGGCCTTCGTTGTTCTCAGAAGCCTAAAAATTATCTTCAGTATTTCGTAGGTCAGCAAATGTTATCTTTGGCTAAATTTGGGAGGGAGATTAAGGATAGTTACAGTGATATTTAGAGAAGCACTGTGGCGTAGTGGATAGAGCACGGGCCTGAGAGAATGTCATGGGTTCTAATCACGGCTCTGCCACTTGTCAGCTGTGACCTTAGGCAAGCCACTTCTCTGTGCCTCAGTTACCTCATCTGTAAAATGGGGATTAAGACTGAGCCCCACATGGGACAACCTGATTACCTTGTATCTACCCCAGTACTTAGAAGAGTGCTTGGCACATAGTAAGCGCTTAACAAATGCCATAATTATTATTATTATTAAGCATTTACTGTGTGCCAAGCACCATGCTAAGCAGTGGGCTGGATACAAGGTGATGAGATCAGACCCATTAACCATCCCACAAGGGGTTCACAGTCTAAGAAGGAAGGAGGCTAGGTATTCCAATTTTACAGATGAGCTGAGGCCCAGAGAAGTGAAACGACTTGGCCCAAGATCACAAAGCAGCAGGGAATTGGCGGTGCTGTTATTAGAATCCAGGTTTCAGCGAACGGCTCTGGAGCGTTAAAAAAAAAAAATGCTTACAAAAATGACTAAGGAGGGAGGCTCTTTTGTTCTGATTCTGTCTTCATCCGTGTGCGTGTGTATCTCTGTCACTGGGTTGGGGAGTGCAGCACTGGTCTGTGTCGCGCTCACTGTGGGATTAAGTGGGTTTCCAGTAATGGTCTTCCAAATTGTTGGCCAAGCTGCTGCCTTTGAGTGCTTCCCAAACTGCGTGGAGCAGCTCCAGGAAGTAGTGATCTAGTCTGTGGGCCCCGGGCCTGACGGAGCACTGTCTTTGTCCACCTGGGGCCCGCACGGCTGCTGGTCCCCCAGGTTGACCAGAGGCACTGGAGAACTGGCCTCCCCACTAGCTCCCTGGACAAAAATCCCACCTCTGACTCTGACACCCACCTCTCCTCCCTGCCGGAACGGGGAGACATTGGTGGTTTGGGGTTGGGCCCCAACTTGCCCTATTCTCCCCCTACCCCCAGCCAGTTCAGGCTGGGCGGCGGCGGCGGTGGTGGGATCACGGGACTTGGTTCCTTGGGCTGAGCTGAGGCTTGGCCAAAGTGTTACCAGCAGCAGCTAAAAGGGGCTGAGGGGAGGAGAGAGACAGACTGTGTGTGTGTGTGTGTGTGTGTGTGTGTGTGTGTGTGTGTGTGTGTGTGTGTGTGTGTGTGTGTGTGTGTGTGTCTCTCTCTCTCTCTCTCTCTCTTTCCCCCTCCCCCTCCCCCTCTCCCTCTCCCTCTCTCTCTCCCTCTCTCTCTCCTCTCTCTCTCTCTCTCTCTCTCTCTCTCTCTCTCTCTCTCTCTCTCTCTCCCTCTCTCCCTATCCCCCTCTCCCCCTCTCCCCCCCTCCTTCTCCCTCTCCCCCCCTCTCTCTCTCTCTCTCTCTCTCTTCCTCTCTCTCTCTTCCCCTCTCCCTCTCTCTCCCCCTCTCCCCCTCTCTCTCTCCCTCCCTTGCTCTCCCTCCCTCCCCCCCACCTTCTCGTCACCCTCTCCTCTACTCCCCCTCCCCATTGCAACAGGGCACCCCCCTAGCTGGCAGGCGGGCTCCAGTCCCCAGGCAGGCCTGGCTGTATGGCATACAGGCACACCAAAGGGAGTCCTGAAACCCTTTGGTTTTTCCCCATCAAGCACTTAAGGGCAAGAAAGAAGCCAGGCAGCCACCCCTCATTGTGCAGTAGCCCTGATGTGGCCAGTACAGGCGTGGCCTGCCCAGCTCCTGGAGTTGGTCATTCATCACCCCTCCAGAGGGTACTGCTCCCTTCTTCCTCCCTCCTTCTCCCCCACAATCAGACCCGGCCAGTCGCCACTCACAGTTGGGTCCCGTCCGGACCTGGGAGCCGGTCTTTAGGCTCACTCCTTTCCTCTCCCACCAGTCAGCCTTGCCATTAGCTGGTTGACCAATCACCTATTTGGTCTTCCTGCTGGTAATGGGGCCCAGAATGGCGTACTTATGCACCATGTGATCCAGAGTCCTCCCCACTCCTCGCTGCAGTGATGACCATGCAGCCTGCAAGGCTCTGGTCTACCCTGGGTCAAATCGATGGTGGTCGGGGGTTCTGGCCGCTCTGCCGGAGAGCATTACTGTGGTGGTGAGAGTCCCGCAGCAACTGGGGAGAAGAGGGGATGGGGCTTCCTAGGGTGAGAGGGGCCGCTGCTGAGAGAGGGAGAGTTCCTCTCCGCTGGACACGGTAGGGCCGAGAGTAGACTAGACACCCTCGTCCCCAGTGGGTCGTCCACAGGGGCCAGCTGTTGGGGCCGTGGGCTGTGCTCGCCTGCTTACTGACCCACGGTCTTGAATCCTACCGAAGGGTCCCGAAGAAGCGGCACGAGGTGGAGCCCAGGGGAAAATGGTGGAAGCGCTGAGGCAGATGAGAATTACCCACCGGGGCAACTACCGCCAGCTCCTGGAGGAGATGCTGGCGAGCTTCCGGCTGGCCAGAGGTCAGGGCGCCGAAAGCCCGGCCCCGCCAGCAGCTGCGGTGGCCCCTACCCCCGCTGATGGGGGCGCCCACCCTGGGCCCGAGACCCCTGGCCAGGATTCGGGCTCCAGGGAGGATGAAGGCAGCCCGTGATGCGCCCCCGCTCGTCACCGCCCCCCACCTCCTCGCCTCTCCCCGGGGTCTTGGGGTGCTCGGCTCTGACGGGCGGGGCTTGGAGAGCGGCCGATGAGGGTATCAGTACACTGGGGGGTGGGAGGAGGCTCCAGGGGAGTCCTTCCCCTTCATCCCCGAGAGCCGGAGACGGTCCCCTTGGCCAGCTGAGATTTTCCCAGGAGCGGACGCTTCTCTCCCGGCGTGGGCGGGCCGATGCGTCATCGGGCCGCGGTTCCTCTTCCTCTGGTCGGATGAGCCCCTCCCTCGCCGCACGCAGTCAGGCACCCAGTGCTGGGGTGGGGGGGCACGTTCTCCCCTTGACCCTCTGAGGACCCTCGGCGGTCCTGGCTACCGGGAGCAGGCTCTGGTCTCCACCCAGCAGGCCGTTGGGCCCATGTTGCATGCGGTTGCTCGATGGAGTATATAGATTTTCAGTGACCATAGTTTTATTTTTAGAACTTGTTTGACCATTCCTTCCTTCCTGGATCTGTGGTTTTGTGTTTTTTTTTTCTTTAGATTTTCCCTGTGTTCTCTGAATTTTTAAGAGGTTTTTGCAAAATGTATAATACTTCTGTGGTTTGCAGTTTATTGGTAACCTCAAATGTTTATAACACTAGTGCTTAGAGTGAAACGTTCAAAGCTTGTGTTTAAGACTAAATAAAGCGTGTGATGTGGAATAATTTACGTATAGTGTACTTTTTTTTTTTTAAACCCCCTTTTAAAGAGCAGAATCAAATTTCACGAGGTTTGGGGCATTTTGGAAGCTGTTCCAGGTTGGAAATGGATGCCAGTCGGGCCCAACTCAACAAAACGCTCTAACTGCCGCAAAAGCTGTGGCGATTTTTCTGTCCCTTGGAAAACTTAGACTTAGACCTAGGTGGAAAGGACTTCTGGCTTTTCAGCCCTTCTGCAATATCTGGAGTCCCCTTATCCTTTTGGGGATTGCCTTTATTTTCACGACAGAGCATTCAGCTTTGATGTCAGTTGAGCGCCACATGGATGAGTGCCCACAGATGCCAACGAGTGATCACAGTGGATATCTTAAAAATAAAACAGTAATGAAATGGACACCCAAGTGCAACTGTCCGGTAGGGTGGGAAATGATGTAATAACGTGCCTGCTGCTTTCAGCACCCAGAATGGTCTGCTGTCTTGTCTTATGTTGGGGGCATCCCTTTCGATCACCCCGAACTCTGGGCTTGAAAGGGATTTATTTTCCTTCCAACTCAGAAGCAGCAGTATGGCCTAGTGGATAGAGCAAGGGCATGAGAGTCATAAGGACCTGGGTTCTAATCCTGACTCCACCACTGGTCTGCTGCGCGACCTTGGGCCTGTCACTTCACTTGTCTGTGCTGCAGCTGTAAAATGGGGATCAAGACTGTGAGCCCCGTGTTGAACATGGACCGTGTCCAGCACGATTAGCTTGTATCTAATCCAGTACAGTGCCTGGCACATAGTAAGTGCTTATCAGATACATTAAAAATAAAAAGAAACCGGTCTCCCAGACATGGCAAGACAAGCAAAGGGCTGCTCTGCGAGCTGAAATCTGCCCCGTAGACTCCCGAAGGGTGTTTAGTTGATGAGACCTGAGAAGTCGGCAGCCATTTGGAGAAGGGCTCATTGCTGAAGTTTCCACAGCAATTTCCACAGAAACTCGTTGCCGTAGTTTCGGAAGTCGATACCTTTCAAACGACAACCTCCTAGGCTGGCCGAGAAGCGAGAGGGGTCAATCAATCAATCAATCAATCGTATTTATTGAGCGCTTACTGTGTGCAGAGCACTGGACTAAGCGCTTGGGAAGTACCAGTCGACAACACATAGAGACAGTCCCTACCCAACAAGCGGCCTCACGGTCTATAAAATGAGAGGTCACTGAACCCAGGAAAATAGCTCTGTCATATTTTCTTAGATCTAAAATAGAGAATTTTATCGGGGTCGGGGGGTGGAGCTTTTCTGAGAGGACGATTGGTGGCTGGGGGCCCCTCTGACTTGATTTTCCTCCCTGGGCATTCAGCCTCTGATGACCTGGCTCGGAGCGGGGTCGACCTGCCCGATCTGACTGGGCACGGCAGAGATATTAACTCTCTCTTCCTCTCTTCTTTCCGTAGGGCGCTGGAGACCTGGAGGAGCCGTGGTAGCCTTACAAACCTACTCAAATGGTTTTGATTGTGAAACGTGGGGGAGAAACTTTAAATCACAGTTTTCTTCGATACAAGGGAAAAATTCTGGTGGATTGCCAACGGTTTTGTGAAATGAGCGGAGAAAAACCATTATAACTTTCCATCCTCGGTTCCTCTGTGTTTTCCGACATTGCCACTCTTAGCGCGTCGCCCGTACTTCAGTATTTCTTTTTTTTTTTCTTTTTTGGTCGACTTCGGGCACCCCGAGTCCATCCGTGTCAAACGCTAGACGTAGGGACCGAGGACACGGCGGAGCCGCCACGGGCGGGCCTGAGGTGCATGGGAGTCCGGGGATGCTCTGAAGATACCATCTGGGGGTTGTTTGTCTTTTTTTTTTTTTTCCTAAACAAAACTCACACCATATAAGCATGTAAGAGTCCAGATATTGTATGAGATGTTACTTAGTTCACACTGCCAAGCGCAAAGCTCCGTGAAGCTCGCTCTCTGGCTTAGGGTTTCAGTTGGACATTAATGCTGTTGGTATTTCTGATGGTGGGTGTTTTTTTGTTTGTTTGTTTTGGATTTCTTTATTTTCCACTTCTACCTGTATTCCCAGGCTGGAGTCTCCCACAGTGTCCAAACTGTGATGTTGCCTTGCTTCAAGATAAGCACATCGAGCAAGGAGAAGAGATGATTTTTAGACCCGAAACCCATGCGAATTTCACGGCCGTATCCGACACACCCTTAAACTCGAGCTAGGAGGTCTTTAAACCGAACTAATTAATTTATGGTTAGTTGTCATTTGCTCTCACATCTCACTGCTGCAGGTTTTTCAAGAAAAGGGCGGAAGGTTTGCCTTTATGATGTAAATGGTGACTTGTTTTACATGTGGTTTTCTGTAGGTTCTTGACTTTTTTTTGTCTTCCTCAGTTTAATTGACAGAAGTTCTGTGTAACATGGGTATCACTCTTAATTGTCTGCATTATTTTCAGAGCTCAGATTATCACTTTGAGATGTCTATAAATACAGTTAAATTCTCTATTTTAGATCTAAGAAAATATGACAGAGCTATTTTCCTGGGTTCAGTGACCTCTCATTTTATAAGGAGTGGGCGTGGTACAGAGTGGCGGTCACCTAAGGTACTTGAAGATTCTTAGTTTAATTCTATTTTTGCAATAACCTTGGTTTTTCTGACTTGTTTTGAGTTGTGCATGTATGGAGTCCGGTGAATGCCGAAGACGGAGCAGAGCCAAGTGTTTTCTCCCAGAGGAGCCGGTCGGGGGCTCCGACGGGCCCCATCCGGCCGGGACTCCCGCCCGGCCCGCGGCCGGCTGCCTTCCAAACGCTATTCCCGTTGGTTCCTGGCACGTCCTGGGCGTGGAGGGGCAGGCCTGTGCGGGCCCGGGCGTGTTGTAGGTCTGACCGAGCTCCCGAGTCCTCCCCCGGTTTCTCCACGGTATTTTCTGTAGCTTCCCCATCCCCCTCGCCGCATCCTTAAAACCTCCCGCCCACCCACCGACGGCCGGCCCTGCCGGCCACCCGGTCCACGGTGTACCTGGTTTTTGGTCTAGAGAGGATTATTGCCACGATCTATTTTATTTATTCATTAGATTTTAGCCTCGTAAGTTAAAGTGTTCTACATGATGTTAACAGGTATTGGTCCCTTAACTGGGCTCTGGGGGAGGGGCGGGGGGGGAGGCGGGGAGGGGGAGGGGGGGCTCCTTCAAAGATCGGGAACGAAGAGTGCAAAATGGTTCATTGTTCAGGCTGTCGGTCCGCTCTGTCCAACCCTGTCCCGATCGCACCTTCCCAGTAGGGTGTTGTGATGTTTCATACGATGCAGTGAACATAACCAACTTGTTATCTTCAATAAAGGATTGCCAAAAACCCCCTCGGGATGTCGCTCTCGTTTGTGCGGGGCGGAGGAGCCCTTCCCGGAGCCTGGCTGGGGGGTCCCCGGCAGAGGGGGGCCTCGTGATGGGGCCCGGCGCCACGCCAGCCTCATGAGAGGTGGTGATTTTTCACGCGACTTAACCAGCCTCGCCCCCACCTCGCCTTTTCAGAGGGTTTGGCTGCAGAGATTCTTCCCGGTGATCACGCGGGTGGGGAAACCCGAGCGCGTCTCCCTCCGTCTGCTGGCTGAGGGCAGCGTCATCCAGAAGGTGTCCGTCCATCCGTGGGCTGCCCCTCCCGGTGAACGCTTGGAGAAACCGGGAGGCCGAGGTTATTTTCTCTGAACGGGACGGGGTTTCCACCCTTGGGAGAGGAGTGGCAGGGGATCCTGGGACCTGGCGAGAGGTCCCTCTCCCGGCCTGGGCCTCCAGCCACCCGTCTCATCCTGTCGGGCTTGGCCAGGACTTGGCCGGTTGCGTGGTCCCCTGGGGTGGGTGGGGAGGGGTAGAGGAGGGACGGATGCTTGGTCTGAATACAGCCAACCTTGCCCCCATCCTGTCCATTTGGGATTCCAGATTGGATTTCCATTCCTCTTGCCGCTGCTTCTTCCCAGGCCTTCTAACTGCCCCCATCTCCCCATACTGCCTACCTTCACTTTCAGAAAGGCAGCCCGGGCAAGGCGGGCGCATCACGGCTCTGAAGAGCGGTGCAGCCCGTCCGGCGGCCCCCCAGCCTCTTGGCTTTCTGAATCCTGAGCGGGACGGGCAGCCTCCTGCCAGCACAGACGGCGCCAAGAGGAATAAGTGTCAGCAAAACCACCTGCCAGAATTAATGACCGCTAATTTGTTAAAAAAAAGAAATTAGCGGTTTTACAGGTTTGATTTTTTTTTATTCCCTCGAAATCCACGAAGAGCAAGGGGTCTAGAGAAGAAGTGTGGCTTAGTGGAAAGAGCACAGGCTTGGGAGGCAGAGGTCGTGGATTCTAATCCCAGCTCTGCCACTTGTCTGCTGTGACCTTGGGCAAGCCACTTTACTTCTCTGTGCCTGTTACCTCATCTGTAAAATCGGGGTGAAGACTGTGAGCCCCACGTGGGACAACCTGATTACCTTGTATCTATCCCAGCACTTAGGACAGTGCTTGGCACATAGTGTTTAACAAGTACCATAATTATTATTATTAATAGAAAGTGCTATGGGGATATTAGTAGGGCATCTCGAAGCGAACTGTGCAAGCTGAAATCACACTGAAAAAAGCAAGAAGCACTGGAGTTAGGAATCTTGGGTAAAAGTTTTTTGTGGTCTTTAAGGATCTTGTGACTTGTGTAATTTTTATGGTGTTTTTTAAGTGCTTACTGCATGCCAGGCACTGTACTGGACCAGATGCAAGCTAATTAGGTTGGAAACAGTCCACATCCCACGTGTTGCGCACAGTATTAATCCCCATTTTACAGATGAGGTAATGGGCTCAGAGAAGTGAAGTGACTTGCCCAAGGTCACATAGCTGACAAGTGGTGGAGCAGAATTAGAACCCAGGTCCTTCTGACTCCTGGGCCCGGAGTCCACTAGGCACACCACTTCTCAGGCTATTGGCAGGCTATTCTGAGGTAGTTCGACAGCATGAAAAGGAACTCCCCATTTACAGAGATCCAGTAATGAAAATCTGGATGAAGAGCTGAAATAAGCTTTAGGTATATTCAGATGCATTTATTAAAAACACTTGGCAAGGTTTCATGAGGGCAAGGATGGTGGCTGTATTGTACTTTCCCAAGTGTTTAGTACAGTGATGTGCACTCAGCAATAAATATTTTGATTGGGAGAGCTCAACAGCTAAGTGATCCCTGTCTTCAATGAGTTTCCAGTCCTAATAAAAATAGCAGTTTTTGTTACGTGCTTACTGTGGGCCAGGCATTGTACTGAGTGCTGGAGTAAATAGAAGATAATCAGTTCCACATGGGGCTCACAGTCTAGGGAGGGAAAACATTTTGCAGATGAGGAAATTGAAGCACAGAGAAGTAATTCGCCCAAGGTCACACTGCAAGCAAGTTTCAGGGCTGGGATTAGAACCAGGTGCTCTTTGTCTGTGACAGTTCCTCAGGATTTCCACCACTCCTCAGCTGCTTCTCTCCATGATCCCCCCAGCTCCTGTCTCAAGGGATTAATGCCCGTGGGGGGGTCACCCGTCCCCGCATCCCATTGGCATGGGACACCCCTCAGACCATAGGATGGGAAGGGAGCAGGGCTGGCCTGGATGCGGACTCCGGTCCAGCAGCTGGACACTCAGGTGGGCTCAGAGGATGCCTCAGGTCTTTCTCCCTTGCTGTCTCCCCCACCCTCACTCCAGTGGCAATGGAGCCCCGGGGGGCGGGGGCACCCACCGATGTCCATTTTGTGGGTACCAACGGACACAGGTCAGAGCACTATGGGCACTGCCGTCATCTCATGCCCAGGTGCGGGCGGGGCCGGAGCTGGGCTCTGGGTGGGAGACTCAGGCTGCGGGATTTGAAATGTCGCCCCGCGGCAGCTTCCGCTGTAAGAAGGCAGATTATTTCCCAACAGGGCGGAGGAGGAAAGACGAGGGTGGGACCGGAAGCAGGAGGAAAGCCAGAGGGCCAGAGGTGAATAAACAGTTGAAACTCCATGGCCGCGGGAAGGACAGAGGGCGGGGGACGGAGGCCTGACCTCGTCCCCCCAAACCTCCTATCCATCCTCAAAGGCACCTGTCCCCTCCCCACATCCTAACCCTGCAGTTGTGGGAAGGGGCGGAAGGGCACAGGAGGAATGGGGCCTATGTTTGGCCTGCTTAGCTTGTATCTCCCCCAGTGCTTAGTAGAGTACTTATCATACAGAAAGTGCTTTACAACGAGGATGCCGGTGATGATGATGATCAATAAGCCGGAACCCCAGAGCCCGAGGTCATTACTGTTTTCACTGCCCAGTCAGCTAATCGTATTTATTGCACGCTTATTACATGCAGAGGACTGTACTGAGCGCTTGGGAGAGTACAGCCTAACAAGAAGCAGGATGGCGTAGTGGACAGAGTGTGGGCCTGGGACTCAGAAGGTCGTGAGTTCTAATGCCGGCTCTGCTACCTGCCTGTTGTGTGACCTTGGACCAGTCACTTGGCTTCTGTGGGACTCAGAACGGGGATTGAGACTGTGGGGCAGGGACTGTGTCTAACCCGATTTGCTTGTATCCACCCCAGCGCTTAATACCGTGCCTGCCATATAGTAAGTGCTTAACAATTACTATCATTATTATTATTATTTAACAGATGCATTCCCTGCCCACAACAAACTCAGCAGGGAGAAGCGGGGAACCCAGGAGCCCTCAGCTTGGGTTCCTGCCCCTTTTCCGGGGCCCGTAGAGCTGGGGGCCGGGGGAGGAGGACAGCCGCAATTGGCAAAGAGCCGCTGCTGACGTCCTCGTCGTAATAGAGGTTGGACTTGGAGCCGAGTGATATGCTCAGTGTTGCGGTAGAGCTGGGATGATCAGAGCATACCCAGCCTCCCCTGGAAGGGCAGTCCATCTTTCCAAAGAGGAGACGGGGCTCAAGAGGTTAAGGGACTTGCCTGAGGTCACACGGCGGGTCAGCGACGGAGCTGGAACTAGAACCCGTGTCTCCCGTCTCCCAGGCCTGGGTTTTTTCCCCTAGACTCAGCCTCCTTCATGAGGACCCTTTTGTCCAGCACCCCCCCAAACCCAGAGATGGTGTCTGGGGAATTGGCCAGACAAAATTAATTGTGGATTTTTAATGCTGTTAAGTGCTTACTAACATTGTTCTAAGTGCTGAGGTAGGTACAAGTTTATTAGTCATTTGTATTTATTGAGCTGTCGCTGCAGAGCTCTGTACTAGGCGCTTGGGAGAGAGTGGCAGCGTGGCTCAGTGGAAAGAGCATGGGCTTGGGAGTCAGAGGTCATGGGTTCGAATCCCTGCTCTGCCACTTGTCAGCTGTGTGACCTTGGGCAAGCCACTTAACTTCTCTGTGCCTCAGTTACCTCATCTGTAAAATGGGGATTAAAACTGGGAGCCCCCCGTGGGACAACCTGATCACCGTGTAACCTCCCCAGCGCTTAGAACAGTGCTTTGCACATAGTAAGCGCTTAACAAATACCAGCATTATTATTATTACAATATAATAATAATAGTTGTTAAGCACTTACTATGTACTAGGCATTGTACTAAGCTCTGGGGTGGATACAAGCAATATAACAACAAACACATTCCCTGTCCACAACGAGTTGACAGTCTAGAGGGGGAGTCAGACAATATAAATGAATAAATAAATGGCAGATATGTACATAAGTGCCATGGGGCTAGGAGGGGCGATGATTAAAGACTGTGAGCCCACTGTTGGGTAGGGACTGTCTCTATATGTTGCCAACTTGTACTTCCCAAGCGCTTAGTACAGTGCTCTGCACACAGTAAGCGCTCAATAAATACGATTGATTGATTGATTGATTAAAGGGAGCTATTAGGTTGGACCCAATCCCTGCCCAGCCTGGGGCTCACAGTCTAAGTGGGAGGGAGGACAGGAGACCTGAGGCACAGAGAAGTGAAGTGACATGCCCAAGGCTGCCCAGCGAGAATTTGGCAGAGGCGGCACTGTGGAAGCAGCGTGGCTCAGCGGAAAGAGCACGGGCTTGGGAGTCAGAGGTCATGGGTTCAAATCCCAGCTCCGCCAATTGTCAGCTGTGTGACTTTGGGCAAGTCACTTCACTTCTCTGGGCCTCAGTTACCTCTTCTGTAAAATGGGGATTAAGACTGTGAGCCCCATGTGGGACAACCTGATCACCTTGTATCCTCCCCAGCGCTTAGAACAGTGCCTTGCGCATAGTAAATGCTTAACAAATGCTATTATTATTGTTATTATTATTATTATTATTAACCCAGCTCCTCTGACTGCCAAGCCCACGTTCTTCCCAAAAGGCCGCTCTACCTCACTTCTCGCATTTAGCACTAATAATAATGATGGTATTTGTTAAACGCTTACTATGTGCTAAGCGCTGGTAGGTGCCAAGCCCTGGCATAGTGGGTAGTGCACTGGTTTGGGAGTCCGAAGGCTATGGGTTCTAATCCCGGCTCTGCCACCTGTCTGCTGTGTGACCTTGTGCAAGTCACTTCACTTCTCTGTGCCTCAGTTACTTTAGCTAGAAAATGGGGATTGAGACTGTGCGCCCCACATGGGACAAGGGACTGTGTCCAACCTGATTTGCTAGTATCTACCCCAGCGCTTAGTACAGTGCACAGCCCATAGTAAGCGCTTAACAAATGCCATTATCGTTTTTACTATTATTACTACTACTAATATAGTAAGTGTTATGGTAGATAGGCGATCAACAGCTTGGCCCCAGCCCCTGCCCCGCATGGGCTGGCAGTTCATTCATTCATTGTCGTATGTGGGTGCATGCAAAGCACTGTACTAAGCGCTTGGGCGAGTATACTGTAACATCTGAAGTAGGGGAAGGGCTGTGAATGGCTTGGCATGGGCAGGGCCACCAGCGTGGCCCCCTGGGCATCCGGCCACTCTGCCACCCTGGTTGTCTGGGATTGTCTGGCAGCCAGCTGGGCTGGCACGGGTGGGCATTGGCCGGAGGGGCGTGTGTGTGTGCATCCGGACCGGACGAGCGGGACCCCCGGCCCATTCCGGGTGGCCATTCCCAGTCCCGGGGAGCGGCCACAGAGGAGGTAGCGGGGCCCAGGACCTACTCCCACCCTCCCGCCTAAGCAGGAATGGGTGCCCCTCGGTGTGGCCTTGGGGCGGGGGGCGGGGTCCCGCCGGGGTCAGTAGACACTCGGGGTTTTTCGGGTGAGTTTCCGTGGGGCAGCGTCACGTTCCGCGACAAGCGCACAAGGCGCCGGGGAATAAGAGAAGCAGCGTGGCTCAGTGGAAAGAGCCCGGTCTTGGGAGTCACAGATCATGGGTTCTAATCCCGTCCCCGCCATTTGTCAACTGTGTGACTTTGGGCCAGTCACTTCACTTCTCCGTGCCTGTTACCTCATCTGTAAAATAAGGATTAAGACCGGGAGCTCCACATGGGACCCCCTGATTACCTTGTATCCCTCCCAGCGCTTAGAACAGTGCCTGGCACGCAGTAAGCGTGTAACAAATGCCATCATTATTGTTATTATTATTACGGCGTCGTCCGGCCCGGGGTGGGTGCACACGTGTCTGCAGCCGGCCTGGGCAGTGGCCTCTCGTGGAGGGCGCGGCTGAGGGGCAGACTTTGGCCAGCAGCTGTCAAAGCCGATTAACCATTAGTTCTCGGGAGACAGTTCGGGGGCCGCCTGCCTGCCAACCCTCTGTGCCCACGCTGCCCTGGGTGACCCACTCCCGGTTCACAGCCCCGGCCTGGCCCTCCCCGCCACCGGCATCCTCATCCTCTTCCCCTCCCACCAGCCGCTGCCCCACTCTTTTCCTGGAGGTCTTTCCCAGGTCCTTTGGGGGGAGGAGGGCACAAGGGGCACTAGCTGGGCAGGGGAGTGGTACTCGCGGCCGCCTGGGCTCCTTCCCCATGGACCGAAGGAAGCCCTTGGGTCTGGGTACATCTGGAACCACGAGAACTGCTTCTGGGATCCCCCGCTAATCCTGCCGAGGTCTTTCTGTTTGTTCGATTCCATGTCTATGGGTGTGGGTTTGTGTGTACATGCAGTTGCATGCATCCTATGTGTTGGTAGCTGTGGATGTGCGCGTGAGAGCCTGCATGCGTGTGTGTGTGTGTTTATAAATTACATATGGAAATGATTTATTTATATTGATGTCCGTCTCCCACGTCCATCTTCCGCCCTAGACCGTACGCTCATCGTGGGCCAGATACAGTGCTCTGCACACAGTAAGCGCTCAATAAATACGATTGATGATGATGAGACATACTTACCAACTCAGTAGTATTGCACACTCTCAAGCACTTAGTACAGTGCTCTGCCCACAGTAAAGCGCTCAGTAAATACCACTGATGATAATGAGAGATTCTGGCTGTGAGTTCATGTGTCTGTGGTTGTGTGTGCGTGAGATTCAGTGTGTGTGGAGGTGTCTGGGGATGTGTGGTGTGCGTGCGATTCTGTCCGTTGTAGGTGTCTGTGGCTGATTCTGTGGTGAGTGGGTGTGTTTGTGTGTATGTGACTAAGTGTTCTGTTTCTGTTTGTGGGTGTGTGGGGTTCCATCTCTCTCCACAAGTCTACAAGTAGAGAAGTAGCGTGGCTCAGTGGAAAGAGCCCCGGCTTTGGAGTCAGAGGTCTTGAGTTCAAATCCTGGCTCCGCCACTTGTCAGCTGTGTGACTTTGGGCAAGTCGCTTCACTTCTCTGTGCCTCACTTACCTCATCTGTAAAATGGGGATTAAGACCGTGAGCCCCCAGTGGGACAACCTGATCACCTTGTAACCTCCCCAGCACTTAGAACAGTGCTTTGCACATAGTAAGCTCTTAATAAATGCCATCATTATTAGTATTATTATTACAAGTGTGCATTTAAAAGCCCCCCGAGTCTTCCTTTGATTTGGGGCAGGGGCAGCATCGGGGATGGTGAAGATGGCGGTGACAAAGGTGGTATCAGTGGTGGTTACAGGTAGCAGAAGTGGTGAAGGTGACAATGGCGGTGACAAAAGTGGAATGGGGGACAGAATTGGTGGAGGGCAGCAGGCACTCACCAGGCCCCTTTTCTCATCTCCCCCCTGCCTCCATCCTGGGTGTTACAGGTAACTTCTCTGAGCCTCACTCTCCTCAATCAATCAATTAATGGCATTTACTGAACACTTACTGTGTGCAGAACACTATACTAAACACTTGGGACAGTACAATGCAACAGTGTTGATGGACATATCTATTCTATTTATTTTATTTTGTTAGTATGTTTGGTTTTGTTCTCTGTCTCCCCCTTTCAGACTGTGAGCCCACTGTTGCGTAGGGACTGTCTCTATATGTTGCCAATTTGTACTTCCCAAGCGCTTAGTACAGTGCTCTGCACATAGTAAGCGCTCAATAAATACGATTGATGATGATGATGATGATGACATGTCTCCTGCCCACGAGGAGCGCTTAGTACAGTGCTCTGCACACAGTAAGTGCTCAATAAATATGATTGGATGAATGAGTGGAGGAGCTTACAGTCTAGAGAAGCAGCGTGGCTCAATGGAAAGAGCATGGGCTTGGGAGTCAGAGGTCATGGGATCAAATCCCGGCTCCTCCAAGTGTCAGCTGTGTGACCTTAGGCAAGTCACTTAACTTCTCTGTGCCTCAGTTACCTTAATCTGTAAAATGAGGATGAAGTCTGTGAGCCCCATGTGGGACAACCTGATTACCTTGTATCTACCCAAGCGCTTAGAATAGTACTTTGCACATAGTAAGCGCTTAACAAATGCCATCATTATTATTATTATTATTGTTAGAGGGGGAGACAGACATTAAAATAAATTACAGATCTGTACGCAACTGCTGGGGGACTGAATGGGGTGAATATCAAGTTCTTAATGGTTGCAATTTCAAGTGCATAGGAGACACAGAAGGAAGTGGGAGCAGAGGAAATGAAGACTTAGGGAAGGCTTCTTGGAGGAGATGTGATTTTAATAAGGCTTTGAAGGTGGGGAGAGGGATTGTCAGATATGAAGGGGGCTTGGAGTTCCGCACCAGAGGCAGGACACGGGAGAGGGATTGGCGGGGAGATAGATGAGGTCGAGGTACAGTGAGTAGCTTGGCTTTAAAGGAGCCAAGTGTGGGGGTGCATTGTAGGAGAAAAGTAGCGGGGTGAGGGAGGAGGGGGCAAGGTGATTGAGTGCTTTAATGGAAAGGAGTCTCTGTTTGACGTGGAGGTGGACGGGCAACCACTGCAGGTTCTTGTGGAGTGGGGAAACCCGGGCTGAGCATTTTTGTAGAAAATGATCCGGGCAGCAGAGTGAAGTATGGACTGGAGTGAGGAGAGACAGGAGGCAGGGAGGTCAGCAAGGAGGATCATGCAATAATCAAGGTGGGTTAGGATGAGTGCTTGGATTAACGTGGTAGCAGTTTGGAGGAAGAGAAGGTGGATTTCATTGATGCTGTGAAGGTAGAACCAACAGGATTTGGTGACAGATTGAGTATATGGGTTGAATGAGAGCCGTGATTCCAGACTAATGCCAAGGTTACTGGTTTATGAGACAGGGAGGAGGGTGGTGCTGTCTACAGTGATGAGAAGGTCATTCATTCATCTTTATTGAGTGCTTACTGTGTGTGGAGCACCGTACTAAGCACTTGGAAGACTATATATTGCTGACTGGTACTTCCCAAGCGCTTAGTACAGTGCTCTGCACACAGTAACTGCTCAATAAATACGAATGAATGAACGAATGAAAGTACAATTCATCAATAAACAGACACATTCCCTGCTGCCCACAACGAGCTTACAGTCTAGCGGGGGGAGGCAGACATTAATATACATAAATCACAGATATGGACATAAGTGCTTTGGGGCTGGGAGGGGGGATGAATAAAGGGAGCAAATCAGGGAGATGCAGAAGGGAGTGGGAGAAGAGGAAAGGAGGGCTTAGTCAGGGAAGGCCTCGGAGGAAATGTGACTTCAATAAGGCTTTGAAGGGGGAAGTGTAATTGTCTGTTAGTGTTTGAGTGAGAAGATAGGGACTTTTTTTTTGGACGTGTTAAGTTCGAGGTGTTGACGGAACATGCGATTAGAGATGTCCCAAAGGCAGGAGAAAATTACGAGACTGCAGGGAATGAGAGAGATTAGGGCTGGCGAGATAGATTTGGGAATCATCCACATAGAGAAGGGAGTTGAAACCATGTGAAATGGGGAAAACAGCCCCTTCCTCATGCTGGCTCCCCCCAACACACGCACACTTTTTGTGCCATTCAAATTTGAGGTTGACGACGGTGTCATTTTCAGCGAGCGTGTTCCTCGTCCCTCAGATCGCCCTCTGTGGGGCCCGACTCCTGCCGAGTCTCCTGAGGAAGAAGGCAAGGCCATTTGCTAATTCCTGCTTCTTCACCCTCTGTCCCTGGACTGAACTTTGACCAGGCGGATGTGGAGCTCAGCTCCCCGGGCCCCTGCACTCTTGGACTCCGGCTCTTGCACTCCTGGACTCCAGGGCTCTCTGGCTCCAACACTCCTGAGCTCCTGCACTCCTGGCTCCAGTGCTCTCTGGTTCCCGCACTCCTGGACTCCTGTACCCCGAGCTCCAGTGTTCGCCGACTTGTCTCCAGGGCTCTCTGACTCCCGTGTTTCAGGTTACGGTGCTCTCTGGATCCTATACTCCCGCCTTCTGCGCTCCAGTGCTCTCCGGTCTGTGCCCTCCAGCTTCTGCCCTTGGGGCTCCAGCAAGCTCTGGTCAGGGAGCTGGGAGAATGTCTTCTCTGCCTCGCACAGGTAGCCCAGTCAGCCCGCGCGAAGCAACGGAGGGGCCGGACGTCCCAAGGGGCTCCGTCAAGCTGAGCCCGGGGCCGTGGGGTGAGACCAACAACGGATTCGTCTCGAACGAGGCTGGGACGGAGCTGGGGGAGCTGTGGGCCCCAGCCCCGGCACCGGTCCCAGCCTGGAAGGGGATGAGGCCATACGCGGGGATGCCCAAGGAGGTCTTGCTGCAGTATTCGAGCCAGGCTTGCTACCGCGTCCCCCGCAACGTGCTCTTCTGGCTGATCGTGGTGGCTGTGCTCGTGCTGGTGGCGGCCACCGTGGCCATCATCGCCCTTTCCCCCAAGTGTCTGGACTGGTGGCAGGCCGGCCCCATGTACCAGGTCTACCCCCGCTCCTTCCGAGACAGCGACAAGGACGGGAATGGGGATTTCAGAGGTGGGTGCCTGTGGGCATTTCTCCATCCCTGCTCTCCCCTCCTGATTCCCTTGGGTGCGTGGAATTGGGTCTGTGGAGGGGGGAGGGGGAAGGGAGGGAGTCTAGGGATTTGGGGTAGGGGGGCAGTTCAAAGGAGCAGTCGGACACAGTTGTGTACATCCCCCAGCCACACTGTGATTTTTGTCCCGTGACCTTGGGCAAGTCACTTCACTTCTCTGGGCCTCAGTTCCCTCATCTGTAAAATGGGAATGAAGACTGTGAGCCCCAAGTGGGACAACCTTGATCACCTTGTATCCCCCCAGCGCTTAGAACAGTGCTTGGCACATAATAAGCGCTTAACAAATACCACCATTATTATTATTATTATTATTATTATTATCATTATTGTATTTATTGAGCACTTACTGTGTGCAGAGCACTGTACTAAACGCTTGAGTCGTAGGTTCGAGTCCCAGCTCTGCCCTGCAGTGTGACCTCGGGTAAGCCTGTGGACCCCAGTTTCCTCCTTGGTAACACGGGGAGGCCTCCCGGGGCGTTGTGAGGATGAAAGGCGGCCCTTAAGGAGAATAGGTCTTCAGAGGCATTTGGGGACAATCGCGGGGATGGTCGGTGTGCAGGCATTCAGGACAAGCTCGACCACATTGCGAGTCTGAACGTGAGGACCGTCTGGCTCAATTCTTTCTACAAGTCATCGCTGAGAGATTTCCGATACGGCGTCGAGGATTTCCGGGAAGTGGACCCCGTCTTTGGGACGATGAAGGACTTTGAGAGCCTGGTGGCAGCTATTCACGACAAAGGCAAGTTTCATACCAGGCAGGGAGTGAGGGTGTGAAAAGCATCTGCATTCCTCTCTCCCCGCTTTTGATCAATTTATTTAATAATAATAATAATAATGATGGCATTTAAAGTGCTTGCTACGTGCAAAGCACTGTTCTAAGCGCTGGAAATTTATTTGTTCTTTAAATCATCGGTATTGGGCTCTTGTTGGGTGCAGAGCACTGTACTGGGCATTTCCTGTGTGCCTATTGGGAAGGGCACAGTACGAGGTGCCTGCTATGTGTCTGCTGGGTGCAGGGTACTGTATTGTGTGCCTGCTGTGTGTCCAGTGGGTGCAGAGCGCTGTACTGAATGCTTGGGAATGAGACGATGTAGTAAAAGCGGTCCCTTCCTTCGAGGGGGGCGGCGGTGGCAGTCAGACGGAGATTGTATTTGTACAGTGGGGGTGGGGATGGGGGGGGACATAGGATCAGAACAGGATGGAATAATAATGATAATTATGGTATCTGTTAAGCGCTTACTATGTACCAGGCACCGTACTAAGTGCTGGGGTGGATACAAGCAAATTGGGTTGGACACAGTCTCTGTCCCACATGGGGCTCACAGTTTCAATCCCCAATTTACAGATGAGGTAACTCGGTTCTAATCCTAGCTCCATCACTTTTCTGCTGTGTGACCTTGGGCAAACCACTTCTCTGGACCTCAGTTCCCTCATCTGTAAAATGGGGGTGAAGCTGGGAGCCCTGTGTGAGGCAGGGACTGTGTCCAAACTGATTAGCTTACATTTACCTCAGTGCATAGTACAGTGCCTGGCTTCAATCAATCAATCAATCAATCGTATTTATTGAGCACTTACCGTGTGCAGAACACTGTACTAAGCGCTTGGGAAGTACAAGTTGGCAACATATAGAGACAGTCCCTACTCAACAGTGGGCTCACAGTCGAAAAGGGGGAGACAGAGAACAAAACCAAACATACTAACAAATAAAATAAATAGAATAGATATGTACAGGTAAAATAAATAAATAAATAAATAGAGTAATAAATATGCACAAACATATATACATATGTAGAGGTGCTGCGGGGAAGGGAAGGAGGTAAAATGGGGGGATGGAGAGGGGGACGAGGGGGAGAGGAAGGAGGAAGGCTTATAGTAAGGGTTTAACAAATACCATTTAAAAAAGAACAAAAGCTGGCTTACTATGGTAAGCGTATAACAAATACCACCACCCCCACTCCCACCCCCAAAACAGGGTGGGAATCAAGAAAAGGAGTGCGTCCATCGCCCAGGCCTTGTGATTGACAGTGCATTCCCCGGGTCTGACCAAGGAGGTGGGTTTTAAAAGTTGGGGAGGTTGTGGGATTGGGAGAAGTATGAGCCTTCTTGGGTGAAGGAATGCTCTTGGTGCCATGTTCCCACTTTTGCCCGGAAAGGTTTGAAGGTCATTATGGACTTCATCCCGAACCACACGAGTGACCGGCACCCCTGGTTCCAGCTCAGCCGGAACCGGACGGGGAAGTACGCGGACTACTACATTTGGCACAATTGCACCCTGTTGGACGACGGCACCACCGACCCGCCCAACAACTGGGTGAGGTCCCCAGCTTTTCTCCGGTGCTCGGCGGGCACAAACCTGGCCACTGAGCTTGGGGTGGGACTCAGAACCAGCCCGACCAGGTCAAGGGTACCCCCTATGCCGCCCTCCACCCCACCTCATCCCCCACCTCTATTTTGCCCCTGCGCCCATTCCACCCCCAGTCGGAATTGAGGGTCTCCGCACCCCTTCCTCGGCCGGGGGCCCAGCAGGGAGGGCGTCAAGTGATGGGTCTCTGGGCTTGAGCTGGGCTGGGGAGCGTAGGGTAGGGAACGAGAAGCAGCGTGGCTCAGTGGAAAAGAGCTCGGGCTTTGGAGTCAGAGGTCATGGGTTCAAATCCCAGCGCTGCCAATTATCAGCTGTGTGACTTTGGGCAAGTCACTTCACTTCTCTAGGCCTCAGTTACCTCATCTGGAAAATGGGAATTAAGACTGTGAGCCCCCCGTGGGACAACCTCCCCCTTCTCCCCCTCCCCATCGCCCCCACCTTACCTCCTTCCTCTCCCCGCACCACCTGTATATATGTATATGTGTTTGTACGTATTCATGACTCTTTATTTTATTTGTACATATTTATTCTATTAATTTTATTTTGTTAATATGTTTTGTCTTGTTGTCTGTCTCCCCCTTCCAGACTGTGAGCCCACTGTTGGGTAGGGACCGTTTCTGCATGTTGCCAACTTGTACTTCCCAAGCGCTTAGTCCAGTGCTCTGCACACAGTAAGCGCTCAATAAATACGATTGAATGAATGAACCTGATCACCTTGTAACCTCCCCAGCGCTTAGAACAGTACTTTGCACAGAGTAATAATGCCATCATTATTATTATTAGGGGGCAGATGCAGGGCAAGACGGGGGTAAGGTTGGAGTTCATTCATTCATTCATTCAATTGTATTTATTGAGCACTTACTGTGTGCCGAGCACTGTACTAAGCGCTTGGAAAATACAATTCGGCAACAGATAGAGACAGTCCCTACCCACAGCCGCAGGAAGGGGGTGGGCAGGGCCAACCGGGAATTGCTGCTCCCCAAATCCCAGGCTCGGCCTTTCCCTCCCCGGTGGCCCGGGCCCTGCGACGGCCACCGGACGGTGGGACGGAAGGGCAGGCGGGGGGGGGGGCTACCGGCCAACCGGCCACCCCTAACGACCCCCGGTGGCCCTTGGCGAGCATCCCCTGGCGACCTCTGGTGGCCCCTTGAGTTTCTTGGCCAGCCCTGGTAATAATAATAATAATAATAATAACAATAATAATAATAATATTTATTAAGCGCTTACTATGTGCAAAGCACTGTTCTAAGCGCTGGGGAGGTTACACGGTGATCAGGTTGTCCCACGGGGGCTCAGTCTTAATCCCCATTTTACAGATGAGGTCACTGAGGCCCAGAGAAATTCATTCATTCATTCAGTCGTATTTATTGAGCGCTTACTGTGTGCAGAGCACTGGACTAAGCGCTTGGGAAGTACAAGTTGGCAACATATAGAGACAGTCCCTACCCAACAACGGGCTCCCAGTGGCTTGACAGACCCACCCCGTACCCTCCGCTCCTCCGCCGCTAATCTCCTCACCGTTAGGCCTCGTTCTCGCCTGTCCCGCCGTCGACCCCCGGCCCCCGTCCTCCCCCTGGCCTGGAATGCCCTCCCTCCGCACATCCGCCAAGCTAACTCTCTTCCTCCCTTCAAAGCCCTACTGAGAGCTCACCTCCTCCAGGAGGCCTTCCCACACTGAGCCCCCTCCTTCATCTCCCCCTCCCCCCCATCCCTTACCTCCTTCCCCTCCCCACAGCACCTGTATATATGTATATATGTCTGTATGTATTTATTACTCTATTTTATTTTGTTAATATGTTTTGTTTTGTTGTATGTCTCCCCCTTCAACTGTGAGCCTGCTGTTGGGTAGGGACCGTCTCTATATGTTGCCATCTTGTACTTCCCAAGCGCTTAGTCCAGTGCTCTGCACACAGTAAGCGCTCAATAAATACGATTGAATGAATGAATAATCCCCATTTTATAGATGAGGTCACTGAGGCCCAGAGAAGTTCATTCATTCATTCATTCGTATTTATTGAGCACTTACTGTGTGCAGAGCACTGTACTAAGCGCTTGGGAAGTACAAGTTGGCAACATATAGAGACAGTCCCTACCCAACTGTCTAGAGTCTAGAGCGGGGTACTTGCCCAAGTGAAGTGAAGTGACTTGCCAAAATCACACAGCTGACAAGTGGCGAAGCTGGGATTTGAACCCATGACCTCTGACTCCAAAGCCCAGGCTCTTTCCACTGAGCCATGCTGCTTCTAGGTAACCCTTAGCAATTCCTGGAGACCCCTGGTGACCCCTACTTACCCCTGGCAAAGCTTGGTGACCCTTGGGGAACACTGGAGAACCCGTGGCAACTCTCTAGCAATTCTTGGCGACTTCTGGTGACCCCTGGAGACCCCTTGCGAGCCCTGGAGGCCCCTAGCAATTCTTGGCAAAACTTGGCAAAACTTGGCGGCCTCTGGAGACCCCTGGACATCCCTGCGACCATGGTAGCATGTTCCTGATGATTTGCTTCCTTCCCGGGCCAGCTGAGCGTGTTCGGGAATTCCAGCTGGGAGCTGGACAGGGAGCGCGACCAGTGCTACTTCCACCAATTCCGCAAGGAGCAGCCCGACCTGAACGTCCGCCACCCCGCCGTCCAGGAGGAGATCAAGGTGAGGGGGCTGGAGAAGCAGCGTGGCTCGGTGGAAAGGGCACGGGCTTGGGAGTCAGAGGTCGTGGGTTCTGATCCCGGCTCCCCCACGTCTGCTGTGTGACCTTGGGCAAGTCACTTAACTTCTCTGGGTCTCAGTTCCCTCATCTGTAAAATGGGGATTAAGACTGTGAGCCCCATGTGGGACAACCTGATCACCTTGTATCCCCCCCAGCGCTTAGAACAGTGATTTGCACATAGTAAGTGCTTAACAAATGCCATCATTATTATTATTATTATAGAGTTGGGTGGGGGCTGCAGCAGTCGACATCTACAACCGCCACCTCCCAGCAGCAGCCAGCAGCGTGGATTGAACGCCAGCCCACAGCGCTGTCCTGGGGGGCCTGCTGGTCAGCCAACCAATCAATCAATCAATCTTATCAATGCAGGACCCGCTCCTAGGTGCCGAATAATTATGGTATTTGTTAAGTGCTCACTATGTGAGAAGCAGCATGGCGTAATGGGTAAAACTCCGGCCTGAGAGTCGGAAGGTCATGGGTTCTAATTCTGGCTCCACCGCTTGTCTGCTGTGTGACTTTGGGTAAGTCACTTAACTTCCCTGGACCTCAGTTACCTCATCTGTAGAATGGGGATTGAGACTGTGAGACCCACGTGGGACAGGGACTGAACCCAACCTGATTATCTTGTATCTATCCCAGTGCTTAGAACAGTGCTTGACACATTGTAAGTGCTTAACAAATACCATAATAATAATAATTATTATTATTATAATGTGTCAAGAACCATTCTAAGCACTGGGACAGATATAAGATAATCAGGTTGGACACAGTCCCTGTCCAACCTGGACACATCATAAGTGCTTAACAAATACCATAATAATAATAATAATAATTATTATTATTATTATGTGTCAAGAACCATTCTAAGCACTGGGACAGATATAAGATAATCAGGTTGGACACAGTCCCTGTCCAACGTGGAGCTCGCAGTCTTAGGAGGAGAGAGTAGGGTTTAACCCCCATTTGACAGATGAGGTGACTGAGGCACAGAAAAGTGAAGTGACTTGCCCAAGGTCACAGAGCAAACAAGTGGCAGAGCCGATATTCGAACCCAGGTCCTTCTGACGCCTAGGCCCGTATTCATTCCACTATGCTATGCTGCTTCTTTACCGTGGGCAAGGCAGTATATTGGGTGCCTACTACGAATAATAGTGGTATTTTTTAATCGCTTACTATGTGCTGGGGAGTCTCTGAGGCAGGTGAGCTTGGGAAGCTAGAGCACAGATCGATCTGGGAGTCAGAAGGACCTGGGTTCATATCCCCAATCTGCCATTTGCCTGCTGTGTGATTTTGGGCAAGTCGCTTAACTTCTCTGAGCCTTAGTTTCCTCATCTGTAAAGCGGAGATTGAGACGGTGAGACCCATGGGAGACAGAGACTGTGTCCAACCTGATGAGCCTGTATCTACCCCAGTGCTTAGAAAAGTGCTTGGCACATAGTAAACGCTTAAGCAGCACTTGGAACAGTGCTCGACACAGAGTAAGCACTGAATAAATGCCATCGTTATTAACAAGTACCATAGTTATTATTGTCACTGTTATTATTTTTAGGAGCAGGGCCCTTGCTGTTTAGGACACAAGCCTGTGGTGTGTCCTGGTGGTGAGACACAGTGCAGACCTGAGGTCCCAGAAGGGAGGGAGCTGGAAGCCACCTGGCATAGTGGATAGAGCACTGGCTTGGGAGTCAGAAGGTCAGGGGTTCTAATCCTGCCTCCTCCATTTTTTTTTTTGGCATTTGTTAAGCGCTTACTATGTGCAAAGCACTGTTCTAATCGCTGGGGGGGATACAAAGTGATCAGTTTGTCCCATGTGGGGCTCACAGTCTTAATCCCCATTTTACAGATGAGGTAACTGAGGCTCAGAGAAGTTAAGTAACTTGCCCAAGGTCACACAGCAGACATGTGGTTGTCTGCTGTGTGGCCTCGGGCAAGCGACTTTACTTCTCTGTGCCTCAGTTACCTCATCTGTAAAATAGAGATTAAGACTGCGAGCCCTATGCAGGACAGGGACTGCATCCTACCCAAGTTGCTTGTATCCACCCCGGCTCCTGGTACAGTGCCTGGCACATAGTAAGCACTTAACAAATACCATAATTGTTAATTATTATTATTGCCCGTGGGGCTGGCGCTTGGCACCACACCTTGTACCGACTCCCCAGCAGGAAGGACACTGATGTTGGGGTGGCCCCGGGTCCTTGGCTATGGGAGGGGGGCCCAGAAATGATTCTATTGCTCATTACGGTCATTTAGGAGAGACAAAGTCCCCCCTTTATCAGCGGAAGAGCTCAGCCTGGGCTGACCTCTCGCCATACCTCCTTACCCCTCATCCCTCCCCCATACATGTGTGGCTTGGGGAGAAAGGTCGAGGTCAGCCACTCAGTCAATCATCTTTATTGAGCGCTTACTTTGTGCAGAGCACCTTACTAAGTGCTTGGGAGAGTACAGTAGAACAATAGCCACATTCCCTCCCCACAATGAACTTACAGTCCAGAGGGAGAGACAGACACTAATATAAATGAATTACAGATATGTACGTAAGTGCTAAATTACATATGTACCTAAGTCGGGGCCTCGATTCATTCATTCATTCATTCAATCGTATTTATTGAGTGCTTACTGTGTGCAGAGCACCGTACTAAGCGAGCGTGGCTCAGTCGAAAGAGCACGGGCTTTGGAGTCAGAGGTCATGGGTTTGAATCCCGACTCCGCCACATGTCTGCTGTGTGATCTTGGGCAAGTCACTTAACTTCTCTGGGCTTCAGTTACCTCACCTGTATAATGGGGATTAAGACTGTGAGCCCTACATGGGACAACCTGATCACCCTGTATCCTCCCCAGCGCTTAGAACAGTGCTTTGCACATAGTAAGCGCTTAACAAATGCCAATTATTATTATTATTACAAGTTGGCAACATATAGAGATGGTCCCTACCCAACGGTGGGCTCACAGTCTAGAAGGGGGAGACAGAGAACAAAACAAAACGCCCCCTTGGCTCACTCTCCCCGGGATTTTGATGTCCTGACCCCCACCCCCCCGGCCTGCCATTTCACTTCAGACTCCTGTCATATATGGAACACAGTGAGGGGGCGAGGAGGCCAGGCAGATATGGGGGTGGGCGGCCAAGGAGCAGTTGAGAGCCTGAAAGCCAGTGGCCGCGTGGCTCTGTCAGAGGAAGAGGGTGGGGCCAGGTCCTGGAGGTCAGGTTCATCCATAATTTATTTATTTATTTAAATTAATGCCTGTCTCCCCCTCCAGATTTTGACCTCATTTTGGGCAGGGAACACGTCTATCAACTCTGCTGTATTGTACTCTCCCAAGCGCTTAGTACGGTGCTCTGCACACAGTAAGCACTCAATACATAAAATGGATTGATTGATTGACTGACCGCTGGCACCAGCCCTGGGACGGCTCCGGGTCTTGGCGAGGAGGGGCTGACGACAGTGCGACTCCAGAGAGGAGTGAGGGCACATGCCATCCAAACCTGGGCCGATACCCGCCAGCCTTCTGAGCCCCCAAACTGCCCTTTCTCACGGAGCCGGGGTGCCCGGGGGGATTAAGTCCGGTGGAAACGCTTATCCAGCAAATGCTTTGACGAGATTAAACTTTGGACTGACCGGTGTGAAAGTCCAGACCACGGAAACGGCCTTGGCCTTCCCACGGTCAACCCTCCACCTCCCAGAGGGTAATCTCAGCAAAGATCACTAATCTCTTGTCCTGGAAAATGCCCAAGCGGAGGCCCCGGCTGGTCCCTGGCCTGGCCACGGTTCCCGCGCAGTCCATGGCCCCGGTCCTGGCTGCGCCCACCCCTCGGCTCGGGGGCAGGGAGCAGGGAGCCGCAGCCTTCCTGGGTGCGGGGAAGCCGGGGAGCCGTCTCCGTATTAAACGGAATCACTGACCCAAGATTAACACTTGGGCTGGAGGGAGGGAGTCCGCTGTCCAGCGGAGGCGTGGGGTTTGGCAACTCCATGGAGGGACAGGGAATGATTAACCCAGGCCCCCGGCCGGCCGCTGGGCAGGGAATGACTACTTGAGAGAAAGGAGTGGACGCCTCTGCACTTAAGCTAGGACTTTATCTCCATTAAGTCCTGGGCACTTGGCCTGGATTGGGCCCAGGGGCCCTGCCTTCCCTGTGACCCCCTGGGGAGTAGGCTAAGGGAGGGGCCCTGCCTCTCCAATCGATCAGTCAACTGATCCATCGCGTTCAGTGAGCGCTTACTGTGTGCAGAACACTGTACTGAGTGCTTGGGAGAGTACAAGACAGCAGAGTATCCCACCCACAATAATAATAATAATTACGGTATTTGTTTAGCGCTTACCATGTGCCAAGCACTGTTCTAAGCACTGGGGTGGATATGAGCAAATTGGGTTGGACACAGTCCCTGGCCCACATGGGACTCACAGTCTCATCCCCATCACACAGAGGAGGGAACTGAGTCCCAGAGAAGTGAAGTGATTTGCCCAAGGTCACACAGCAGAGAAGTGGAGGAGCTGGGATTAGATCTCATGACCGTCTTACTCCCAGGCCTGGGCTCTTTCCACTGTGCCAAGCTGCTTTGCTTAATAACTATGGTATTTGTTAAGTGCTTACTGTGCCAGGCACTGTACTAAGTGCTGGGATGGATACAAGCCAATTGGGTTGGACACAACCCTGGCTCACAGTCTTAATCCCCATTGTACAGATGAGGTAACTGGAAGCCTGGAGAAGTGAAGTGACTTGTCCAAGGCCACACAGCACACAAGTGGCAGAGCCAGGATTAGAATCCATGACCTGACTCCCATGCCCGGGCTGTAGCCACTATGCCCTGCTGACAGTGTCACAGTCTAGAGGGGGAGACAGACATTGGTTTTAATAAATAAATAGATTACTGATGAACCCGTGACCTCCAGTCCCTGGCCACGCCCCCTTCCTCTGACAGCCATCTGGCCACTGGCTTTCAGGCTGTCCACCAACTGGCCGCTTCTTCTCCCACCTCAGCCCCCGTCACGCTCTTTTCTGTTTTATGGTATTTGTTAAGTGCTTACTGTGTGCCAGGTACTGTACTTAAGTGCCGGGGTAGAGAAGCAGCGTGGCTCAGTGGAAAGAGCCCGGGCTTTGGAGTCAGAGCTCATGGGTTCAAATCCCGGCTCTGCCAATTGTCAGCCGTGTGACTTTGGGCAAGTCACTTCACTTCTCTGGGCCTCAGTTACCTCATCTGTAAAATGGGGATTAAGGCTGTGAGCCCCATGAGGGACAACCTGATCACCTTGTGACCTCCCCAGCACTTAGAACAGTGCTTTACACATAGTAAGTGCTTAATAAATGCCATCATTATAAAAGGTAATCAGGTTGGACACGGTCCCTGCCCCGCTATGGGCTCCCACGCTTAACCCCCATTTTACAGATGAGGTAACTGAGGCACAGAGAAGTCAAATGATTTGCCCAAGGTCACACAGCAGACAAGTGGCGGAGCCAGGATTAGAACCCAGGTTCTCTGACTCTCAGGCCCCTGCTTTTTCCACTAGGCGTATATGCTGCTTTTCCTTCTAAGCAAACTTTCCAACTCCTTCACCTCAGGCTCTCTGGAACGCCCACCCTCCTTCAGTGGCTTCCTGTAAACAATCCCCCTCCTCCAGGAAGTCTTCCCTGAATCAATCAATTGTATTGAGCGCTTACTGTGTGCACAGCACTGTACTAAGCGCTTGGGAAGTACAAGTTGGCAACATATAGAGACAGTCCCTACCCAACAGTGGGCTCACAGTCTAAAAGAGTGGCCTCACAGTCTAAAAGAATAACCCCACCTCTCTGGTTATGCCTCACCTCTCAGGTCTGCCGCCTCGTTGATTTCAATCTCGACTTTCGTTGTCCTTGGTCGGGCTGCTTCTGCTCTTTCGTCAGGTCTACGCTTGGTCATTTGGGTCTGCTTACCTCCCTGTTTTGGCCTCCAAGGGAAGGGACCGGGCTTTTGGCTCCGTTTCTCCCCAAGCACCATGCTCTGCACCTGGACATATCAATCTCATGTGCTACACACCTCAGAGGGTACAGTGAACCCATGTGGGGACGGGGCCGATGTGATCCTCGCCTTTGAGTCAGTCAGTCATTTTTATTGAGCGCTTACTGGCTGCAGAGCACTGTACTGAGCTCTTGGGATGGGATGATTCGGCAACTTAACAGGCACATTCCCTGCCCGCAACGAGCAAGCAAGGGGTGCGGCACAATGCAAAAGTGTACAGAGGACAGTGAAGGGGCTGTGCGGCTGAGTCGGAACCGAGGGTGTGTTCAGTGTGGTTAAATCCGGTGTACTCAAATCCTGCTGCTATTGACGGGGCAGAAGGCCCAGTTGGGCCACAGAGGGCCGTGGGATGGACAGAAACAGCTGTTTCGCCCTTCTGGCTGGCACCCTGATTTTGACCAAACTCGCAGTAGGATACCAGCCAATGGCACCAGCCCGGGATGGGAGGGGAAGGGAAGGAGGGTTGTCCCCTCGGATCCAGAAGTGTGGCCTGAGGCCATCGGGAAGTGGCCCCTCCTACACGGCCCCACATCTGAGATCTAAGCGGGGATGGAGGTGGTGGGTGACTGGAATCTTTATCCCATCTCCAGTGACAGATGGGGATGTGTTGCCTGGGGTGCACTCATTCACCTCTGCCTTTCTTCCCGGGTTTAGGAGATCATTCGCTTTTGGCTCGGAAAAGGAGTTGACGGATTCCATTTTGACGCTGCCAGGTTCCTGCTGGAAGCGACCCACCTGAGAAACGAGCCTCAAGTCGATGGGAGCCAGCCCTCGGTAAGCGCCTGCCTGCCCATTGGCTGCCACTGCCGTGGAGAAGGGGCGTGGAGGGTGGGGCAATGGGGGATCGGGCCAACCTCACACTGGGCCTTTGGCCAGGGAGTGGTGGCCTCGGCTGCCCAAGCCTTAGTTGGCACGGTGCTGTGCTGGCCCAGGGCTCCCCAGCCTGGTACCTGCAGATGGAATTGCGCCTGTGGCCTGGCCCACCCGTGGTAGGCGGCCCCGGGGGTGGGTGGAGGGCAGGACTGGTTGCCAGAGGAGGGAAGGGATGTCCAAGAAGGTGGTGAGTGCTGGCTCCTGGCCCCCAAAGACTGGGGGCATGAAGCAGCGTTCCACGGGCTCCTGGCGTAGGGACAGAAGCCAATGTGCTCTGGATCCAGTCAACAACAAGGGACAGAGAGTACCCTTCATTCCTGCCCTGAAGGGGGGATGGGAACCAGTGGGCATTTCTGGCACCCTCTTCTCAGCTCCCAACTCCTCCTCAGCCACCTCTATGGCCCGGCTTCCCCGGCCCCATCGTCCCCCTGATGCCCACCAACGTTCAGACAACTACCTCTGGTGCTGAGAATTGAGCCGCTGGGGGAGACGATGGGCCTGGGCCGCCTGTCGGGTCACTCTGAGGCAGCAAGGGAGTTGGGAGTGTGAGAGAAAATCGGTGCCCTGGTATCCCTCCCTAATAGGCCACCGTCACTAACTACGCAGACTTGTATCATGACTACACCGCCAACCAAGAGGGGATGCACGACCTTATCCGGGCCTTCCGTGAAACGATGAACCAGTTCAGCAGGGAGCCTGGGCAATACAGGTAACCCTTGTGGGTGTGGGGGATCACAAGATCCCGCCTCACGGGAGGAAGCCAGTGTTTCCTGAGCCCACAGCTGCAGCCTATATTCTCCAATCTGTGCCTGAATGTGACATTGAAAGTGGAGCCTAATTCCCTCTCTCCCTGGGGCTGCTCAAACCAAGCTGTGGTGTGTGGGTGTGTTATTTGTTAAGCACTTACTATATGCCATGCAGTGTAGGGAGCCCAGCTAGTCCCCTACAAGGGCTCAGGCAGTGGCTGGGGGTCATACAGGACGTGGGATTTGCTGTCCCTGACCACACTTTCCAACCTTTCCCTCCTCGGCCGATGGCTGGACTCTGGCTGCCGAAGTTGACGTCGACTCTCGATGGGGGAGATGACCGCCACGGGTCTCGGGATTAGGGCTCTGCTCATGCTGACCGTTTTGTCTTTCCCCGGGGATACTGCACAGGTTCATGGGTGTTGAAGCCAATGGGGAGACAATTGATAGCACCATGATGTACTACGGTCAACCCTTCATCCAGGAAGCGGACTTCCCCATCAACCCTTTCCTCTCCCCCTTTTCAAATTCTTCTGGGAGAAATGTGTTGGACACTGTACTTGCCTGGATGGACAACATGCCCAAAGGGAAATGGCCCAACTGGATGGTGAGAGTGAGAGGACGTACCCCGCAGTGTGTCTTCTGGGTTGGGCTCCCAACATGCCCTTTGAGTCACGGCCTAATGACTGTTCTCGTTCGTTGCAGACCGGAGGCCCTGACTTCACCCGGGTGTCCTCTCGCTGGGGGGAGAACTACACCAACGTCTTAAACATGCTCATGTTGACGCTTCCCGGGACCCCCATCACTTACTATGGGGAAGAAATCGGCATGCGTAATGCGCCGGTGGGCTCTCTGAAGGACACGTACAATCCGGTGAGTGGCTCACAAGCCTGCTGTGGCTAACTGCTGCCATCCGCTCACCCTTTCCAGGCCAGAGAGGGAGGCCCCACAGCTCCATCCCACTGGTGACAATGGCCCGGAATGGCGGTGTTGGCAGATGACTCTATTGCTAGGAAGCAGACCTGTCATGTTGCCTAGGTCTTGCTCACCCAGGGGTCTGCCAGCAGCTCTGCCCAGGGGACACCGGCGTTGGGAACTTCTCCTTATGGCTTGAACTCTTAGACAGGAGTCTTAGGAATTGGAAGCAAAAATATCCATCCTGGGATTATTTTTGAACCACCTCCCTCCTTGTCTTATCCCCACCCAACCACGTTCAGGGCAAAAATGACAGGGCTGGTTCAGTGCTTATGAACGGAGAGGGAGAGAGAGAGCGGTTGTAAATCTACTTGTCAAACACATTAATCAGTACAAGTATTGGGGAGGTGACTAGCTCAGTCCGGCTGCCGTTCTTGGCCCTCTCAATAACCTAGTCCCAACAGCGCAAGTGTTGCTCTGCTTCCCGCTTGCCGTCCGGAGCCCTGACCCCCGGGGGTATTCCGTGCCCTAGGAGACCATCGGCTCCAAGGCCCCCATGCAGTGGAACTCTGAGGACCACGCTGGTTTTACGGAAAGCTCGTGGCCCTGGACACCCGTGAGCGACAACTATGAGACCGTCAACGTGGAGGTAAGGCTGGAGGGGCGAGATCCTAGGCGGGGCTCTCTTAGGGCCGCTATCCCGCCCCAACGCCACAGAGGGCTTGTGTGCATTGTTGCCGTCTTGGCGGAGATGTTTCTGGCAGGTCAGGGGGTGGAGATGTTTCTGGCAGGTCGGGGTGAAGACGCAGCCGGTCCTTGGGCTGCAGAAGGGCTCGTGGGTAGCTGCTGCCCTGGTGGGAGGCGGAGCCCAGGTTGGTGGCTTATCGCCCCGCTCCACCATCCGCGAGGGGCAGAGGAGGTGGGAGAGTCTTGCCCTGTCCCCAGCTCCGGCCCAGGGCCTTCGGCTGCCTCGGAAAGCGCAGCTTGGGGCTACCGGCGAAAGCCTGCTGGTTTCAGAGGGCGGAAGGGTTCTGGCCCCAATCCCACTGTGCCTCGTGTTTTTCAGGTGCAGTCGAAGCAGCCCGGCTCGACGCTGAAGCTGTACCGGGAACTAGGCGCCCTACGGGCCGGCGAGCTGCGGCTGAGCCGAGGTTGGCTGTGTTCCATCTGGAGTGACCAGAACCTGGTGGTCTACAGTCGCGAGCTGGACGGCCTGGACAGAGTGCTCACCATGGTGCTCAATGTGGGAGGGCCAGCCCGGTTGGATCTGCGGAGCCACATTTCGGGGGTCCCCGCCAAGGCCAGCATCCGGCTGGGCACGAACCTCGGTCGTGGGCGCCAGGAGGTGGACACGGCTGTCATCGACGTGGAAACAGGTGAAGGATTGATCCTCGAGTACAAAATGAAGGTTCCTCTTCACAAAGAGGTGGCCTTCAAAGATCGCTGCTTCATTTCTGACAAAGCGTGCTACTCCAGCGCCTTCGATCTCCTGTACAACTTCTGTTAAGCCAGAGGCGGGTACCGCGCTCCAGGCTCGTGGCAGCCTCCTGCGCACAGGCCTGGCAGAACTCAGGCTTGGCTAGGATGAATTCATTAGCGGGGCTAGGCCTTTCCGGGTTGGATCCATGCTGGAAGTTGTGATTGGTATAAAACAAGGTGACACTTGTTTTAAATAAAAATGCAAGCCAGCCTGGGCCCTGCAGCATGGCCCAGATGTTTTGGGCTCTGCGCACGGCTGCTCCTACTCTCCCTAGTCACAGGCACTGCTTCTGCCCGGAGGAGAGGACGAGAGGCTGCTCCAGCCCGGTCCCATCTCTCCAACCCCAGCGGACCTGCCACGGGCCGGGAGGGATGTGAATGTGGGAGATGGGGGAGAGGCCACTGGGCTTTTTAAAGGCTTCCTCGCCTGGTTCTGCATCTCCCACTGGGTCGACGAGACTCCCAGGGGTGGGCTCCACCCCGGCCTTTCTGAGCCCACGGTGCTTCCTTTTGCCTCGTCAGCACGGAGTGGGCGGAGGTGGCCGCAGGCCCAGCTCCTGGTACAGAAAACCCAGCTGGGCTGCAACCTGAGAGAGAACATTTGATATCGGAGGGTGCGGACACTGCTCTGGGCACCTGCTCCACTCCTATTCCAACAGGTGGGGAAAGAGGTGCCTTCCCTCTGGCCCTGGGGGTGGGAGGCGGGCTCTTCCCCTTTCCCCTTACCTCGTTCAGTGTGTCATCCCAGGCACTGCTGCAGTGGCTCCCCTGTGCCCGCACAGCCAGGATCACGGTAGGCTCCGGATTGCCTGCTGGGGTGGGAATGCCGGCTTAGAGGGACCCAGATGTGCCCGGGGCATGGGGAGCGGGCCCCCGGCTGCAGGACCGCCCCCGATATGGGGCGAGTAACAAGTGGTCAAGCAGGTGAGCCGTCCCTGGTGGGAGCTCCCGTGGCATGCCCCGAGAGGCCCGTTATGAATTCTAGCCCGAGAGATGACAGGGTGGCTGGGCCCAGGGTGGGTCAGGGAGACAGATTAACCCAGCCCCGTGACCCACCTGGGGCCACGAGTGAGCGAACACGTACCTCCCAAGGCGCTGTCTCGGCCGTGAGCCCGGATGGCTGCTCTGAGGCTCTGAGTGTATCTGAGCAACCCCTCCAGGGGGATCCGCTGGTCGTTCTCATAGGCCGTGATTCTGACCGATGGGTAACGCTGGGGGAGCAAAGGCGGCCAGGAGAGGGGAGCGATTCGCCAATGGAAGGGGTCATGCCCTTGCACCCCACGCAACACCGGTGGAGAGCGGCATCAGGCAGCTTGCCCCGGCCCGAGAAGGGGAGGGTGAAACCCGCGGTGCGTGTGATGGACGCCGGTCAGTCCCCTGGGCTACACCACTCGCGTGGCAGCGAAGGCGGGTCACATGACCACCCCGCGTACCTGGGGCTTAATGTTGTGGTAGGGGCAGTAGCTCTTCAGGTAGTCCAGGCAGTTTCCCCCGGCCAAGGGATCTCCCCACTCCTCCCGCTCCTCGACCGTGAGTGGGAGCCGCGGGTCCAGCATGGTGTTCACGAGGTCCAGGAACGGTGCCTACAAGAGCGAAGGGTGCTCCCTGGATCCTGTCCCAATGAGGGAGGAGTCCCGAGGTCTCAGAGGGTGCTTAGCCCTCTCAAGGGTCACACCTTCACACCCGGGGCCTCTGGGCCCACTGCCAGCCAGAGGTTACCCTGGGAACGGTCAGCTGGCCCTGCCTGACCCAAGCAATCTGCCTCAGGTTCCACCCTGACAGCAGACTGACTCAGCGGGCGGGGGCCGGGGGTGAGCCGGCCTCGCCGCTACTGCCGAGCTCTTGGCACGGGACCCGGCCCCTTCTCCCAGAACCCCCCGAGGGGACCGGCCCGCAGCCCAGCCCCTCCGCGGCGACTCACGTGCAGAGCCACGGCCCGGAGCAGCTGGGGACTGGTGTTGCACAGAGCTCCGGCCAGCAGGCCGCCGGCGCTGGAGGCCGCGAGCGCGGTTCTCCGTGGCTCCGCCATTCCTCGCTCATGCAGCAGCGCGATGCAAGCCTCCAGGTCGGCCAGGCCGTTGAGCTTGTTCTGTAGGCGGCCATCTCGGTGCCAGCCGAGTCCCAGCTCCCCGCCGCCCCTGCAGCCAGAGGGGTGAGCCCAAGTAGAGCAGTGTGTCACCACCCTCCACCTCTGCCAGCCCAAGGCTCAAGGAACCCACAGGGAGAAGTGGGCATCTAAGGCAACACAACGCGGCATTTCTCTCACTCGAGATCACGGATGGCCCTTGCAGGGGGCCGGAACCTGGTTGGTGCTGGTCCGTCCTCATGCTGATCAGAGCAGAAGTCACCACGGTATTTACTAAGGGCTTACTTTATGCAGAACACTGTACTAAGCACTGGGGAAAAATACCCACGTGAGAAATCGATCCAGTCCTTGACCCCTCCAAGGCTCGCGAGCCAAGGATAAGGGATAGGAGAGGGGATGGGCAATAGACAAAGGAGGAAGGATGACATAACAAAAACACACGAATGACAAAAATGGCACGGACGAGGACCTGGGCAGCTTGAGAGATGGGACTCTGGGTAAGAGGAGCAGAGTTTCAGGCTCCTCGTGGCTCAGAGTCCAACAGTTCCAGCTCGGAATTCACTTCTGGAACTTGAGGCCGTCTCAGGGAAGCTCGGGGGACTCAAAGACTCTTTTGACAGAGGGGAGTCCCCTAGTTTCTGCTTGGTTTCCCTCACTCTCGAGCTCCGCCCCTTCCCTCCGTCCCCCCCATGACTTACCTAACGTGGCAATATGCTAATATCCACCCATCCTCCACTAACATCAGCTTTTCGGCCTTAAAGCTCATGTCCAAGTCTGTTCCGTAAGCTCCATACACATGGATGAGAAGAGGCATCCTCCGCAGGTCCTCGGCGTCTGCTTTATGAAGAACGGTCACCGGCACCAGCGTTCCGTCCTGGAAGTGAAGGCCGGTTTAATTACAGCGGGTGATTCAAAATTCCCGGGTGGCACCCAGACCCTCACAACCCTCGACTGCCAGATTTTCACAGCCCCCTGCAGCCGAGCCCACCCAACCCTCGTCCACTGGGCCTCTGCCCCGTGCTGTCACCAAACCAGCCACGATAATCGTGATTGTGGTATTTAAGCGCTTACTTATGAGCCAAGCACTGTATTAAGCGCTGAGGTAGATATGAGATCACCAGGTCCCACGTGGGGCTCTCAGTCTAAGTAGGAGGGAGAACAAGTATTGAATCCTCATTTTGCAGTTGTGGGAACTTAGCCCCAGAGAAGTGCCCGTAATCACACAGCAGCCCTCGAGTAGCACTGAACGTCTTGGATAAACCACAGCTGGTGAACATTCTGCTTCTGGACCCTCAGGATGGCTCACACAATTTTAGTACTCAACAGAAGTAGAGTGAACGCAAATTTGGCTTCTCAGTTCCTTTCCTGGGATTGGTCAGTCAATCGTATTTATTGAGCACTTACTATGTGCAGAGCACTGTATTAAGCGCTTGGGAGAGTACAATATAACAATAAAGCAGAGACATTCTCTGCCCACAGCGAGCTTACAGCCTGGGGGGGTGTCAGCCAAGAACCACTCCAAATTCCTCGGAGCAACAGCCCCAGGCTCCCTTCCCATGCCCCACGTGCCAGGTCGCAAAGAGCTGGTGTCCGCCAAGGTGGCAGATCATCATCATCATCATCAATTGTATTTATTGAGCGCATGCTGTGTGCAGAGCACTGTACTGAGCGCTTGGGAAGTACAAGTTGGCAACATATAGAGACAGTCCCTACCCAACAGTGGGCTCACAGTCTAAAAGGGGGAGACAGAGAACAAAACCAAACATACTAACAAAATAAAATAAATATGTACAAGTAAAATAAATAGAGTAATAAATATGTACAAACATATATACATATATACAGGTGCTGTGGGGAAGGGAAGGAGGTAAGATGGGGGGGATGGAGGGCGGGACGAGGGGAAGATGGGGTGAACCTCTAGAGGAAGTGCCGTAGAGCCGCAAGCCTGTGCCCATTTCCCCTCTGGGGAGGAAGAATGAAGGAGGCGGAGGTTGGGGCAGGGGGAAACTTTACCTTGCTCTTTGCCTCAAATCGCCCCATGCAGCAGCGGCCGGCGCCTGGCTCCCCAGGTGCCCCTTGCTCCCAGAGGCGGCCTTCGAGCAGCCCGTAGAGAAAGCGCCGAGGGGGCTGCACTGGAGAAGACAGCTGGAAGGCACAGACGTGGCCACCGGGCTCTGGCTGAGGGTCCAGGTGGCAGGCGCAGGCCCAGGCCGGGAGCTGTGGAGAGGCACACGGACCTTGAGCTGGCGGCCCTGCTCCCTCCCTCCCACCCCTCCGTGCCGACGGCCTTTCATCATTTTCTTCTTAAATGGTATTTGTGAAGTGCTTACTATGTACCGGGCACTGTACTAAATGCTGGAATAGATACGAGCTAATCAGGTTAGAGTTGGTCCATGTCCCTCAAGGGATTCACGATCTTAGAGAAGCAGCGTGGCTTAGTGGAAAGAGCACGGGCTTGGGAAGTCAGAGGATGACAATGATGGCATTTATTAAGCGCTTACTATGTGCAAAGCACTGTTCTAAGCGCTGGGGAGGTTACAAGGTGATCAGGCTGTCCCACGGGGGGGCTCACAGTCTTAATCCCCATTTTACAGATGAGGTAACTGAGGCCCAGAGAAGTCAAGTGCCTTGCCCAAAGTCACACAGCTGACAACTGGCAGAGCTGGGATTTGAACCCCTGACCTCTGACTCCAAAGCCCGTGCTCTTTCCACTGAGCCACACTGCTTCTCTAGAAGCAGCGGATTAGAGGATGTAGGTTCTAATCCCAGCCCCGCCACTTGTCTGCTGTGTGACCTTGGGCAAGCTAGTTAATTTCTCTGTTCCTCAGTTACCTCATCTGTAAAATGGAGATTAAAAGTGAGCCCTACGTGGGACAACCTGATTACCCTGTATCTACCCTAATGCTTAGAACAGTGCTTGGCACATAGTAAGTGCTTAAAAATAACAGAAGTACTATTATCCCCATTTTACAGAGTAGGTTACGGAGGCACAGAAGTGAAGTGACTTGCCCACGGTCACACAATAGACATGTGGTGGAACTGGGATTAGAACCCAGGTCCTTCTGACTCCTAGGCACATGCTCTAGCCACTTCCTTAACGGTCCTGATGCCTCAAAACAAGAACAGTCAACCTCAATACCCCCAAACACATTTTATTCCCCTTTTCCTCCTGCCTGTTGGTTCCCATTGCTTAATACATCCACCTATTTCATCATTCACTCAATCGTACCTATTGAATCGTACTTACTGTGTACAGAGCACTGTACTAAGTGCTTGGAAAGTACAATTCGGCAACATACAGGGACAGTCCCTACCTCACAACGGGCTCACAGTCTAGAAGAAGTCTAGAAGCTATTTCATCCTCAGCTTCCTGCAGTTTCC
Source organism: Tachyglossus aculeatus (assembly GCF_015852505.1). Lineage (NCBI taxonomy): Eukaryota > Metazoa > Chordata > Mammalia > Monotremata > Tachyglossidae > Tachyglossus > Tachyglossus aculeatus. The sequence continues at coordinate 826,020 of NC_052074.1, forward strand.
TTGTTCTTCCCGTTACTCCCAGTCTGTATCAATCAGTCAATGGGATTTCTTGAGTACTTATTGCGTGCAGAGCACTGTACTAAGTGCTTGGGACAGTACCATACAAAGGAGTTGGCAGACACAATCCCTGCCCTCAAGGTGCTTTATAAATGGTATTTATTGAGAGCGTACTCCTTGAAGTAGTGCCATACGGAGCGCTCACTGTGTGCACTGTACTCAGTACTTGGGAGTGTAAAGGCAGGTGGACGTGATCCCTGCCCTCAACAATCTGAAGTGAAGCAAGTCACTTCACTTCTGTGCCTCAGTGTCAGTCTAGCGGGGGAAACTGACATTGATGGGAGGAAGCCACAGAGCAGCGCTCAGTAGGTGTTCAGGAAATACCAGCGACCGGCTAATGGAGAGGCTCCTGGAACTTGGACAGGGAAGAGAAGCTGCCCCCGATTGGCCACCTGCCGCCCCCCAACATCGGCCCACGGCGGATCGAGTCCTGGGCAGGGGGGTTCCTCCGCCTGAGGTTCCTGGTTCCAAACAAGGGTCGATTTCTAGCTTGGCACACCGTGGCGGGTTCGAGGATGCAGCCGACCACCCCCGGAGGAATTGGCGGAGGAAGCCCAGTCACTGCGCTTGCAGATTCCGTGTCTACCTCAGAGAGCATATATATGTATATATGGTTGTACATATTTATTACTCTATTTATTTATTTATTTATTTATTTATTTTACTTGTACATTTCTATCCTATTTTATTTATTTATTTATTTATTTATTTTATTTTGTTGGTATGTTTGGTTCTGTTCTCTGTCTCCCCCTTTTAGACTGTGAGCCCACTGTTGGGTAGGGACTGTCTCTATGTGTTGCCAATTTGTACTTCCCAAGCGCTTAGTACAGTGCTCTGCACATAGTAAGCGCTCAATAAATACGATTGATTGATTGATTGATTGAGCAGAGCCCCGGAAGCGGCGATGGGAACGGGCAGCGGTGCGTGAGCACCGTGAGGACGAGTACTTGGATGTTTCTGAGGACGGCCCTGCCCAGCTGCCCCCAATCGTGATCCCACAGTGCGTCAGCGGCTGAGATCCCAGAGAACAGTTTAGACTTATTAGCCTTAGATCCCACTGCTGTCGACTCCCGGGGGAGGAGCCAGGCAAATGCCAAGCACCGTGTCCAACAGCTCTGAAAGTCAAACGTTTTCCTGCTTCCTCAGTTCAAATGGGGGAGGGGAGGGGAAGAGGGAGAGACAGACGACGTGGGGCTCAAGTAAGTGGCGTCCCTAGAACAAAGGCGGGTTCATACCGTAACCGACCGCACCGACCGTTCCCTGAGGGAGACCACGTTGAGGAAGAACTGACTGCGGTGCTTCAGGAACAGGATGCAGTGATCCTCGAACATCTCCAGGTCAACTAGCTTGGTCTTCCCTTTCGTGGTGTGAACAAGCTGCCAGTTCTCCACGCCACAAAAAGCCACGGGTGTCTTCATTAGCTGTGAAGAGGAAAGGGTCGAGAAGGGATGCCCTCGGCCCCCGGAGTCCTGCAGCGGCTCGTGGCCTCGGGCGGGGTGATGACAGACACTCAGAGGAAATGGATTCTGAGAAACTGATTAAAAATGGCACTGGTCAAGCACGGTGTGGCACCCCCTGCCCTCTCTTCCCATTGAGGAGGGCGTCCGGGACTCCTGTTGGAAACAATATAGGTGAGCAGGTGAACTCTGGCCCTAGAGGGGAGGGTTTGCATGAACTCAAAATCGAGATGAAGACTGTGAACCTACTGTTGGGTCGGGACCGTCTCTATATGTTGCCAACCTGTACTTCCCAAGCACTTAGTACAGTGCTCTGCACGCAGTAAGCGCTCAATAAATACGGCTGAATGAATGAATAAATGAATGAATTTACTAAGGCCCCACTGAATGCAATGTACTGTGTTAACTGGGCACATGGGAGATTGCAATAGAAGCATGAGACAATATTAATAATAATTATTATGGTTCTTGTTAAGCGCTTACTATGTACCAAGCACCGTTCTAAGCACTAGGGTGGATATAAGTTAATCAGGTTGGACAGTCTCTGTCCCACATGGGGCTCACACTCTTAATCCCCATTCCCCAGATGAGGTAACTGAGGCCCAGAGAAGTGAAGTGACGGCCCGAGATTACACAGCAGACAAGTCACGGAGCTGGGATTACAATCCAGGGCCTTCTGACTCTCTGGCCCGTGCTCTGTCCACTAGGCCATGCTGCTTCTCTAATCCTCTCCTGATTCTCCTCCTACCCCTCTGGCTACTCCTTCTCAGCCTTTTCTCCAGCTGTTCCTGACCGTCAAGGTTCAGGTTCAGAGTTCAGTTCCAGAAGCCTGTCTCTTCTCAACAAACACTCACTCCCTTGGGGAGCTCATCCGTTCTTGTGGGTCCAACCATCACGCCTTCATGTACATTTCCCAAATCCACCTCGCTAGCCCCGACCTTTCTCCGTCTCCTCCATCTCACATCTCCTCCAGCACATCTGTATGATATCCCACTACCATCTAAACCGGTCCAAAACTGAACTCCCGATCATCCCTCCCACAGCCTTTACACCTCTTAACTTTCCCATCACTGGTAACAACTCCACCATCTTCCCCGTCTCTAAAGCCCCCGATTTTGGCATTGTTCCTCCCTCCTCTTTCAGCCCCCATATTCAGTCTGTCACCAAATCTGTTAGCTCTTTCTCCTCTACATTTCCAGGGCCTGCCTTTCTCTTTCTACCCAACATACTATCCCACTGTCATTTCCCGACTCGATTGCTGTATCAGCCTCCTCACATACCTCCTTGCTTCCAGTTTCTCCCCTCTCCTACCCTGACTTCACTCTGTTGCCCAGATCATTTTTCTAAAATATTGCTTGTCGCACGCCTCCTTACGCCTTGAAAATTTCCAGTGGTTTCCCATTCTTCTCCACATTAATCAATCAATGATATTTACTGAGCACTCACTGCCCACAAGGAGTTTCAGACAGAAACTCCTAACTACAGGCTTTAAGGCATTCGATCAGTTCTCTCCCTGTCACTTCTCCTCACCCCCATCCCTGCCACATTTCACCTTGTGTCCTTCACTCCCTTAACCCGACCTCTTCCCTGTGCCTTGTTCTTATCCTTCACGGCCAAACTCTTGCTCGATCGATCACGGAATACCTTGTACTCTGCAGGCTCGCCGTACGTTGTGACAATGTACAACTCATCGCTACTGTGCTCAACATGGTAGAGGACTCCTGGAAGTCGCTTCTGGACAAGGACGGGCGGGCCCCAGGGCTGGCGACAGTCTACAAACCACACTTCAGATGCGGTCTTGCTGTTACTGTTCACAGTGATGAAGCGCCGGTCTTTGGTGCGGTACAAGTCCACAAAGAATCTGGGAACAGTAGATGGGAGAGGGAAAGTCTTGATTTCTCCACACGCACAACCCTCAGCTGGCATCCCCAAACTCTGGCCCACGACGGCGGCAGAGATGCTAGTGATGCCGCAGAGAACACCGCCCCGCCCCCGCTATGCCCTCTTTCCCGGTCTGGCCACAGGGCTGGGAAGGAGATGAAGGGGGAGAGATGGGAGGGGATGAATACCGGCCTCCTGGATGGTCTTGAGTCTTAAGCCCCCGCCAGATTGCCTGGGATGAGTCCCTGACCCACCACGTGCTCACTCCATCATTTTGCACGGGCTCGGGCCGGGTCTACAGTGTCTGAAGCCAAACCAGTCAGTGGGGAGGACTGGAGAAGAGGGGATCAAGGACCGGGAGCCAGGTGGCCACATCGCCGGCTCGGTGTTCAGTTCGAGCTGAGAATCTCGCCTGCTAGAGCCTGGCTTCTCTGGGGAAGCCCTGAGCATTGGGCTCGATCACCTCCCGCAGAGGGAATGGCCCCAACATCAAAGACAACAATGTAGGTGAAAAAGTGAAACCCACGTGTCCACACTGCACGGAAACTGATGCTCCCTGCTGAGGGACGACTTGACCTCGGCCAAGAGAGAGCGGAAATCAGCAGCCTGCTCCCTGTCACGGATGTATGCCAGGCTGCCTCAAAAAAGCGGCTGGTAAAGCCAACAGTGCGGCCCATTACAGGTTTCCACTCAAATCCACATCTCCCTGGCAAAGCGCAGGAGGCTGTATGTTGGGTCCAGCTTGCTACCAGGAGGCCTCTGGGCATGAACCAAAGAAACCCGGGACCCACACAGAGAAAGAAAAGGGGATTTTCGCTACCCCTGAAACCAGCCTTCCTCGCCGGAGCCCAGCACTACACGAGGGCTGGAGGAAAACTCCACGCCAACTGTGTATGAGTTCACAGGCGCTCCCGGAGTGCAGGGAAAACCCTCCCCATTTTCCCGCTCCTCAGCTTCACATGGTACCTGGGGTCCTGCTCCCTGAAAACGGGCTCGGAACGCTTCCGGCTTCCAAAGCTGCTACGGAACACATCATGGCACCGCAGGCCCCTCTGATGGGTGTGGAACAAGACATCATCTGACGCCCACTCTGGAGGAAGACCAGACGGCAAATAGTTGCCCAAGGAAGATGTGTGAACTCAGGACTTGCGTTAGGGTTTCCAGCCTTCTCTACACATCGACTTACTCTGTCCTATCAAAGCAAGCCCTCAATCATCTTGCCATTCTCTCCTTCCTCCCCTCTGTCATTTACTTCAGTTTGATCACCCCGCTTGAGTCTATGTTCCCCAAAGGCAGGGATCACGTCTACCAATTCTACTGCACTCTCCGAAGCGCTTCACACAGTGCTCGGCACACAGCTGGCGCTCAATCAATTCCACTGACTGATGGGTGGCCAGCATTCTCCTGCACGTATGCTGGCGCCTGCCTGCTCAGACCCATTATGGAGTTGTTCGTTAAAATCACAGAACGGCATTTTCCAGCCAGCCCACCGTGCACCGACTGGAGAGGCCGGAGATCAATCAGCAGTAGCTACTGAGCACTTCCTCTGTGCAGAGCACTGTGCCCAGACACTTGGCCGACTAGACTGCGAGCTCCTTGGAACATCTCTACCAACCCTGATATACTGTATGCTCCCAAACACTTAGTACACTGCTCTGCACACAGGAAGCACTTAATACCATTAATTGGCTGAGTGGTAAAGTACAATAGAATTAGTAAACATGATTCCTGTCATCAAGGAGCTTAAAATTTAACAGGGGAGACAGACACTAAAATAAATTACAGGTAGTGACGAGCCAGAGTTTCAAGACAGGGGCATGAGTGCTGGGGGTGGGGGGTGGGAGGTGGTGGTAGAATGGGTACCTAAGTGTTTAGGAGATGAAGACTGAAACAGAGAAGATGGACTGATTGCCTCAGGCCACCGGCCCCCAGAAGGACACCTAGGCCCTCGCCCTTGCAAGGAATATGTCTCAAGCGCTTAGTTCAATGTTTTGCACACAGTAAGTGCTCAGTAAATACAACTGAACAAATGGGGCAGTGTCAGTGGCCCCCACTCTGGAAGAGGGGCACGGGGGGAAGCTGTGGACTGCTCACCAAAGCTGGACACCCCGGGGATCAAGTCCTCCACTGCCGGGTGCTGGCCGAGCCTCACGATGACGCACGCAGACTCTTCTGAGTCCAAGATCTTCAGACTGGCGGCGAGGTAGCTCCCCTGTTGGGAAATCCTGATGCGCTGAACCAAGGCGGGCCGAGGGGACAGATCTTCAGGGTGCAGCAAAACTTCCACATCTCCATCCGCTAGGCCACCAAGAGACACACGAGGCGGAGAAATGGGGAAACGGAACGCTAGCGTCACCGATTCCTAATGGGCTCTGCTCGGCCCCAGAGCCTCCCTCCAAAAGGAGGCGACTTTAGAGTTGTTTAAAAGAGCAATGAACGCTCTGTGTCTCAGAGGAAGCGAGACTAGTCCCCACCCTGGGCTGTGGGATCTGCACGGTCGGGTCCTGGGGCTAGGAAAGGGTTGGCCCCGGGGCGATGTGTGGCAGCTGGGTCGGGTTGGAGGAAGCGGGCCTGCGCCATACGGCATCACCAAACGGCTCATGGCAACGCCACACGCACTAGTAGAACTTGGGCCCACCCAGGGAGCAGAGCCTCGATGTTCAAAGAGCTTTTGCAGTGGGGCATTCAGGACTTCCTTCGTCGGGGCCAGCTTAGGCTGCAGTGAACCCCGGCCCGGCAAAGAGTGGCTACTCAAGCACATCTTGCACCCCGGGATGCAGACGAAACCAGAAACCGAGCAACAGGATGTGAAAGAGGGGCTAAAGAGAGCTTACCATCTCCGGGCTTGAAGCGCAGTACGCAGCCATCTTCTTCGTAGTACACAAAATCGCCAAATCTAATCTGAGAGCAGAAAACGGGACAGGGAGAGCCCTTAAATGTCTTACAAAGCCAGAGCTAGAGGGTGCGACTGCAAGGGAGAGAACAGGCCAGTCTCGGCCACACCCAGAAGGTCCTGGGCTGCCCGGGACATGCTATCCACCCATCCTGGGTGCCAGAGGGAGGTGAAGGCTCCCGAAACCCAGGAGACGCATCTATTTCCCCTATCTCTAATTTAATGTCTGCCTCCTGTGTAGACTGTGACTCTGCAGAGATTGTGTCTACCGCTCTATTATCTTGTGCTTTCCCAAGTGCTTCGTACAGTGCTCGGCTCACAGTAAGCGCTCAGTAGGCAGTACTGATTGACTGAACTCCCCGCTTCCCCTAAAATCACCAAACCCTTCGCCTGTGCCGGAGATGGCGGTGGTGGGAAATGGATAGAGAGGGTGCCTCAGAGCCCAACAAGGTGGCTGCCCCTCACTCTGCTCTCTAAGCCCTTGGCACCGACACCCCGAGCAAGTTGGGGAAAGCAGCAGGGTTTCTCCCGACCCCACTGGGCCAGGAGGGCTTGCCGATGTTGCTCACTCGAGGCTGGGGCCCGGGAGTCAGGCAAACGACTCGACGGCAACACCGATGCCAAGCGAGGGGCCGCAAATGATCCCGAACAGCTCGAACACCCCCGCACGAGCCAGGGTGGCGTGCCGACAGTCGACACCGACCCGGAGAAGCTTCAGCAGAGGAGTTTTGGTGCTGGTCTGGAGGCCCCTCCTCTCTGGACTCATCTCATCTTCCCCTGCTGCAGGACTCCTCCTGGGCTGGCTGGTGGGGGCGGGCAGCTAGCAGCACCCACAGGAGCCTAACAACGCAATAGGAAGCAACGTGGCCTAGTGGATGGAGCACAAGCCTGGGAGTCAGAAGGACCTGGGTTCTAATCCCAGCTCCGCCACTTTGCTGTGACCTTGGACAAGTCACTTCACTTCTCTGGGCCTCAGTTACCTCTTCTGGAAAATGGGGATGAAAACTGTGAGCCTCCCAGGGACAGGGAATGTGTCCAACCTGATTAGCTTGTATCAGTGCTTGGCCCATAGTACCTGCTTAATGAACACCATTATTTTGATTATTATTATTGTTTTTCCACGGGGCCTATAGGGCAGAATGCTCTGCTGAGAGGAGGAGTGTGAAGCTGGGTCTTTCCCACTGACCTCTGGGCCATCCAGACTGCAGGAGAACTTGTCGTGCGTCTCTTCGATTTTTCTCCTGAAAGCCTGCAGCACCTCCACGTTCCCCAGCGACAGGGACTCCACGTTCCGTCGCTCGGTCTGCAGGTGATCCTGGGGCGACAGTCGGCGGCACCGATTCGCCCCATTGTTGGGCACGAGCCCAAACCCCTTGCTGCCGAGAGCTCAGGCCTGAGGCCCCAAGCCAATGTTCAGGGGTGGTGGCGGCAGCGACACTGACAGCCCTTTTGGAACCCCCACCCCCCAGTTCACCCTACGGCGGCAAAAGTCTTGTGTGTGAAAAGGCAAACTGAGAACCTAGAGGAGACCCTTCCGGCCAGAGGGCTGCAGTTCCTTTCATTCCCAGGGACAACATTTAGGCGTACCATATGGTCCCGTGGTCCACACTTGCAGGAGAGGAAGCCCAAGACTCTTGCCTTTAGTATTACTAATAATTAGTAGTATTTACTGAGGGCCTGCCGGGTGCAGACACTTCTCCCCCACTGAGCTTCCCGACAACTGACCATCACTCAAACAACTCTCACCTCAAAGGAGGAGAAGCTTCGGCTCGGGGCACTTCTTGCCGGTGGTGGCCTTGGGCATCTGTGGGGCTGACCCCAGGCCCCGGGAGTTCCTCCCACTCTCGGCCCCCATGCCGCCTGGCTGCCGGCTGCCGGCAGCCGGCCGGGGTGCCACAGTTCTTGCCCCTGGAGGCCCTTCCCAAACTGCCAGGAGTTCACTCGCAGCGCCCGGAGGATGAGCCTGGCTCTCTGGTGCATGGCTACTGGCCGCTCTACCGTCTTCTATCTCCACTCCGGGATTCCAAAATGCCAGGCCCAATTTCTCCGTTCCTCAGAGACCATGAACCAACTGTCTTCCTGGGGGCATCAGGGGAGATATTCAGTGACTGTTCGGGGAACGGCCTTGAGCGGACTGGCTCACTGGTGGAAAAGGAAATGCTAGAGTCCAACTTTCCATCTCGGGCAAGGGGGGACAGCTCCTTGGTGGCTCGGTATCCCAGAGATCCCTGGGATGCCCCGGTGAAACCTGCCAAACCAAAATGATATGTTACAGACAATCGCCTGACTCCAACCTAAGATCATCATCATCATCAATCGTATTTATTCAGTGCTTACTGTGTGCAGAGCACTGTACTAAGCGCTTGGGAAGTACGAATTGGCAACATATAGAGACAGTCCCTACCCAACAGTGAGCTCACAGTCTAAAAGGGGGAGACGGAGAACAAAACCAAACATACTAACAAAATAAAATAAATAGAATAGATATGTACAAGTAAAATAAATAAATAAATAGAGTAATAAATATGTACAAACATATATACATATATACAGGTGCTGTGGGGAAGGGAAGGAGATAAGATGGGGGGGATGGAGGGGGGACGAGGGGGAGAGGAAGGAAGGGACTCAGTCTGGGAAGGCCTCCCGGAGGAGGTGAGCTCTCTGTAGGGCCTTGAAGGGAGGAAGAGAGCTAGCTGCATGCCTGAGTATTTCTTGCAGCTACTTAATGGACCGTCCCAGCCACCTGGGGAGGCTGAAACTACCTGGCCATGTCAGGAGCTGCTGTATGCCTGGGCAAGCTGGGCCAAGTGTAGAGACCGGCCAGGAGAAATGGTGACCTGATCCCTTGGATTTACTAATAGTATAAGCACTATGTGCCAAGATCTAAGGGCTATGAATGCATACAAGGTAATCAAGTTGGCTCACAGTCTTAATCCCATTTTACAGATGAGGTAACTGAGGCACAGAGAAGTGAAGTGACTTGCCCAAGGCATACAGCAGACAAGCAACAGAGCCAGGATTTGAACCCAGGACCTAATGACCCCCAGGCTAAAGTCTTCTATAGGGACTGAATGATACCAAGATTTGCTTTTAGACTGTAAGCCCACTGTTGGGTAGGGACTGTCTCTATATGTTGCCAGCTTGTACTTCCCAAGCGCTTAGTACAGTGCTCTGCACACAGAAAGCGCTCAATAAATACGATTGATTGCTTGATTGATTTGAGTAGAGGTTCTGCACACAGAAGGTGCTCAACAAATGACAGTAAAATGACAACATTCATTCCCTAAAACAGGTCCCTACTGAGGTGCTGCCTCCCCAGAAAAAGGAAAGTGGAGGATTGCGTTGATTAACTGGATTACTGAGGGGAAAAGACCTGCTTTGGAGGAAAAAAAAAATGGGGGTTCCAGAATTACACAATTCATCTTTTAGGTCAAATTCCCCCAAATGGCATTTCAGAGAGCTGACACCGGTTAACAGGTGGCAGTATGGGCTTCTGGGAAGGGCATGGGCTTAGGGTCGGGGGAATCGGATCCAAATCCCAGCTCTGACACCAGCTTGACGGCAAGCCGCTCAACCTTGCAGTGCCTCCCGTTTCCTCATCTGTAACACAGGGATAGCTCCCCTAGAATGCACAGTTCCACTCTTGCAGGGCCCCAGGCTAGGGAAAACTCTTTTGCTCATTAACTCATTAGTTCTCATTCCGGGACCAACCTGGCATGCCTGAGCGCAACTATTTTGACGCAGCTGTTCTGCACCCAGACGGATGCATGCTGCCAGAAGAATGCTCCTAATTCTGTCATCGCCTTCTAGCTGAACCCCATAATTAACACCTGCACTATGACTGGATGTGCTCTCCTTACCTCAGGGACGTTGCAAGCATAAAATAACTGGGGTGAAAATGCTTTAGGGGGAAAAAAAAGTGAACCAATATAAGGTTTCTCTTTTCTATTTCAATGGTCTTTGTTAAGGGCTTCCTCTGTGCCAGGCATTGTACTAAGTGCTGGGGTAGATAAAAGCTAATCAGTTCCGGCTCCACCAATTGTCAACTGTGTGACTTTGGGCAAGTCAGTTAACTTCTCTGTGCCTCAGTTACCTCATCTGTAAAATGGGAATTAAGACTGTAAGCCCCATGTGGGACAACCTGATCACCTTGTAACCTCCCCAGTGCTTAGAACAGTGCTTTGCACATAGTAAGCGCTTAATAAATGCCATTATTATTATTATCATCAGATTGGATACAGTTCATATCCCACTTGGGGCTCACAGTCTTAAGCCCCACTTGACAAATGAGGTAACAGAGGCACAGAGAAATGAAGCGACTTGCCCCAAGTCGCACAGCAGACAAGTGGCTGAGCTGGGATTAGAACCCAGATCCTCTGATTCCCAGGCCCGGGCTCTTTCCCCTAGGCTGCACTGCTTCACATGAAAATAAACTGTACAAGAGAGGGAAGGAGAGCAGGATGTTGGATGTACACTGCAATCCTTCATGCCCCGTGAAGTGCCTCCCAGAAATCAATCAATGGTATTTAATCAATCAATCAATCTTATTTATTGAGCGCTTACTGTGTGCAGAGCACTGTACTAAGCGCTTGGGAAATACAAGTTGGCAACATATAGAGACAGTCATCATCATCATCAATCGTATTTATAGAGCGCTTACTGTGTGCAGAGCACTGTACTAAGCACTTGGGAAGTACAAGTTGGCAACATATAGAGACAGTCCCTACCCAGCAGTGGGCTCACAGTCTAAAAGGGGGAGACAGAGAACAAAACCAAACATACTAACAAAATAAAATAAATAGAATAGATATGTACAAGTAAAATAAATAAATAAATAGAGTAATAAGTATGTACAAACATATATACATATATACAGGTGCTGTGGGGAAGGGAAGGAGGCAAGATGTGGGGGATGAAGAGGGGGACGAGTGCTTGGGAAGTCCAAGTTGGCAACATATAGAGACAGTCCCTACCCAACAGTGGGCTCACAGTCTAAAAGGGGGAGACAGAGAACAAGACCAAACATACTAACAAAATAAAATAAACAGAATAGATATGTACAAGGAAAATAAATAGAGTAATAAACCTGTACAAACATATATACAGGTGCTGTGGGGAAGGGAAGGAGGTAAGATGCGGGGGATGGAGAGGGGGACGAGGGGGAGCTATTTACTGAGTGCTTACTATGTGTAGAGCACTGTACTAAGTGCTTGGGACAGTACAATATTACGGAATGAGCGAACACATTCCCTGCCTACAGTGAGCTTACAGAAAGCCGGGGGAAGCTCAGGAAAAAGAAATGATTGAACAGGGACCAGCACCCAGTTGTGTGAGCCCCCTACCCCCATGAACCTCAGCCCAGGAGTCTAACAGAAGCACAAAGACCCTGGAGGAACCTTGTGCTGGTTGTCCTCCAGGACACCTCCACTCATGGTTAGGGATGAATCACCCAAGACCCCCTGATTCTCCCTTTAATAACCCAGTTTTCCCCCTCTAATAGCCTACCGTAGGTCTTTTTGTCCACTAATCAACCCGAACCCTTCTTGAACCCACTGATAATAATTATGGTATTTATTAATCACTTATTAGGTGTCGAGCCCTGCGGTAGACAAAATATAATCGATCATATAAAACGCAGCCCCTGTTCCACACAGGGTTTCCAGTGTAAGGGTGGGGAGGTAGAACAAGGTATTTTAACCTCGTTTTACAAGTGAAGAAACTGAGGCACGGAGATAGTAATAACAATAATTATGGCATTTGTTAAGTGCTTACTGCGTGCCAAGCACTGGGGTAGATAGAAGGTAAGCAGGTTGTCCCACGTGGGGCTCACGGTCTTAATCCCTATTTTACAGATAACGTAACTGAAGCCCAGAGAAGTTACAACCTGATCACTTTGTAACTTCCCCTGGGCTTAGAACAGTGCTTTGCACATAGTAAGCGCTTAATAAATGCCATTATTATTATTATAGTAAGCGCTTAACGAGTACCACTAGTATTATTATTATTATTATTACAGAGCCCTGCACACAGTAAGCGCAAGATAAATACCACTGACTGACTGTGGCCCTGGGTTAAACCGATTACCCGCAGCACCTGTATATATGTTTGTACATATTTATTACTCTATTTATTTATTTATTTTACTTGTACATCTCTATTCTATTTATTTTATTTTGTTAGTATGTTTGGTTTCGTTCTCCGTCACCCCCTTTTAGACTGTGAGCCCACTGTTGGGTAGGGGCCGTCTCTAGATGTTGCCAACTTGGACTTCCCAAGCGCTTAGTCCAGTGCTCTGCACACAGTAAGCGCTCCATAAATACGATTGATTGATTGATTGATTGATTACCTGAATCCTTGCTGAGCCGGACAATCCGGGACAGTGTAGGGACCCGAATCGGGCCCAGAGAGGTATCAGGAAGGACGATGGGCCGCAAGGAGTTGGGTCACAGTTCAGAAGCGCGACCTGCCGCCACGAGCAAGGGTTAATCACTGCCGCCGCCGCCGCAGGCTGCTTAAAGGAGCGTCGAATATCGAAGCCGCCGCAGCCGCCATATTTAGTAAGGGCATGGCCCGTGAGGGCTCTTCAGAGCCCGTTAGCGCTCAGATCTGGCTTTTATCTTTTCTTACGAGGGCTTAGAGGCGCGTAGGTGCGCTTAGACCGGTTCTCCCGCCCTCTTGAACCCGCCAACCGGCTTCTCTCTGCCCTTAGTCAAGATGGCCTCCAGGGCATCAAGTAGAATGCCGAGGGGCGGCGCCGCCGGAGCGGCCGCCTGGTTACCGAGGTGACGCGTGGACCCGGAAGCGTGGCGGCCCGGCGGCTGCCGCGGGTCCTGGCAGGGGAAAGGGGGGCAGGTCCTGGCAGGGGAAGGCGGGCCTCCTCCCGCGGGATGGAGCCGCAGGCCCGGGACCCTCCGGGACTCGCCAGGTGGAAGCTGCTCCGGCAGGTAAGCGGCCAGGGCTCATTCATTCAATCGTATTTATTTTCTCATTCAATCAATCAATCAGTCGTATTTATTGAGCGCTTACTGTGTGCAGAGCACTGGACTAAGCGCTTGGGAAGTCCAAGTTGGCAACAACTTGTTGTTTCCCCCCCCTTTTAGACTGTGAGCCCACTGTTGGGTAGGGACTGTCTCTGTATGTTGCCAACTTGGACTTCCCAAGCGCTTAGTCCAGTGCTCTGCACACAGTAAGCGCTCAGTAAATACGATTGATTGATTGATTGAGCGCTTACTGTGTGCAGAGCACTGGACTAAGCGCTTGGGAAGTACAAGTTGACAACACCTAGAGACGGTCCCTGCCCAACAGCGGGCTCACAGTCTGTGTATATGTATATATGTTTGTACGTATTTATTACTCTATTTTATTTGTACGTATTTATTTTATTTTGTTAATATGTTTTGTGTTTTTGTCTGTCTCCCCCTTCTAGACTGTGAGCCCGCCGTCGGGTAGGGACCGTCTCTAGATGTTGCCAACTTGGACTTCCCAAGCGCTTAGTCCAGTGCTCTGCACACAGTAAGCGCTCAATAAATACGATTGATTGATTGATTGATTGATTGAGCTCTGTTGCCAACATGGACTTCCCAAGCACTTAGTCCAGTGCTCTGCACACAGTAAGCGCTCCATAAGTACGATTGAAAGGGGGAGACAGACAACAAAACATATTAACAAAATAAAATCTAGTGGAAGAGACACTAAAGTGACAGGGAAAGCAGAGAAGCAGTGTGGTCTAGTGGACAGAGCCTGGGTCCGGGAGAACCTGCGTTCTAATCCTGGCTAATTGCTTGGTGTTTCCAACCTCCACACATCTGCCAAACTAGCTCTCTTCCTCCCTTCAAAGCCCTACTGAGAGCTCACCTCCTCCAGGAGGTCTTCCCAAACTGAGCCCCCTTTTTCCTCTCCTCCTCCCCATCCCCCCCACCCTACCTCCTTCCCCACCCCCACAGCACTTGTATATATTTGTATGGATTTATTATTGTATTTATTTTACTTGTACATATTGACTATTCTATTTATTTTGTTAATTATGTGCATATAGCTATAATTCTGTTTATTCTGACGGTTTTGACACCTGTCTACATGTTTTGTTTTGTTGTCTGTCTCCCCCCTTCTAGACTGTGAGCCCTCTGTTGGGCTCTATCTGTTGCTGACTTGTTCTTCCCAAGCGCTTAGTACAGTGCTCTGCACATAGTAAGCGCTCAATAAATACGATTGAATGAATGAGTGAATGGCACATAGTAAATGCTCAACAAATACCACAATTATTGTTATTAGGGTAAGGTGGGCCTGGAGACCTACCTTCTTCTCTTGCCCCTGCCCCTGGGCAGAGGAGTAGTTTTCTGGGCTGGTTTCATTTGCTTTTAGACTGTGAGCCCACTGGTGGGTAGGGACTGTCTCTCTATGTTGCCAACTTGTACTTCCCAAGCGCTTAGTACAGTGCTCTGCACACAGTAAGCGCGCACTAAATACAATTGATTGATTGATTGGCCCAGGTCACTGCCACCGTCTTTGGCTCTGGCCGCCTCCACCTTGGCAACTGGAGGACCGAACTCACCTCGCTGCAGGTTGAACTTCCCAGATTGAGCCCCTTCTTTCCTCTCCCCCTCGTCCCCCTCTCCATCCCCCCGCCTTACCGCCTTCCCCTCCCCACAGCACCTGTATATATGTATATATGGTTGTACATATTTATTACTCTGTTTATTTATTTATTTATTTATTTTACTTGTACATTTCTATCCTACTTATTTTATTTTGTTGGTATGTTTGGTTCTGTTCTCTGTCTCCCCCTTTTAGACTGTGAGCCCACTATCGGGTAGGGACTGTCTCTATGTGATGCCAATTTGTACTTCCCAAGCGCTTAGTACAGTGCTCTGCACATAGTAAGCGCTCAATAAATACGATTGATTGATTGATTGATTGAACTTGGGCTCGGCCTAGTTTCAGGCTGTATTTATTGAGCACAGTAAGCGCTCAATAAATACGATTGATTGATTGATTCCCGAGGGTCTTTTTTCTTTTCCTAAGGTGTTGCCCCTGACGGCATCTCCAGCTTCCTCTCTCCAGGCCTTCCCGCCAGTCCTCCCAGGTTCGGGCTCTCGGTCTCTCGGTGTCTCTGCCAGACGTACTGCTCTGCCGGCTGTCGGAGGGTGGGGGACCCAGCAAAGGGTGCAGGGCGGGTGCCCATCATGGTTGCTCTCCACCCATCCTGCCAGGAGTGTCCTCTTCCCTGCCTCAGCTTGAGCCCAAGTGCCCGGCCAACTGACCGGGCAGGCGGGCCTGACCCAGGAAGGCCTGGAAGGGCTGGCAGACATTTTAATAATAATAATAATGACATTTATTAAGCGCTTACTATGTGCAAGGCACTGTTCTAAGCGCTGGGGAGGTTACAAGGTGATCAGGCTGTCTCATGGGGGGTTCACAGTCTTCATCCCCATTTTACAGATGAGGGAAGTGAGGCCCAGTGAAGTGACTTGCCCAAAGTCACCCACCCTCTCCCCCTTGTCCCCCTCTCCATCCCCCCATCTTACCTCCTTCCCTTCCCCACAGCACCTGTATATATGTATATATGTTTGTACATATTTATTACTCTATTTATTTTACTTGTACATATCTATTCTGTTTATTTTATCTTGTTAGTATGTTTGGTTTTGTTCTCTGTCTCCCCCTTTTAGACTGTGAGCCCACTGTTGAGTAGGGACTGTCTCTATATGTTGCCAACTTGTACTTCCCAAGCGCTTAGTACAGTGCTCTGCACACAGTAAGCGCTCAATAAATATGATTGATGATGGTGGAGCTGGGATTTGAACCCATGACCTCTGACTCCAAACCCCAGGCTCTTTCCACTGAGCCACGCTGAGCTTGGAGCCTCAGGGGATCCGAGGGGACCAAGTTCTGCCACAGTCCTGCATTTCCGGAGCTAGCGTTGCCCATGTCTGCAGAGGGGTGGTTTTCGGGGCGTCCTGTCAGTCGGTCAGTTAGTTGCATTTATTGAGTGCTTACTGTTTGCAGAGCACTGTACTAACCGCTTGGGAGACTAGACTGTGAGCCCGTTGTTGGGTAGGGACCGTCTCTATATGTTTCCGACTTGTACTTCCCAAGTGCTTAGTACAGTGCTCTGCACACAGTAAGCACTCAATAAATGCGATTGAATGAATGAATTTAGCAATGAACAGACACATTCTCTGCCCACAACGAGCTTACAGTCTGGGAGGGGGTGGAGACAGACATTAATAGGAATAAATAAATTACAGATATAGACATAAGCGCTGTGGGGCTGGGAGGGGGGATGAATAAAGGGGGAAAGTCAGGGCCACGCAGAAGGAGGTGGGAGAAGAGGAAAGGAGGGCTTAGTTGGGAAGGCCTCCTGGAGGAAATGTACCTTCAATAAGGCTTTGAAAGGAGGGAGAGTAATTGTCTGTTGGATCTGAAGAGGGAGGGCATTCCAGGCTAGAGGCAGGACGTGGGTGTTAGCCGTAATCTTCTCCGGCCCTGGGCCGGCAAGAAGGGCTTCTGAGCTCCTGCGGCAGATCGGGTTAGACCTTCCACATGAGACTTGATTGCCCTCTCAGCCTGCAAAGCAGCAGAAGCTGTTAATGGCAGGGAAATTCCCAGGCCTCCAAAATCGCATCGAAGTCCCAGCTAATTTGCCTTGCCGTCTTGTGGCTGTCAGTTGCCACGGCTGATGACCTTGTTGTTATGTTATGGGACATAGGCTTTCCATACGGCACAAGTCCCCGCTAGCCTCGACTTCGCGGCAGCTGAAATCGTTTCCGTCCTCAGCCAAAGTGTAAGCGGATGGACGGTTCTCTCCCTTGGTACCCTGGCAGGGGTTGCTCTTGTGCCTGGAATTGTACAGCGTTGATGGGAACTGCTTGTCCTTTCTCCATTGTACAGTCACAAAATGGCAGAATGACAAACAACTAAGAAGAGTAGTTCGATGCTGGGTTGTTGTTTTCTTAAATGGTATTAAGCGCTTACTGTGTGCTTGCGACTGTACTAGGGTAGCAGGTAATCAGGTTGGATTTGGACTCTGTCTCACATGGGGCTCAAAGTCTTAATCCCCATTTTACGGATGAGTTCCTGAAAAGCCTCCAGAACTTGGCTTATTTAATGATAATAGCAGTAATAATAATAATGATAATGACTGTGGTATTTGTAAAGTACTTACTATGTTTGAGAAGCAGCATGGCTGAAAAGCCTCCAGAACTTTGCTTATTCAATGATAATAGTAGTAATAATAATAATGATAATGATTGTGGTATTTGTAAAGTACTTACTATGTTTGAGAAGCAGCATGGCTCAGTGGAAAGAGCACGGGTTTTGGAGTCAGTGGTCGTGGGTTCAAATCCCGGCTCCGCCAATTGTCAGCTGTGTGACCTTGGGCAAGTCACTTAACTTCTCTGGGCCTCAGTTACCTCATCTGTAAAATGGGGGTTGACTGTGAGCCCCCCGTGGGACAACCCGATCACCTTGTATCACCCCAGCGCTTAGAACAGTGCTTTGCACATAGTAAGCGCTTAATAAATGCCATCATTATTATTATTATTATAGCATTGTACTAAGTGCTGGGGTAGATACAAGATCATCAGATCCTATATGGGGCTCACAGTTTAAGTAGGAGGGAGAACAAGGATTGAATCCCCATTTTGCAGATGAGGCAACTGAGGCATAGAGAGTTAGAGTCAGTCAATCGTATTTATTGAGCGCTTACTGTGTGCAGAGCACTGTACTAAGCACTTGGGAAGTACAAGTTGGCAACATATAGAGACTGTCCCTACCCAACAGTGGGCTCACGGTCTAAAAAGGGGAGACAGAGGACAAAACCAAACATATTAACAAAATATAATAAATATAATAGATATGTACAAGTAAAATAAATAAATAAATAGAGTAATAAATATGCACAAACATATATACATATATACAGGTGCTGTGGGGAATGGAAGGAGGTAAGATGGGGGGAATGGAGAGGGGGACGAATTAGAACCTTGGTCCTCTGATTCCCAAACCCATGAACTTCCCACGAGTCCATGTTGCTTCTCTGAGGTTGCCGAGGACCTTCATTTCCTTCCCGGTTGTTTCAAAGAGATGATGGCCCAGGGTCTCTCTGAACTGTCTCCCCAAAATCCAGTCTCTTCCAGGAAGTCTTCCCGTCCTGAGTGGACTGGAGGGGTGCACGATCCTCTCCATCCCAGTGACCCCATCTGTTCAGTGGCTTCCCTTTCAGAAGCGGTGTGGCCTAGTAGCAAGAGCATGGGCCTGGGACTCAGAAGGGCCTGGGTTCTAATCCTGGCTCCACCACTTGTCTGCTGTATGACCTTGGGCAAGTCACTTCATTTCTCTATGCCTCAGTTCCCTCCTTTGCAAAATGGGGATTCAATACCTGTTCTCCCTCCTACTTAAACTGTAAGCCTCTTGTGGGATCTGATTGTTTTGTATCTATCCCTGCACTTAGTACAGTGCTTGAAACAGTAAGTACGTAACAGATACCACAATTATTATTATTATAAGTGTGCCAAGTTGTGGAGGCTTTTCAGGAACCTGTCTGTAGTTTCACCATCAGCTGTTTGGAATCTTTCTGGATCCAATCAATCAATCAATCAATCGTATTTATTGAGCGCTTACTATGTGCAGAGCACTGTACTAAGCGCTTGGGAAGTACAGACCGTACAGATCCACACCGTAGCCTGTCTCAGTTTGTCCCAAT
Source organism: Tachyglossus aculeatus (assembly GCF_015852505.1). Classification (NCBI taxonomy): domain Eukaryota; kingdom Metazoa; phylum Chordata; class Mammalia; order Monotremata; family Tachyglossidae; genus Tachyglossus; species Tachyglossus aculeatus. Next base: position 845,011 of record NC_052074.1, read on the forward strand.
TTCCTTCTTTGTAAAGTGGAGATAGGGGGAGGGAGAGGGTTTCCACTGGCCCAGGCTTGGGAAGCCTTTGGGAATTCCTCCCAAGGCTTATTTATGGAGCCAAGTCTTGGGAATAGTCAGTCCCATGGCCAGGAGCAATCTGTGCTGAGTGGGGGAATAGTGAAGAAAGCTCATTTTAGAAAGATTGGTGGCCGGGGGTGGGTGGGGGGGGGAGAGAAATAAACATAAAATCCCATCTCCTCCAAGAGGTCCTTCCTGTTTTAGGACTCCCTTTTGCTTCACTTATGCATTGGTGTCTCTTCCCCTTAACTGCTTTGATTTCCATCCCTCCCCCAGTCATTTATTTTAAAGTCTGTTTCCCCCTCTAGACTGTGATCTCCTTGTGAGCAGGGGTCCTGTCTACCAACTGTATTGTATTGTCCCCTCCCAAGCGCCTAGTACAGTGCATTGCACACAGTAAGCACTCAGTAATTATCACTGATGGATGAGGAAAAGAGAGGAAAGAGTTGAGAGATAGGAGAGAGTAGAGAAAGAGGTAGGGAAAGGTAGAGATAAGAGGGAGTGGTAGAGATAGACATAGAGAAGCAGCGGGGCCCAGTGACTAGTGCACAGGCTTGGGAGTAAGAAGGACCTGGGTTCTCATCTCGGCTCTGCCACTTACCTGCCATATGACCTTGGGCAAGTCATTCTGCTTATTTGTGCCTCAGTAACCTCATCTGTAAAATGGGGATTAAGACTTAGCCACATGTGGGACATGGACTTTGTCCAATGTGATTAGTTTGTATCTATCCCAGTGTTTAGAACAGTACTCGTAAGTACTTAACAAATACCATCATTATTATTCTTATTAGAGGAGAGAGAGGTAGAGAGAGATAGAAGAGGTAGAGATAGGGGAAGAGAGAGACAGGAGAGGTAGAGATAGAGGAAGAGAGAGAGAGAGAAGGAGAGATGGAGGGATAGGAGGTGGAGAGAGAGGAAAGAGGTAAAGAGGAGGAGAGAGAGATGGTGGAGAGGAGAGAAAGATGGAGAGTGAAGTAGAGATAGGAGAGAGAGATGAAATAGTCTGCTGCAGCCCAAGTGAGCTTTGTGGGAGTTTGAAGCCTCCCAACCAAACAAGCCAAAATAGTGATTGCCAAGCAACAAAGCGCTGATTGCTCAATTCTAACGTGGCAAATTTCACAAATGTTTCTGGGAGCTCATCTAACCAAAACCAAGCTCAATTAAGAAGCTGTGTTAAATATCAACCATATTGTGGAAACATTTTGAAGCCAGAGGATAATAATAATAATAATAATAATAATAATAATAATGGTATTAAGCGCTTACTGTGTGCAAAGCACTGTTCTAAGCTCTGGGGAGGTTACAAGGTGATCAGGTTGTCCCACGTGGGGCTCACAGTCTTAATCCCCATTTTATAGATGCGGTAACTGAGTCACAGAGAAGTGAAGTGACTTGCCCAAGGTCACATAGCTGACAATTGGCAGAGCCGGGATTTGAACCCATGACCTGTAACTCCAAAGCCCGTGGTCTTTTCCACTGAGCCACACTGCTCATTGCTTATAAGCATTGCTTATTCAATCTGTACAGAGGAGCAATCTTGTTGTTTCAACTAGAGCTCTGGATCGACTCTTGATTTTTTTTTTCCATTCCCTCCTCTTGCTGTTTTACTTGGTGACCATTTCCCATCAGATCTCTTGAGCCTTATGGTGGACTGGGGGTCCCTGGGGTTCAGTCACTTAGCCTGGTGACGTATGGCCAGCTACTGAGGCTTGAAGTTTACCAGGAGAACATCAGAAAAACAGAGACGACTGCCTCTCTGCTTTTCCCTTTTGAAAACAGCCCCCTCGACTTCCCATGGGGGATTTTTCATGGCCAGGAAAATGCAAGTCGGTTTACTTGCCTACATTGGCTGTAACAAAACCTGCTCCGACAGAAGCTTTTGGGGAAAGCAAGTCATTTGAAAATGATGCATGGGTGATTTTTTTTTTCCCCCTTACACCTGACTTGGAAGTTGAATGCAGAATGTAAGCTATCAATCAATCAATCAATGGTATTTATTGAGTGCTTACTATGTGCAGAGCACTGTAATGAGCACTTGAGAGAGTACAATACAACAGAATTAGCAGACATGTTCCCTGTCCGTAATGAGCTTACAGTCTAGAGACTGTAGGAGAATGTAAACTCCTTGTGGGCAGGGGTCATGTCTGCCAACTCTGTTGAATTTTACTCTCCCAAGTGCTTAGTACAATGCTCTGTACACAGCAAGCACTCAATAAATACCATTGACTGCGGAAGCTTTTTATTGTCGAACCGTGAAATGCAGAGTGCCTTCTCTACCCTTGGAAAACAGCGCAAACATCTGGCAACCTCTCCGATAGCCTTCATCCATTTAAGTTGGTCAGTGCTCCTCTGGGGAACTGGAATTGTGTCTAGGGAAACGTTTGATCCACTTGGATTCAACACATCTCCCTGTAGGGAGCAGCCTGGTTGGCAGTGAACCAGCGGATGAGAACTGGGGGTTGCTCTCTCTCCCCTCGTTGCCGTGCCAGGGCTCAGCGGCATCTTCACTGACCCCGGAGCAGAGATGGGGGCTGATGCTCCAGGGTGGTACTGATGAAGAGGGTGAGGGGTGGGTGGGGAGACAGCCAGCCAGCACCAAGTTGCACAGCACTGCCCAGTACTGTACCATATATAGGGGCACAGCAGCCTGGCAGGCCACCTTTTGGCCCCGATGCCCGGATGCCTATGTCAGCTATGTGACTTCTAGACTGTGAGCCCACTGTTGGGTAGGGACCGTCTCTATATGTTGCCAACTTGTACTTCCCAAGCACTTAGTACAGTGCTCTGCACACAGTAAACGCTCAATAAATACGATTGAATGAATGAATGCCTGTTTTAGAGAGCGTCGACCAGGTCTGCCGAACATTTGAGATGGTGCCCGGCATGCTTTCAGACTGGCAGGTACATGCGTATTATCTGACGATGAAGATATGTCAGAGCCTAATAATCTTAGGTTCTCCAGAAGACAGGCTTCACAGTGCACTGGAGACCAGAGAACAGATCTCAGCTCTTGTAAGTAGTTTATCTTATAGGCTTTGGTTATTATTGTTGATAATCATAATCACCATAAGATTATAGAGTAGATAATCTTAGCGGCATAGAGTATAAGCAGATTTGACACTGTCCCTATCCCATATGGGGACAATTGATCAATCAGTCATATTTATTGAACACTTATATGCAGAGCACAGTACTAAGTGCTTGTTGGAGTACAATACAACAGAAATAGTGGACCTGTTCCCTGCCCATAATGAGGTGACAGTATAGAGGGAGGGAAAGCAGGATCTTATCTCCATTTTTACAGATGAGGAAGCTGAAGCTCAGAGAGGTTAGGTGACTCACCTAAAGTCATGTAGCAGGCCAGTGGCAGACCTGGGACTTGAACCTGGGTTTCCTGACTCCCAGGGCACACTGCCTTGAATGGTGTGGTATGATGTGGCTATAGTAATAATTGTGGTATTTGTTAAGCACTTACTATGCACCAAGCACTGTTCTAAGTGCTGGGTAGACACAAGCTAATCAGGGCAGACACAGTCCCTGTTCCAAATGAGAGGGTCACAGTCTTAATCCCCATTTTACAGATAATAATAAAATAATAATAATGGCATTTATTAAGCGCTTACTATGTGCAAAGCACTGTTCTAAGCGCTGGGGAGGTTACAAGGTGATCAGGTTGTCCCACGTGAGGCTCACAGTCTTCATCCCCATTTTACAGATGAGGTAACTTAGGCTCAGAGAAGTTAAGTGACTTGCCCAAGGTCACACAGCAGACATGTGGTGGAGTCGGGATTCGAACCCATGACCTCTGACTCCAAAGCCCATGCTCTTTCCACTGAGCCACGCTGCTTCTCTGGTCCTCTCAGGGGACAGGTGAGGTAACTGAGGCACAGAGAAGTGGAGTGACTTGCCCAAGGTCACACAGCAGACACGTGATGGAGCTGAGATTAGAACCCCTGTCATCTGACTTCCAGGCCTGTGCTTTTCCCACTAGGCTGTTCTGCTTCTCTATGGCGTACTTTTCCAAGATTTTGAGGAGTAAAATGGTCGTTTTGGAGAAAACCAAGGCTTTGGAGCAAGGCCTCGTAGGACGTGGCCCAATCTCCACCCCCGTGCCTCGCTAACCTCTTCGGACTGGGCCGGGGCCGGCACAGCTCCTGGCTGCTGCTGGGAAGGGACTATTCAAGACACTGGTTCCTTCTGGCCCAGCCACCCTGGGCTGGCTTACGGGCTAGGCTTCAGCCAGCTGTGGCTTCAAGGGCCGTGGTGGTCCTGGTGGTCTTCCTGGGTCAGGAATGTGGGATTTCCCGCCACCAAAAAAAGATCCGCTAATCTCCTCACCGTACCTTGCTCTCGCCTGTCCCGCCATCGACCCCCGGCCCACGTCATCCCCTGGGCCCGGAATGCCCTCCCTCTGCCCATCCGCCAAGCTAGCTCTCTTCCTCCCTTCAAGGCCCTGCTGAGAGCTCACCTCCTCCAGGAGGCCTTCCCAGACTGAGCCCCTTCCTTCCTCTCCCCCTCGTCCCCGTCTCCATCCCCCACATCTTACCTCCTTCCCTTCCCCACAGCACCTGTATGTATGTATATATGTTTGTACATATTTATTACTCTATTTATTTATTTATTTATTTTATTTGTACACATCTATTCTATTTATTTTATTTTGTTAGTATGTTTGGTTTTGTTCTCTGTCTCCCCCTTTTAGACTGTGAGCCCACTGTTGGGTAGGGACTGTCTCTATATGTTGCCAATTTGTACTTCCCAAGTGCTTAGTACAGTGCTCTGCACATAGTAAGCGCTCAATAAATACGATTGATGATGATGATGGTGATCTGCCACCATTCAAGTCATCGTCCAAGGACCGCGGCTGCTGACGCTTTTTATTTCTTTTTTATGGAATTTGTTAAGCATTTAATATATGCCAGGCGCTGTGCTAAACACTGGGGTAGATACCAAGATAATCAGGTTGGACACAGTCCCTTTCCCATATGGGGCCCACAGTCTTAATCCCCATTGTACAGATGAGGTAACAGAGGCGCAGAGAATTGAAATGACTTGCCCAAGGTCACACAACAGACAAGTGATGGAGCCAGGATTAGAACCCAGGTCTTTCTGACTCCCAGGCTTGTGCTCTGTCCTCAAGGCCACACTGCTTCTCTACACAGACACTCCGCTCCCGAGCTTGGTTCCTCCCTCGTCTTTTCCTGTCGCCCATCTTTTAATTGGGTTTCTGCTTCTAGCCGGGGCCCCCAGATTGACCATTTCTTTTGGTTTTGTTTTCCAAGGTTCTGAAGCAGAAACGCCTGGACGATCACCTGCGACACGTGTCCATCAGAAGATTTGAGTCGTTTAACCTGTTCTCAGTGACTGAAGCCGAGAAAAGCAAAGCAGAGGAGGAGGCTGGGGTCTGGCTTCGATACACGAGTGTCTTTCAGCCTGAATACAGTGTCGTTCTGAGGTAACAGTCTGGAGAGAGTCAAGATCTTCTTGAGGGCTCTGGTCTGTCCCCTGAGGACCAGGCCCTCCCCAATGCCTTGTTTACTCGCCCAGGGGTATCCAGAGAGCACTTGCCGGCAAAACCTGCTGGGACCACCTATGCTTGCAGGGTCATCAGAAATGTAGTCATCTTAGGGCCATCCCAACCTCAGCTCCTTAATAATAGTAATTATTATTATTTTTGTTATTATGGTACTTGTTAAGCGCTCTATGCCAAGCACTATTCTAAGCGTTGGGTCCCTGTCCCACCTGGGATTCACCATCTTCATCCCTATTTTACAGATGAGGGAACTGAGGCGCAGAGAAATGAAGTGACTTGCCCAAAGTTATGTAGCAGAGTCAGAGTTAGAACCCAGATCCTTCTGACTCCCAGTTCCTTGCTCTATCCATCGGACCATTCTGCCTCTTCGTTGAGCGCTGGAGTGAGCAGGGCACAGTACTGCGTGCTGGCATGTGTTACTCGAGACGTTTTTCTCTGGCAAACAGAAACTCCTTACCGTTGGCTTTAAAACACTCATTCCCATTGTTCCCCCCTATTTTACCTCACTGCTTCCCTACTACAACCCAGCCCGCACACTTCACTCCTCTAACACCAACCTACTCACCGTACCTTAATCTCATCTGTCTCATTGCCGACCCCTCACCCACATCCTCCCTCAGGCCTGGATCTCCCTCCTTCTTCATATCCAATGGGCCATTTCTCTCCCCACCTTCAAAGCCTTATTGAAAATTACATCTTCTCTAAGAGACCTTCCTCAGTTAAAATCTCATTTCCCCTACTCCCTCTTCCTTATGTGTCAATGTGACACTTGGATTTGTACCCTTTATTTACTCAACCACCAGCTCCGCAGCACCTCTGGACTTATCTATAGTTTACTTAAGTGTCCATCTCCCCCTCTAGACTGTGAGCCCCTTGTGGGCAGGGAATGTGTCTATCAACTCTCTTAAATTGTACTCTCCCAGCTGCTTGACAATCAATCAGTGGCATTTACTGAGCATTTACTGTGAATAGAGCACTGTATTAAGCACTCGGGAGAGAACAATATAACAGATTCGGTAGACACATCCCCTGCCCACAACAAGCTTACAGCATAGAGGGGGAGACAGGCATTAATACAAAGAAATAAATAGATTGCGGGTATGTACATGAGTGCTGTGGGGCTGAGTGTAGGGTGAATGCCAAGTGCCCCAAAGATACAGATCTAAGTGAATAGTCAACCCAGAAGGGAGGAGGAGTCGAGGAAAGTGGGTTTCATTGGGCAAGGTTCTGCACACAGTGAGTGCTCAAAAATACGATTGATTGATTGATTGATTGATTGCAAACAGATTTTGTCATGTCTTGCCTTGCCTGCCTCTTGGCACTTCACCCAAGTGGGCCTTGACTCCTCTGCATGGCCAGAAAGAGAGCTCAAGTGTATGAAGCTACCTTACTCTGTACCGTGGCTGGGAGTGTTCATGGGAAAAATCTCTTCTAAATGTTCCTCCCTCCTCTCCACAAGCTGCAATTCCATCTCGATAGGGGCCACGGGGATGACCCACCTGGCTGAAGACCAGAATCGGTTTCCTTCTGAAAGGTTGGCCTTGGAAGAGTTTTCTTGCTATGGCAGCTCTAAGATTCCAGAAGTATTCTGGGACCTTTGCAAAGCTGATGTCGTTCATTCATAAACGTATACACGGCTTAGGCACAGAAAGAGCCGGGAAGCCTGAACAGGCCCCATCCTTTGTAGCGGACTCCCGTTGCCATGGAGACTGCTGAATGAGTAGGCTGGCACTCTTGACTTGCTGCTTGTCTGGAGAGTGTAGGATGGACAAGAAGTCAAGAATGACTTTGTCTTTGGCTATGGTGCATCTTTCTAGTACACCAAGCCTGTTGCAAGGGAAATGCCACAAGAGCCTGGTGGGGAGAGAAATTAGAAATTAGAGATCAGCCTAAACCAGGCTTGCGCCCACTGGTCACTCCAGAAATACTGCTAAAGGATGATAAGCGAGAGACAAAGTTTCCACCCCCAGATTTGGGCCTACGCAAGTCTCTGCGTGGCCAGGTCCGTGGGGGTGATTGTTTTACTGGTGCCACCTCATTAGAACAATAATAATAATAATAATAATGGCATTTATTAAGCACTTACTGTGTGCAAATAACTGTTCTCAGTGCTGGGGAGGTTACAAGGTGAACAGGTTGTCCCACGTCATAATCCCCATTTTACAGATGAGGTAACTGAGGCTCAGAGAAGTTAAGTGACTTTCCCAAAGTCACACAGCTGACAATTGGTGGAGGCAGAATTTGAACCCATGACCTCGGACTCCAAAACCCGGGCTCTTTCCACTGAGCCACGCTACTTCCCTAAGTGGGGCATTGAGTGGCAAAGACTTGACCGCAAACTCCACCCAGCTGTGAACACTTCCTTAGGAGCATTGTCTTCGACTCAGCTCTGTCTCATTCAACCCACATATTTAGTCTGCCACCGAATCCTGTCAGTTCTACTTTCACAACATAACTAAAATCCACCCTCTCCTCTCTATCCGAACTGCTAACGTTAATTGAATTACTCATTCTATTCCACCTTGATTACTGCATAAGCCTCCTTGCAAACCTCCCTGCCTCCTGTCTCTCCCCACTCCAGTCCGTACTTTGCTCTGCTACCCAGTTCATTTTTGTACAAAAACATTCAGTTTGTTTCCCCACTCCTCAGCAACATTCAGTCGTTGCCCATCAACCTCCTCATCAAACAGAAAGTCCTTACCATTGGCTTTAAAGCACTCAGTCACCTTGCCCCTTTTTACCTTACTTCGCTGTTCTCCTACTCTAACCGTCAGCACACTTCGTTCCTCTAATGCCAGCCTACTCATTGTTCCTTGATCTCATCTGTCACGCTGCCAACCTCTTGCCCTCATCCTGCCTCTGGCTTGGTACATCCTCCCTCTTCACGTCCGACAGGTCATCTCTATCCCTGCCTTCGAAGCCTTATTGAAGGCACTTCTCCTCCAAGAGACCTTCCCTGACTAAGCCCTCATGTGTTCTTCTTCCACTCCCTTCTGCATCACCCTTGCAGTTGGATTTTCACCCTTTGTTCACCCTTTCCTCAGCCCTACAGTACTTATGTACATATCCATAACTTATTTATATTAATATCCATCTCCCCCTCTAGACCGTAAGCTTATTGTGGGCAGGGAACTTGTCTACCAACTCTGTTATATTGTACTCTCCCAAGCATTTAGTACAGTGCTCTGCACACAGTAAGAACCCAATAAATACAATTGACTGATTGATAGGAACAGCAAGAGGGGAGAACGAGTCTCACGTTTCCCTGAAACTCTCACACAGTTAAAACCTCAGGAGAACGAGAGGTCTGTTTGGTTATAGCCCCGTGCCTGGGAAGGGGATGCAGTGCCAAGCCTTTACCCTCTGCTTCTGAGCGCGCGACTTCACCAAGCTAACAAACCCAAATGACCCTCACTTCACAGGAAGAGGGAGAAAAATGGCAGTGGTGTGGACACTAAAGAGGGTCTCTGGAGGGTCTCTCGACGGTGATGAGCACTGGACTAAGCACTTGGGAGAATACAATATAACAGAGTTGGTAATGATAATAACAATTGTGGTATTTGTTAAGTGCTTACGCTGTGTCAAGCACTCCACCAAGTGCTGGGGTAGCTACAAGATCATCAGTTCCCTTCATAGACTGGGAGCTCATTATGGGCAGGGAAAGTGTCTGCTAACTTTGCTGTATTTTACTCTTCCAAGCACTTAGTAGAGTGCTCTGCACATAGTAAGTGCTCAGTGAATACCATTGATTACCTTACTGATTGATTGAGATGGCCTTTTGCTGTGGCTGAATCCTTTCCCTTCCTGGGCAGGAGCAGGGGATGATGTGGTGGTCTAGGGTCTGGGCAGCTTATCTTCTGGGCTCCAGCCCAGAATGTTAAGCCTTATAAGCTTCAAATGTGCTGTCTCCCCAGTTGCACAGGTATGATGTGAGGGTTTATGATAATAGTCAGGCTGATGAATCTGGGCAAAAGTATCTGTCCCCTGAACTGGCAGTGCTTCTCAAAATGTACATTGAACGAAGCAGAAAACCCCCGAGTGCATTTTTCCAGCATGTTTTAGTGACGGAAAGGCTTCAAGAAATGGATTATTTATATGTTGCCAACTTGTACTTCCCAAGCGCTTAGTACAGTGCTCTGCACACAGTAAGCGCTCAATTAATACGATTGAATGAATGAATGAATATCAATCAGTCATATTTATTGAGCGCTTACCGCCTGCTGAGCACCATACTAAATGATTGGACGAGTACAATATAACAGAGTTGGTAGGCACTTTCCCTGCTCTAGATGAGCTTACAGTCTAGAGGGGGAGGCAGACATTAATGAAAGAAATAAATTATGGATATGGACATAAATGCAGTGGGGCTGAGCATGGGGTGAATAAAGGGTGTAAATCCAAGTGCAAGGGCATTGCAGAAGCGGATGGGAGAAGGGGAAAGGAGGGCTTGGAGAAGATCTCTTGGAGGAGATGTGCTTTTAAAAGTCTTTAAAAATATGGAACGCTTCACGAATTTGTGTGTCATCTTTGCACAGGGGCCACGCAAATCTTCTCTGTGTCGTTCAAATTTCAGAATATGTGGCTGCCATAGCAAGCACATTTTGAGAGAGCTCTGCATTCTGGATTTTCCCTTTCCCTGTAGTAGTTGAACCCCGGGCCTTGAACTGTTCTGTTTAGAGAAGCAATGTAGCTTAGTAGAAAAAGCATGGGCTGGGAGTCAGAGGACCTGGGTTATAATCCCAGCTCTGCTATTTGCCTGCTGTGAGCCCTTGGGCAACTCACTTCACTTCTCTGGGCCTCAGTTACCTCATCTATAAAATGGGATTAAGACTGGGAGTACTAAGTGTCCAATCTGATTATCTTGTGCCTACCTCAGTGCCTAGTCCAGTGCCTGGCCCATAGTAAGCACCTAAAAATACCTTAAGAGTAGAAAGGCATGAAGAACCTGGCAGTAACATAAAGACTTGAAGAATCCTGGTGACTTCTTTGTTGAAATGATGTTAATGTGCCCAAATTCTGAAAGAATGCATTCTTTGACTTTCCAGACACAACCAGGGATCCTTAAACGTCCAAGATATCCTGACCAGCTTTGACAACACAGGAAATGTCTGTAAGTCACACCCCACCCCATGTGTATTACTCTTGAAAGATTTGGTCAAGAGGGAACATTGCTGTATAACGTGTGAAGTTACAATTGTGTGTTACCTTCTGGGGAGCCTCAGTGGAAAAACAGGTGAACTCTTCTAGAAAAGCCATGCAGAGCCGATATGTTCTTACCAAACAGCAAGCAGTCCAACTAAGATGCGGTAAATGGTCTTTAGTTGTTTTCGAATTTTCTTTCTCCTTCCCATAGACCCACTCAATTCATCAAGAGTCCTAGTGGTTGAGGAGGAAATGTTGCTTCCCAGCTGAGAGGAGATAGGCGAGGGTGTCGCTTTCCATGTCTGGTTCTGGGGTCTGAGCCCCGGGGCTGCTTGTTGAGGGCGCTGGTGCCCCTGGATTTCTTCACTTGGGTCTTGGGGGGTAGCTTAGGTGGCTTATATTGGCGGTTCGGGTGGGAAGAGTCTCGGGCGTTGGCTGTTCGGAGCGAGTGTGGTTTTGCGGAGGATTTTTCAGCGGACAAAAGGTCACCTTTAAGCACTAATAATAATAATAATAATTGTGGTATGCGCTAAGCGCTTACTATGTGCTAAGCACTGTTCTAAGCACGGGAGTAGATATAAAGTAATCAGGTCAGACACATGGGGCTCCCAGTCTTAATCACCATTTTACAGATGAGGTAGCTGAGGCCCAGAGAAGTGAAGTGGCTTGCCTAAAGTCACACAGCAGGCCTGTGGCAGAGCCAGGATTAGACCCAAAGTTCTCTGACTCCTAGGCCTGTCCGCTTTCCACCAGGCCTCGCTGCTAAGCCAGCATTGGCTGGGGGTGAGGGAAGGCTGTGCTAAATTTGAGGGGAGTCCTCAAAATTCTGCCCACATGTCAGAGTATCAGGCTTCTGGCACCCCCTTCCTTGGCCTTTTGCCCTGCGTGCCTTCCTTGGCAGCCTATCAATCCAGCCACCCACCAGTCGTATTTTCTGAGCACCTACTGTGTGCAGGACACTGTTCTAAGCGCTCGGGAGCCCCGAGTGTAGGTGAGATCATGGCCGGGAGAGCGGGGTCACCGGCACCATCCCTGCGTGGCGGCAAGCAACAGAACCAATTGGGAGGGAGGGGGCAGGTTCATCCGGGACAGCCCAAACTGCCTCGCCTGCAACCCCTCATCTTTCAACCCTGTTGAAAGATGACTGGATGACGCGGGACTGTCTCTATATGTTGCCAGCTTGTACTTCCCAAGCGCTTAGTACAGTGCTCTGCACACAGTAAGAGCTCAATAAATACGATTGATTGATTGATTGTTTCAAAAAGGTGGCAGAAGTACTTCTCCATTGCACTGTTAGACTCTGGTGTGGTTTCTTCTGGCATTAGTACAGTGCTTAGTACAGTGCTCTGCACACAGTAAGCGCTCAATAAATACGATTAATTGATTGATTGATTAGGATTGCTCTGGGCAGACCTGGCCCTGCGTGCAGAACAACCCCGTAGGATGTCCTGCCTGGAAGACACCATTCCGGCAGCCTGAGATAGGATGTGGGAGTCAAGTTGCTTTCTCTTTCTAAATGTTTCCTCTTTCTGAATCTCTTGGTGATTGTTGGAGGAGCAGCAGCAGGTGAATTTAGAACCTCACTTTTCATTCATTCATTCTTATTTACTGAGCGCCCACTGTGTGCAGGGCACCGTTCTAAGGGCTTGGAAAGTACAAATCGGCAACATATAGAGACGGTTCCTCCCCAACGATGGGCTTGCATCTAGAAGGGGGAGACAGACAACAAAACAAATAGACAGGTGTCAATACCATCAGAATAGATAAATAGAATTATAGCTATATATACACACCTTCCTGCCCTGACCAATAGGGCCGGGCTGAACATTACCCTCAGCCCCCAACACTTATATACTCAACTAGAATTTATATTAATGTCTGTTTCCCCCTCTAAACTGTACACTCCTGGTGGTGGGGAATGAGTCTACCAACTCTGTTGTTACTGTATTCTCCCAAGCGCTTAGTATAGTGCTCTGCACACAGTAAGCCCTCAGTCAATTCCATAGATTGATTGATTGATTGAGAAGGGCCGTGATCCTACACATTCCCGGTCATCCATTTTATCCCTTGGTTGGTAGATGTCCTAATAGCACGTGGGCAGCCAGATGGTCACTTCTCCTGGCAGGGTGGCCCAGGATGATTGTGGCAATGGCTCTCCCTCCGGAGGGACAATCATTATGTTACTCTCTAACCTCCTTTAGGAAGAGATAAAGCTCCACCTGCTATGTTAGTTTTTGAATTGGAACCGCCATCAACACCTTTTCCCATTAGATTGGCACGCAATTTTCCCGACTCTCCCTCCTCTATTTTCCTTCGTTTCCCATTAGGGGTTAGACACAGAATGGGGTGGTTGACGCGGCAGTAAACTCAGTCCTCTTCCAGTAAGTTCCTTGTGAACTTAGGTTTCAGAAATGCTGTGTGGTAGTCCACATGCCTTGACTGATTACCTGGGCAACAATAACAATTGTGGAATTTGTTAAGCACTTACTGTGTTCCAGGCATTGTATGACGTGCTGGGTAGGTACAAGGTAGTTGGGCTGGACATGGCCCCTGTCCCACGTAGGGCTCGCAGTCTTAATCCCTGTTCTCCGTATGAGGTAACTGAGGCACATAGAAGTGGTGACTTGCCAAGGTCACACAGCGGACAAGTGATGGAACTGGGATTAGAATCCAGGTCCTTCTGATTCCCAACCCCATCCTCTATCCACCGCTCTATCCAATACCGGGTCACTTTATGGTTTTGTTTTTGCCCAGTAGTATTTATGACACGCTTACTGTTTGCAAAGCATTGGGAAAAAGATGCACAGGGGTGAAGTAGACCGGGTTCCTGGCCTCTGAGGGGCTGACAACCGAAGAAGGAGGGAGTAGGGTGGGGTGGGCCAGTGACTGTCCGGCTTGGGGGCCTGGGACGCAGAAAGGGGTGGAGGGGTGCATGGGTGGAGTGAGAGGAAATGTTCCCCACGGCACACCTGAGCACTTCAGTCTACATCAAGGCCACTAGCTGGCAGCATCCTATAAAAGATGTCAACACTGCTTTCAGGACCTCTGTTCCTCTTATCATCACAGGAAAACAGTCTCTCACAGAAGTCTCACCACCGACCCCTTTCATTCATTCATTCAATCATATTTATTGAGCCACTGACTGTGTGCAGAGCACTGTACTAAGCGCTTGGGAAGCACAAGTCGGCAACATATAGCGACTTTCCCACCTCCTGCCTCTGGCCTGGAACTCCCCCCGCCCTCCACTGCTCTCCCCACCTTCAAAGCCATCCTAAAATCAAACCACCTCCAAGAGGCCTTCCCCGATTAAGCCTCCTTTTCCCCAGCTCCCTCTCCCTTCTGCATCGTCTGTGCACTTGGATCCGTGACCTTTGAGAGTTTGTTGTTCGCTCCTCCCTCAGCTCGACGGCACTTATGTACATATCTATAAATTATATGTTATAATTATTCATTTCTATTAATGTCAGTCTCCCCCTCTAGACTGTAAGCTCACTGTGGGCAGGGAATGTGTTGTATTTATTGTTCTCTCTCAAGGCTTAGAACAGTGCTGTGCACACAGTAAGTGCTGAATAAATAGCATAGATGATGATGAAGTCTAATTTCCCGATCGTCGTCTTATATAATGACTCCTTCCATACAGAAGTTGCAGCGAATGGCTGCCGATGAGGCTTCTTTACATCACTGCCCCAAGCCCCTTCTGCAGAGAGTGGGTTCTGATGAATGTCATAAATAAGAAAAATGGGGACAAAACAGGGGAGCACCCCTGAAGATGCTCTTTATGGCAAAAACAAGTAGGAGAGAAAGAGAGAAACACTGAGACTTCATTGATTTTCCAAAACTGAAATAGAATTCTTCTCTTCCCTAACAAAAAGCAATGATTGTTGCAAGTGCTCACAATGACGTTTATGAATTTCTTCTTTCAGTCAATCAATTGTGTTTATTGAGCCCCAGCACTAGGAAATAAAAATCAATATTTAAAGAAGGACATCTTTAAAGAAGGACAGGTCAGGTGACCCACTCATTTCAGTTGTCCTGTTTTGATTGAGTTCATGAGACAGAGTAAAGATGAGGCCAGTGCGTGACTCTGACCTGTCAGAGACTCTTGGCCCGCCTCCCGGCCCAGTCTATCTTGAGAGCAGCTCATCGACTTGAGAGAGAAGGCCCATCCGGTGGTTGCGCAAAGCAAGTGCTCAATACATTTGATTGATTGCGACTGTGACCACAATCCGGGGACCCCCAAAACCCAACAGAATGGGGTGGCTGCCGAGAATTTTGGGGGCAGAGGTTTCGAAGTCACCTTTTAAAGGCAAAACCGGCAGAGATGTTTTGAGGTGAAGGTGAGAAGACAAGAAGCAGCGTGGCCTAGTACGTAGAGCACAGGCTACAAATACCTGGGTTCTAATGCCGGCCCACCATGTGTCTGCTGCGTGACCTTGGGTAAGTCACCTCACTTCCCTGTGCCCCAGGTATCTCATCTATAACATGGGGATGACATCATCCCTCCTATTTAGACTGGGAGTCAAAAGGATCTGGCTTCTAATCCTAGCTCCACCACTTGTTTGCTGTGTGACTTTGGACAAGTCACTTCACTTCTCTGAGCCCGTTACCTCATATGGAAAATGGGGATTAAGACTGTGAGCCCGCTGTGGGACAGGTACTGTGTCCAACCTGATTATCTTGTTTCTATCCCAGCGCTTAGTACAGTCCCTGGCACAGAGTAACCGCTTACACTTGCTGGGGAAGCAGCATGGCTCAGTGGAAAGAGCCCGGGCTTTGGAGTCAGAGGTCATCGGTTCAAATCCCGGCTCCGCCACTTGTCAGCTGTGTGACTTTGGGCGTGTCACTTCACTTCTCTGAGCCTCAGTTCCCTCATCTGTAAAATGGGGATTAATAATAATAATAATAATGTTGGTATCTGTTAAGCGCTTACTATGTGCCAAGCACTGTTCTAAGCGCTGGGGTAGTTACAAGGTAATCAGGTTATAATAATAATAATAATGTTGGTATTTGTTAAGCGCTTACTATGTGCCAAGCACTGTTCTAAGCACTGGAGTAATTACAAGGTAATCAGGTTATAATAATAATAGTAATAATGTTGGTATTTGTTAAGCACTTACTATGTGCCAAGCACTGTTCTAAGCGCTGGGGTAGTTACAAGGTAATCAGGTTATAATAATAATAATAATGTTGGTATTTGTTAAGCGCTTACTATGTGCCAAGCACTGTTCTAAGCGCTGGGGTAGTTACAAGGTAATCAGGTTATAATAATAATAATAATAATGTTGGTATTTGTTAAGCACTTACTATGTGCCAAGCACTGTTCTAAGCGCTGGGGTAGTTACAAGGTAATCAGGTTATAATAATAATAATAATGTTGGTATTTGTTAAGCGCTTACTATGTGCCAAGCACTGTTCTAAGCGCTGGGGTAGTTACAAGGTAATCAGGTTATAATAATAATAATAATGTTGGTATTTGTTAAGCGCTTACTATGTGCCAAGCACTGTTCTAAGCGCTGGGGTAGTTACAAGGTAATCCGGTTATAATAATAATAATAATAGTGTTGGTATTTGTTAAGCGCTTACTATGTGCCAAGCACTGTTCTAAGCACTGGGGTAGTTACAAGGTAATCAGGTTATAATAGAGAAGCAGTGTGGCAGACTGTGAGCCCCCCGTGGGACAACCTGATCACCTTGTAAACTCCCCAGCTCTTAGAACAGTGCTTTGCACATAATAAGCGCTTAATAAATGCCATTATCATTATTATTATTATTATACCATAAAAAATAAAAAAAGCAAAGATTGTGCTGGAGTGGTTGTGCCATAGAAAATGAGACCATTTTCCTATCTGTCAGCTGGGTGTGAGAGCAGCATGTGGAGGGTCAGGGGATTTGAATCAAAACAGCTTCCAACGTCGAGTATTTTTCATTGATTTTCATTCACGCTGAGAAGCAGCGTGGCTCAGTGGAAAAGAGCACGGGCTTTGGAGTCAGAGGTCGTGGGTTCAAATCCCGGCCCCGCCACGTGTCCGCTGTGTGACTTTGGGCAAGTCACTTCACTTCTCTGTGCCTCAGTTCCCTCCTCTGTAAAATGGGGATGAAGACTGTGAGCCCCACGTGGGACAACCTGATTACCTGGTATCTACCCCAGCGCTTAGAACAGTGCTTGGCACATAGTAAGCGCTTAACAAATACCAACATTATTATTATTATTATTTTTGGCTTGACTGGCTCCCCCAGCCCTCAGCGGTTTCCTTGTTGGGGGGGCTTAAGAGGTGGGTTATATCCCCGGGAAGAGCAGCAGAGGGCGCTACAGCTCCAGGCCCATCACCCAGGCTCAGGGCAGAGCTGCACCCTGAGCTGGGGAACATGGAAACTTTGCCCTCTCCTCCCCTTCCCTCCCTCTCCTTCCCTCCCTCTCCTCCCCTTCCCTCCCTCTCCTTCCCTCCTTCTCCTCCCAAGACTGGGGCCTCTTCAAACCCAGGCCCCTTTCACCACCCCTAGCCAGCAGGAATGCCCGCTGCCCATCCCAGAACCCGCCGGAAAGCAAGATGAGGCTCCATCCCAGTGAGCCGGCTTGGGAATTGTTAGCGAGACTAGGAGCGGGGCAGCGAGAGGTTGGACGGTCCTTGTGGCTAAATGGTGCGGCGGAGGAAGATCCTCCCTGAAACTGGGGTTTCTAAGTTCTGCAGCGAGCCGAGGGGTGTTGGGAATGTGGGGTCCGGCGGCCCGGTGGGGCTCGGTTTGTGGGGCGAGGGCGAGAGGCTCAGACCAGATGGCATGGAAGGGTGGGATTTTGTGGCAGAGCAAGGCAAGGGGCCTCACAATCAGTCAATCAATCAATCATATTTATTGAGCGCTTACTGTGTGCAGAGCACTGTACTAAGCGCTTGGGAAGTACAAGTTGGCAACATCTAGAAACAGTCCCTACCCAACAGTGGGCTCACAGTCTAAAAGGGGGAGACGCGGGCCTGCCCCTCACAGACCCGAGGGAGAGGGGCGGAGGGAGAAGGGGGTCCAGGGCGATGGGGAAACCGCAGCCCAGTTCACCTGTCCTCCCCAAGGGTTCTCTCGGGACCAGTGGCATTTCCTAACCAGAAAAAATACTCACAATTCAAAGAATGTGTAAAAACGAGGAGCCGTGGATCCTGAGGGCTCTATCGGAGAGGTAGACTGCTTTCCAGAAAGCTCCGGTGCCTGGCGTTACTGAGCTCAATTTAAAATGGATTTATATTAAGAGAAATACACATAATTGCAAATACATATCAAATGAGGCCTCCTTTAAATATTGATTTTTATTTCACGGTGCTGAGGAAAGTAGGAATTCATAAATGTCAGTGTGTGATCATTTGCCACAATCATTGTTTTTGTTAGGGAAGGGAATTTTTCAGTTTTGGAAAATAAATGAAGTCTCAATGATTCTCTCCCTCCTGTTTGTCTGGGCCATAATGAGCTTCTTCTATAGAGCTCTCCTGTTCTGTGCCCCCGCTTATTTACGATATTCCTGCATTCATTTGGGAAACGATCCTTTCTCTGTGTGAACCCTCAAATATAAAAGGGAGAAAATAGTTTCTTTTAATGGGCAATAATTAAAAAAATAAATTCCCCTTAGCAGAATTCTGAATAACTGATGGTTTCCAGTTCTGTTTGTTTTTTGTTTTTTAATAACCCATTGTGGAGAAAGCAAATTATCTTGGTGGGGGTAAAAAAAAAAATATTCTCGCTTGCCGTCAACTAAAGGGATGGATGGTGGAGTTTCGGGGGTGCAGGTTGAGGAGGACCTTTAGGTGTCCGATCTCCTCCTGACCTCCATTGGGTGGCTCGGGGGGCTGGAGGTGTTCCGGGGTTGGGGGTGGCTATGCTGGGCACCCCTGGCCAGGAGGAGGGGAGGATCAGGGCCCTTCCCAGCAGGAGAGGAACAGCTGCTCCGGCAGCACACGGACCCGTCACTCACTCTGAGCCGTGGTCACCTTGGCCATCTTTTCCGTCTGCTGTTGCCGAGTGCATCCCGCTTCTCACTCCCTTAGGGCCTTGCAGCCTCTCATTCCCACAGACCCCTCTCCTGCCTCTTCCTTTCTGTCCCCAAATCCCCTGGATTGTTTTGGCAGCAGAAGGCAAGTGGTTTCATTCCCCCAGTGGTCTTCACCAGCGTTTCTACCCTGCCGTCTTTTTAAACGGTCTGCTCCTCAAGGCCAGCGTCATCATTAGAATGATAATAGTAATAACAGTAATAATAATAATGATGATATCTGTGAAGCGCTTACAGTGTGTCAAGCACTGTTCTAAGCCCTGGGGTAGATAGATACAAGTTAATCAGGTTGAAGACAGTGCTTTTCCCACATGGGGCTCACAGTCTTAATCTCCATTTTACAGGGGAGGTAACTGAGGCCCCGAGAAGTGAAGTGACTTGCCCGTGGTCACATTACAGACAAGTAGCGGAGCTGAGATTAGAACCCAGGTCCTTCTGACTCCCAGGCTCCGGCTCTATCCACAAGGCCATGCTGCTTCTCAAATGTCAATATCCCGGTCTTTTCATCCTGCTCTGCCCCCCAAAGTGAAAATGGACTCTAACCCCAGCACTTCCACTTACTTGACTGTTATGTGACCTTGGGCAAGTCACTTCCCTGGGCCTCAGTTTTCTCCTCTATAAAAATGGAGATAAGATACCTCTTCTTCCTCCCTCTCAGACTGTGAGCCCCATTTGGGACAGAGACTATTCCCTCCTTCTCTGTATTTTATCTAGACCAGCACCTAGCAAGTAGTAAGTGCTTAACATATCAATCAGTGATATCAGTTGAACTCTTACTGTGAGCAGAGCACTGTACTAAGTGCTTGGGAGAGTCCAATGCAACAGATTTGGTAGACTTGTTCCCTTCCCATAAGGATCTAATGCCACAGTTATTTATCTGAATTTGGGCATCACTGTTGATGGGGCCGTTTTCGGGCATGTAGGAGTTTGGGCACGTTGGTTTATCAGTATATGGGGTTTCAGTCTTTGAGGTTTCTGTGCTGCTGGGCTATGAGAGATCTCAAGTCTGGAGAAATGATAATTCTGTCCTCTAGTAATAATAATAATAATAATGATGGCATTTATTAAGCGCTTACTATGCGCAAAGCTGTGTGGCCTTCGGCAAGTCACTTAACTTCTCTGGGCCTCAATTCCCTCATCTGTAAAATGGGGACTAAGACTGTGAGTCTCCCGTGGGAGAACCTTGATCACCTTGTATTCCCCCCCAGCGCTTAGAACAGTGCTTGGCACATAGTAAGCGCTTAACAAATACCACCATTATTATTATTATTAAAGCACTGTTCTAAGCGCTGGGGAGGTTACAAGGTGATCAGGTTGTCCCACGTGGGGCTCACAGTCTTAATCCCCATTTTGCAGATGAGGTAACTGAGGCACAGAGAAGTTAAGCGACTTTGCCCAAAGTCACACAGCTGACAATTGGCACAGCTGGGATTTGAACCCATGACCTCTGACTCCAAAGCCCGTGCTCTTTCCACTGACCCACGTTGCTCCTGTAAGGTGACACAAATGTCCAGCGTCATAGCTTGAGAACTCTGGGTCAGCAGAAAGCAGATATGTTACTATCTGTGAACTGTCAGTTGAATCTTTGCAATGGCCCGATAGGGAATTTGAATTCCTAGCCGATAGGGCCCTTCCCCACTCTCCTTTAACCCACCACCTCTCCTCCGGATATTTCCGAATCAGTGTGGCCTAGTGAAAAAGAGCATGGGTCTCGGAGTTGCAGGACCTGGGTTCTAATTCCGGCTAGGTAACCTTGGGTGAGTCACTTCACTGCTCGGTGCCTTAGTTTCCTCATCTGTAAAATGGGGATTAAGAGCGTGAGCCCCAAGTGGGGCAGGGACTGTGTCCTACCTGATTATCTTGTATCTACCCCGTGCTTAGTACAGTGCCTAACGCAGGGTTAGTGCTTAATCAATCAATCAATCAATCGTATTTATCGAGCACTTACTGTGTGCAGAGCACTGTACTAAGCGCTTGGGAAGTACAAGTTGGCAACATATAGAGACAGTCCCTACCCAACAGTGGGCTCACAGTCTAAAAGGGGGAGACAGAGAACCAAACCAAACATACTAATAAAATAAATAGAACAGATATGTACAAGTAAAATAAATAAATAAATAGAGTAATAAATATGTACAAACATATATACATATATACAGGTGCTGTGGGGAAGCACGGTCCCTACCCAACAGTGGGCTCACAGCTTAATACCATAGGAAAAGAGTCAGGAAAGGTGGAGGCCAGGGGTCCCCGAGGCACATGTATGTACAAGCTCCTTGCCCTGTGCAGTCCAGCAGAGCAGAATTCATCCTCTCTGTATGGCTTCTAGGACACACGTGGTCTGATCTCTTTCTGCTACCTGTCGCTTGGCATGGTAGCTGTGGAACTAGCAGAGTTGTGACGGCCAAGGGACCTTGACCTTTGAACTTCTTAGCTCATCAGCAGAGCTCATCAACTCTGACTCATTGGATAGTCTAAGTGATGTGTCTGCAGACTGATTTGAGTATCTAATCAAACAGGAAGAGAAGAAAGCTAAATGAAGTAGCTGGAGCATGAGGAAACAGAAGCCGAGACCTCCTCACTTTGCCCCCAAATGATGCAGGGTCCAGTACCAGGCGGGCTTGATTGCTTTTTTTGTGTGTGTGCCCCCAACCTGATTAACTTCTATCTACCCCAGTTTTTAGAACAGTGCTTGGCATGTAGGAAGCGCTTAACAAGTACCAATACTGTTATTATTGTTGTTATTCTTATTTTTTAGTATTTGTTAAATACTTACTATGTGCCAGGTACTGTACTAGCTTCTGAGGTAGATACAAGATTATCAGGTTGGACACAGTCCATGTACCACATAAGGGCTCACAACTTTAACTTTACAGGTGATGTATCAGAGGGACAGAGAACTTAGGTGACTTGCCCAAGGTCACACAACAGACAAGTGGTGGAGCTGGGATTAGAATGCAGGTCCTCTGACCCCTAGGTCTGTGCTCTTTCCAATAGACCACCTCGCTTCTTGAAAGAGAATCCTGACTCCTAGAACTAGAAGACATTCAATTGTAAGGTCTCTGAGGCCAGGGGCCAAAATTTGGTGCTTCTATAGTACGGTGACCAGGTGTCAAGTAGAGTGCTCTGTGAACCCAGTAAGAGCTCAGTGAATGCCACTGATAATTGATACGAAGGGACCTCAGTAGCGGTCAATCAGTCCAGCCCCCCACCTTCAAGCAAGTGAATGACTAGACAATACAGGGCAAACGGGGGCCTTCTCTAGCCCATATACTCTGCTCCTCTAATGCCAACCTACTCACTGGACCTTGATCTCACCTATCTCGCCACCCAAACCCTCACCCACTTCCTGCTTCTGGCTGAAACACCCTCCCTCTTCATATCTGACAAACGATCACTCCCCACCATCAAAGCCTCATTAAAATCACATCTCCTCCAAGAAGCCCTCATTTCCTCTTCTCCTACTCCCTTCTGCTCCTCTCTTGCACTTGGATCTGCCCCCTTTTATTCACCCCTCCCTCAGCCCCACAGCACTTATATCCATAATATATTTATTTATATTAACGCCTGCCTCCCCCGCTATACTGTAAGCTCGTTGAGGGCAGGAAATGTGTCTACCAACTCTGTTGTAGTGTACTGTCCCAAGCGCTTAGTCCAGTGCTCTGCACAGTTAGTGCTCAATAAATGATTGATTGATTAATTCTTTCTTCGAGACCTCCACAGATGGAGCCATCAGAACAACCTCATTCTCTCCCTTCGGCTCTCCCCACTGGCCCCACTCTCACACCTGTCTTGCGATCCCGAGACCCTTTTAAAAGAGCAAATCGCCTGTTTCCGTTGCCTGATTTCAAAATGTCCTGTTAATTCTCAGCCATAAACGGCGCGTTCGCAATTTCCTCTGAAATCTATAAAATCTCTTCCATCTACTCAGGACATGACTGTGGAACAAAGCACCAATCCATTTCACTAGTCGAGGAAAATAAGGGCACCGTGCATTCATATGGCCTATCCCCTTCAGCAGCTCTCAGCATGTTACCGACATTATTGTATTAGCCCTCAGGAGAACCCCTATGAGATAAAGAGTCAGGAGGCAGCTCCAGGGGAGCCTGTTGCCAGTTGGTAAGCATCTTCCCCTGGGATGTGGAGTGAGGCAGTGATAGTGTAGGGGTACTTAGGCAGAGATAACCTGGCTGAACCACCTGGGGCTCTGAGTTTAGGCAAAAGACGCCCACCATAAGGGTGTCCCAGGTTCTGCCTGCCTCCTCTTAGGCAGCTGGGGGATTGCGGTCAGTGGTTGGGCGAAAGCTGGAAAGAGGAAGGCACTCGGTATTCCCTCCTTTATTCCCCACCCCCCCCCGCCCCCACACTTCAGTCCCATAGCACTCAGGTCCATATCCCTAATTTATTGATTTATATTAACGTCCATCTCCCCCTCTAGCTCATCATGGGTAGGAAACATATCTACCTATTCTGTCATATTGTACTCTCCCAAGCGCTTAATTCAGTGCTCTGTACACAATAAGCAATCGGTAAATATTGATTAATTGATTGATTGATTGACGACTGCAGCCAAGCCAGCATAAAATTCCCCTTCCTTGCCTCTTCCCTTCTCCCCGGGCCTTTCCTCCTAGCCCAAGGTTGGCATGGCCACAGGGAACCAGCACTAATGCCCAAGACAAAGCCTTAATGTGCTCCAGTGGGAGAGGGCTCAGGGAAAACCTTCCTAGGAGATTTCAGTCCCTCTACTCCTCCCGTTCCCTCCCTCCCCACCCCCAAACAGGGAAATCCCCTGGTGTCTGGCTCAGCCTCAGCCCCTGGCAGCTCCGTTTTTGAGCAGAGGGCAATACCAGGCCAAGGGCAAGGCCCTTACTGGGTCAGACCCATGGCCCCAGGATCCCTACCCCACTGCCTGCCCCCTTCCAAAAGACTTCTAGAGGTTCAGGCCAAGTTTAGCTCCCAACCTGTTGGCCCTGTCTTTTCCACCCTCCACCCTCTCCTTTAATCATTCGGTCAATCAAGTGAATTTATTGAGCTCTTACGATGTTCAATCAGTTAGATTTATTGAACATTTACTGTGTGCAGAGCACTGAACTAAGCACTTGGGAGAGTACACACTAACAGAGGTTTTTTTATGGTGGTACTTGTTAAGCACTTACTCAGTGCCCAGCACTGTTCAAAGCCCTAGAGTAGATACAAGGTAATCAGGTTGGACACAATCCGTATCCTAAATGGGGATCACAGTCTTAATCCCCATTTTACCAATGAGGTAACTGAGGCCCAGAGAAATGAAATGACTTGCCCAAGGTCATACAGAAGACAAGTGGCAGGGCCAGAATTAGAACCCAGGTCCTTCTTACTCCCAGTTTCATGCTTTCTCCACTAGGCCATGCTTCTTCTACAAACAGAGTTGGTGGACACATTCCCTGCCCACAAAGAACTTACAGTCCAGAGTGGGAGTCACTCCATCGATAGTATTTACTTAACATCACTCTGTGCCAAAACCTTACTAAGCACTTAGGAGTGTACAGTAAAGTTAGTAACATGATCCCTGTCCAGAACGGATTTACAGTCTGGCCGGGAGACAGACACTAGAATGAATTACAGGCAGGAGGAAGCAGTAATAATAATAATAATAATGATGATAGCATTTATTAAGTGCTTACTTTGTGCAGAGCACTGTTCTAAGCACTGGGGAGGTTACAAGGTGATCAGGTTGTCCCGGGGTGGGGGGCTCACAGTCTTAATCCCCATTTTCCAGATGAGGTAAGTGAGGCCCAGAGAAGTTAAGTGACTTGCCCAAAGTCACACAGCTGACAAGTGGCGGAGCCGGGTTTTGAACCCATGACCTCTGACTCCAGTAGAGTATAAAGATGTGTACATAAGGGCTATGGCGGGAGTTGAGGGCAGGAGGACTGAGCACCCAAGGATTTAGGTGACACCGAAGTGCCAAAGTGTCAGGAGTCGGGGAAATAAGCAAAGATTTTCTGACCTATTAGTTCTCCTTTCCCCTCCCCGCAGCTGGCCCCCAGGGTTGCCAGGGGCTCAAGGTGATTTTTCCGCAGGTCCTGATGCGAGTGAAATTACCCCCGAACGACTCCCGCAACAATGACGATCACAGCGATGACGAGAATTTGTTCGACCCCTTTATCCTCCAAGGTTTTGCCTCATTGTGTCTTTAAATCGTTTCTTCCGTCCTCCTTGTTTGCCGCAGCTGCTCGGGTCCCCTGCCTTTGTCCGCCCTCCTCCCGTGCCCTACCTAATCTCGTGTTCAGCACACAGGATTAGGAGCAAATGCTCTCACAAATCCAGGCCCCGCATGGTCACAAACCTCCGTGCCGCTCTGATAGATTTGAACTGCCAGGCACCAGAATGCTCTGCGGGGGTAAAACCATGCCGACGGGCACCCTGGATTCTGTAAGTCCACTGGGAAAGGGCGAAAACCACACTCTGTTTGTGCACATCCGGGTTGAGCGGGCAAGGAACTAAATTCAGTTGACGAGGTTTCGCAGGCGGTCAGTTACATTAACCACCCGAGGTTTCGGCCCAGCCGCCCGGGCCGGATGCAATCGGGACATTCTGGGATGTTGTGTCGGCTCTGAAGTTGCCTGGGCTTTGAGGACTCTTTGCTTGCTTCTCACAGTTTATTGTAGTTTATAGTCTGGCCCAATGGGTGTGTGTTGTGGGGAGGGCATCTGAACTTAATGGGGTTTCCATCAAGTGAAAATGCGCTCCAGAGACCATGTGACTGTTGCTATGGTCCTGTCTCTGTAGCAGAGGTTGTTTTTTGTTTTTGTTTTTACCTTTGTCGAATGATTGTCAATAGCAAGAACTAGTTCCTTCTGGTGGATCTCTAAGGAGTGAGTCTTTCAACTTCATAGCCATTTTTTTATGGTATTTATTAAACACTTAATATGTGTCTAACAGTTCTAAGCCCTGGGGTAGATACAAGCCAATTAGGTTGGACACAGTCCCTGTCCCACATGGGGCTCACAGTCTAAGTAGGAGAGAGATCGGTTGATTTCATTTCATGAAAATAAGTACTACGATCGTCCAGAGAGTGGGTTTAGCTGACAGACCCTCTCTCCCTCCCCAGGGGATGGGGGGGACAGAGGGGGACCACCTCGTCAGCGGTGGCCGGTCCTGTTGAACCTCAGGCGGGTCGGGCCAGGGTCCCCACTGGGATGGGAACTCATTCAGTGGTATTTATTGAGCGCTTACTGTGGGCAGAGCACTGTACTAAGCACTTGGGAGAGTGGGAAGCAGCGTGGCTCACTGGAAAGAGCATGGGCTTTGGAGTCAGAGGTCATGGGTTCAAAAACCGGCTCCGCCACTTAGTTGTGTGACTTTGGGCAAGTCACTTAACTTATCTGGGCCTCAGTTCCCTTATCTGTAAAATGGGGATTAAGACTGTGAGCCCCCCGTGGGACAACCTGATCTCCTTGTAACCTCTCCAGAGCTTAGAACAGTGCTTTGCACATAGTAAGCGTTTACTAAGTGCCGTTATTATTATTATTATTATTATTAAAATGCAACAGTTTAATAGACACATTCCCTGCCCACAATGAGCTTATAGTCTAGAGGGGGAGACAGACATTAATATAAATGAATAAATTACAGATATGGACAGAAGTGGTATGGGGCTGAGAGAGGGGATGAATAAAATGAGCTGGTTGGGGTGACACAGAAGGGTGAGAGAAAGAAGAAGGGAGTGCTCAAACAGACAGGGAAGGCCTCTTGGAGGAGATGGGCCTTCAGTAAGGAACCTCTGCAACTGGGTGGGCAGTAAGCAGTGCAGCGGCTGGAGCAGGGGAGAAGGTTGTCACCGCCAGCTCCCTGCTGCCCTCTCCAAGGTGGGGGCAGCCTGAGTGGGTGCTGAGGACCCCTTCTCCCCCCAGGGGAAGGAGCTACAAGGCCCCATGCCTGCTGCCAGGGCTTCCCCATGGCTTCACTCCCTCCTCTCTGGCCCAGGGGGCTGGGATGGGGAACAGCAGCTATTCCCTGTGAGGGATTACCCCAGGGCCCACCCCAAATCAGTGGAGACCATCCTGGGGCTAAGAAAAGGCTGGGTGGGGGGAGAGCCGGGGAGGGGGGGCTACCTCTGAGTGGGAATTTAGAACTGGCGGGGTAGAAAAGCGACAATACCCAGATGAGAACCGGCGCATTTACCAAAGTGAACATTTCCAGGCTCACTTAAGAGGTTCCCGTAAAGAAGGAAATCCATCAGAAAAATTTGAAATTCAAAAGGAACGTTTGCATGTCCTCCCAACTTTCCCCTCCGACTCATCCAACTTCTCTGTGCCTCAGTGACCTCATCTGTAAAATGGGGATTAAGATTGTGAGCCCCATGTGGGACAGGGACTGCATCCCAACCCAATCCGCTTGTATCTCCTCCAGCACTTAGTGAAGTGCCTGGCACATAGAAAGCGCTTGACAAATATAGCAAATACCACTGGAACGGGACACATTTGCCACGATTAAAATCTAGGGCCCAGCCCTGAAATTTGTCCTGTGGGATAACCCAGGTCCCTCTGACGCCCAGGCCTGTGCTCTAATCACTAAGCCACACTGCCTCTCCAACGTTAGAAAGAGGAGCACTTTTCTTCAGCTGGCCAGCTCGTTTCCCACTGTATTTGAGGATGATGGTATTTGTTAAGCCTGTGCTATGTGCCAAGCACTGGATAATAATAATGGCAATTGTTAAGCACTTGCTATGTGCCTAGCATTGATTCATTCAGTTGTATTTATTGTGAGCTTACTGTGTGCAGAGCATTGTACTAAGCGCTTGGGAAGTACATTGTTCTAAGCACTGGAGTAGGAGGAAGAGGAAAATTGGCCGTGGCATTTCTAAATGGGACCTGAACTTTCTATCCCATTTTTCTCCACTCTATTCTTTTTTTTTTTTCCTATTCTTTCCATCTTATTTCTAACACTAAAATATTTTCTCTGTGGACCACTGCTGGAAAAAGGAATAAAAATGGTTTACCTAAGCAGGAGTTATAATGGAACCAAAGGACTTGCAGTTTCCCTTTGCTTTTAAATATGATAATATCGATGGGAAGATTTTGTTCAAGATCGACAGTATAGCTGAATAAAACCTGTGCAAACGTGTTTTGTTTTGTCGTCTGTCTCCCCCTTCTAGACTGTAAGCCCCTTGTTGGGTAGGGACCGTCCCTATCCGTTGCCGACTTGTACTTCCTAAGCGCTTAGTACAGTGCTCTGCACACAGTAAGTGCTCAATAAATACGATTGAATGAATGAATACAGGGTGATCAGGTTGTCCCACGTGGGGCTCACAGTCTTAAGCCCCATTTTACAGATGAGGTAACTGAGGCACAGTGTATTTCTCAGAACCACAATGCATTTCCACCAGCAACACCTCTTTTCCCTCTGCCCTGGTGGCGGTGCTGCCCTATGCTAATCCTGCCTCCACTTTGTGACCTTGCGTAAGTCACTTAACTTCTCTGTGCCTCAGTTCCCTCATTTGTAGAATGGGGATTAAGACTGTGAGCCCCATGTGGGACAGGGACCGTGTCCAACCTGATTAATTTGTATTGTACTCTCCCAAGTGCCAAGAACAGTGCTTGGCACATATTAAGCATTTAAGTACCATAGTTATTATTATTATTATTGTACTTAATATAGTGCCTGGGACATAGTAAGCACTTAACAAATACAATTTTAAAAAAAGCCCACCCGCAAGATCGTCCTCATTGCTAGTATGATTCAGATTGTATTTGAGCCCCTTGACTTTAAAGTTTAGACTGGATTTTCCACCTTCCTGTGTTGTTACCCAAGCAGATTAAATTGGACAAGCCCTTCCAGAGAACCGGAGTAGTAGAAATAAACACTCATGTAAGTCAATCTCTGCATTTTGACTGGGGTGTGAATGTGGTGAATTTAGTCATAATTCTGCTAAAGTGACTTGGTTTTAGGACTACAAATGCTTCCATATGGTTTTCAGTACCTGAAATGGACCTGTTTTTAGTCTTGACTCTTGACTCTCTGTACTACTTGATTTACATTTTACGGGCAAGACAATGCTACCTCTTTTTCTCTCCCAGCAACCAGCACAAATGCATGTGTTGGAGCTCATTTTTGTTTTCTAGCTATTATAGCCCTGGTTGGCCAACTCCTTAGAGAGTTAATGCTGTAGATGTTTGTAAATGTTCAATTTTATAGTCATGATACCTTTTTTTATTTCATTTGCAAAAACGAACGAGGCCTTTAATTTTCGGGTCTTTAAGGTGCATATTCAGTTATGAAAGACATTCTGTTAGGGTTGTTCGCTGATTTGGACTGAATGGAGGTGGGAGGGAGATGGGGAGGCCAATCTGATGAATAGGGTGTTTGAATCCTCTAGAGTGTAAGCGCGTTGTGGGCATGGAGCTTGCCTACCAACTCTATTATATTGTACTCTCCCAAGTGCTTAGTATAGTGCTCTGCAAACAGTAAATGCTCAGTAAATACAATTGATTGATTGATCAGAGGTTTAAATGGGGTTTTTCTTTGGAATTCTAACCATATGATCCCTGCGTGGAGCAAGCATTGAATTAATTCCTCAGGGTCTGTAGTATACTGGTCTTCTACTCTCTAACTTTCTAATAATAACGATTGTGGTATTTGTTAAGCACTTACTTTGTGCCAAGCACTGTACTAAGTTCTGGGGTAGATGTAGAAGAGTCAATTCAATCATATTTATAGAGCGCTTACTGTGTGCAGGGCACAGGACTAAGCCGTGGGGTAGATATAAGATAAGCAGGTTGGACAAGGTCGTCAGCCCCATTTTACAGATGAGGGAACTGTGTCATGGAGAAGTGAAGTGACTTGCCCAAGGTTACCCAGCAGACAACTGGTGAAGCTGGGATTAGAAACCAGGACCTTCTGATTCCCGGGCCTGTGCTCTCTTCACTAGGCCAAGATGCTTCTCAATATATGTATAATAGGTTGTATATATATATATATATATATATATATATATATATGTTTAATGTAGGTATAAGGTAGGATTGTTGCATTTTGTGCTACCATACTAGGCTTTTCTTTCTTCCCTCACCCTGCCCTGCCCTTTCCTTCCCCCTCTCTCTCCCATCTCCCAAGCACTTAGGACAACGTTCTGCACAGAGTAAGTTCTCAATAAAAATGATTGATCGACTGATTGATCGCTTCCCTCCATCTGTCTCCTCCTTTCCCTGCCTCCTCTTGGGTGGCTGGAGGATTTGGGACAGTGGTTGGGCAGAAGCTGGCAGTGGGAGCTGTGACTACTGCAGCCAAACCTGGTCTGCCTGGCTCCTGGCTCCACCGTCCTGCATCCTCCCTCCCCGGCCCAAGATTGGCAACGACACAGGGAACCGGCACTCAGGCCCGTGACAGAGCCTTAATGCGCTGAGAAGCAGTGTGATCTAGTGGATAGAGCACGGGTCTGGGATTCAGAAAGACCTGTGTTCTAATCCCAGCTCTGCCACTTGTCTGCTGTGTGACCTCGGGCAAGTCACTTCGCTTCTCTGGGCCTCAGTTACCTCATTGTAAAATGGGGATTAGGACTGTGAGCCCCATGGACTGTGTCCAACCTGATTAACTTGTATCTAGCCCAGCACTTAGAAGAGTGTTCAACATAGCAAGCACTTAAACAATGCCATAATAATTATTGTTATTATTGCCATGTCAGCAGGGCGACTCTGTGGGCTCCTTGGCTTACTCAATTGAGAAACTGATAGACAGTCCCAAATTTATGAGAAAAACATCTGAGGATGCTTTGTATTTTTGACATGAAGCAATTCGCACTGGGCTGGGCTTTTTTTGTCCTCAGTAAGAGATGCAAAAAGATTCAGACATGTAGCCGGGGCTGTTTGCCAGGCTTCTGAATGTAAAGAAAAGTGTTAAGCAGCCACCCATTTTAGCTGTTAATAGGGACTTAAAGCCTTGTTTATTCTCTGGGGGCTAATCTAGTTCCTGGAGAGAGTAATTATCCCAGGTTGCATGGCCGGAGAGCTGCAGTCAGCAATCGTACCGAGGTTTCTCCAGTGCATCCAGATACGTCATCCGTCATCTTCAGTGGCTACTGGCTGGCCAACCGATTGGGTGCCCGTGGGCAACCGCCTTCGGAGCGTCATGTCCGTGGGCTGAACCTATGCAGGGACCGTTTATAGCTGATGGCTGAACGATCAAAGGTGTTGTGTTCAGGTTGCAGTCTACTCTGGAGGCATGGGCTTATTCATTCGTTCAGTTGTATTTACTGAGCACTGACTGTGTGGAGAGCATTGGACTGAGACTTGGGGGAGTACAGTACAACAACAATAATGGTAATAATAATAATTATGGATATTACTGTGTGCAAAGCACTGTTATAACAGCTGGGGTAGATACAAGGTAGTCAAGTTGGACACAGTCCCTGTCCCACACAGTGCTCACACTCCTAATCCCCATTTTGCAGATGAGGCACCTGAGGCCCAGAGAAGTGAAGTGACTTAGCAGATGTGGAGGGGCCGGCATTAGAACCCAGGACCTTCTGACTCCGAGGCCTGTGCTCTACCCACTAAGCTACGCCTCTTCTCCCAATAATCAGACACATTCCCTGTCCACAACGAGCTCACAGTCCAGAGGATCCCACTTCTGACGTCTCTTTATTGGGAAGCAGCATGGCCTAGGGAATAGAGCTTGGGCTTGGGAGTCAGAAGGACCTGAGTTCTAATCCTGGCTCTACCACTTGTCAGCGGTCTGATCTCGGACAAGTCACTAAATTTCTCTGTGCCTCAGTTACCTCATCTGTAAAATGGGGATTAAGACTGGGAGCCCCATATGGGACAGGGAATGTGTCCAACTTGATTAGCTTGTGTCTACCCCAGTGCTTAGAACAGTACTTGATGCATAGTCAATGCTTAACAGATACCATCATTATTAATATTATTGCTAAGCACTGGAGGACGTTAAAAGAACTGTGATTCAGAGTGGTCTGTAAAGTGAGCACAGGCCTGGAAGCCAGGGGATCTGGGCTCTAGTCCCAGCTCCACCACTTCCCTGCTATGTGACTTTGAGTGGGGTGCTTTGCTTCTCTGGGCCTCAGTTTCCTCATCTGTAAAATGAGGATTTGCTACCTGTTCTCGCAACTTGTTACACTTGTGAGCCCGATGTGGGACAGGGACTGTGTCCAACCTGATGATCTTGTATCTACCCCAGCACTTAGTTGCTTGGCAAACAGTAAGCGCTTAACAAAGACCCTAAACTAAACCGAGTCACCTGGGGCTGTCTGGGTCGAGTCAGAATCTTGGACTACCAGGCGGTCATTGTGGCAAGACATGGTCACCAAAACGAGACGTTCATGGTCAGATTTGCTTAGAACAGTGCTTGGCACATAGTAAGCGCTTAACAAATACCATTATTATTATTATTTGCTGGAGGGCCCTGTTTTCTTGGATGCTCCAATTGGCCTCGTCCTTCTTTGAGTGCATTTTGGAAACGTTGACCTGCGCACCGAGCGTTTGCATGTGCACACACCGGCACGCATACGTTGTATGTGAGATCGCTACTGAAATCACAGAGGCTGGAGGAGGAATTATACGTTTAAAGACTTTGATTTTCTGAAAACAATGATTCTACATTTCTTCAAGTGGCCGCCCCAGAATGAATATGGAAATGCCATGGTGGGAAGTATGCTAGAAATCATAGTATTCCTTTTCAGAGTGTTTTGCATCCCCTTATACATATATTCAGCAGTTCATTTCTAACCCCTACACACTGAATCATGCTGTGATTCATAATGCTATGTTATGTTTTAAATTCAAATATTGTTTTTAAAGGGAAATTGCTACTAATGTCGGCTGAGCCACATACAATAGTTCAGCAGATGGTTGTAAGCTTGATTTGCCTCATTTTGATCTAAATGTGAAGTACAAAAAAAAAGGAAAACCTTTTCAGGATATTAAATCGTTGCTTCCATGAACCGACCGTTAAGCCAAATCACATTAATCTGGGGGAGAGGGCTCAAGCCGAGGCGGTGTGCTGAGACCTTCCCGGAGAAGCGATTTAGAGGAAAGAAGTTACTGGCATGATTCTGTATTGATCTTCCTGGCTAGTTTTCTGAGTCTTGAGGAGCAAATCCCGTGGTAGAGTCATCATTGCCCAGCCCCTGTCCCCTTTGGGTAGGGCTCTGGCCAGAAGCAGCGTGGCATAGTGAAGAGAACCTGGGCTCGGGAGTCAGAAGGACATGGGTTCTAATCCTAGCTCCACCACTTGTCTTCTGTGCGACCTTGGGCAAGTTACTTCACTTCTCTGTGCCTGTTACCTCATAGAGAAGCAGTGTGGCCCAGTGGAAAAGAGCAAGGGAGTCAGAGGTCATGGGTTCAAATCCTGACTCCACCAATTGTCAGGTGTGACTTTGGGCAAGTCACTTAACTTCTGTAGGCCTCAGTTACGGAATCTGTAAAATGGGGATTAAGACTGTGAGCCCCCTATGGGACAACCCCTATGCACTTCTCCAGTGCATAGAACAGTGCTTTGCACATAGCGCTTAATAAATGCTATCATCATTATTATTATTATCTGCAGAATGGGGATTGAGATTGTGAACCCCACTTGGGGCAGGGACTGGGTCCAACCCGATTTGCTCATATCCACC
The DNA here is from genome assembly GCF_015852505.1 of Tachyglossus aculeatus. Lineage (NCBI taxonomy): Eukaryota > Metazoa > Chordata > Mammalia > Monotremata > Tachyglossidae > Tachyglossus > Tachyglossus aculeatus. The sequence continues at coordinate 878,383 of NC_052074.1, forward strand.
CCAGCGCTTAATACAGTGCCTAGCACATAGTAAGTGTTTAATAATTGTTATTGTTATTTAGAGATTTTGTCTCAGCAGCTTGCCTCCCGGACCAGTGTTCTTCCTCTCCTTCAATCCATCAGTCAATCCGTGTGATTTGTTGAGCACTTATTGTGTTCTGAGCACTGTTCTAAGCGCTTGGGAAAGTATAGTACAGTGGGGTTGGAAGACGTGATCCTTGCTCACAAGGAGCTTACGGTCTACGGGGCAGACAGACAGATTAGATTAGGGAGAGGAGAAATAGCAGAGTATAAGGATGTTTATATAAGAAGTGTGGGGCTGGGGGGAGTATCAAAGGGTTCAAGATGTACGGAGCCAAACTCCTGGTCAACGCAGGTGGGAGGGCGTATAGAGGAAATAAAGGGCTTAGTTTGGGAAGACCTTTTGGATGAGATGTGATTTTAGGATGGTTTGAAGTCGGGAAGAGTGGTGGACTGTCGTATATGAAGGGGGAGAGAGTTCCAGGCCTTGCGGGAAAACGTGGGCAAGGGGTTGGTAGTGGGATAAATGAGATGGAGGTACAGAGAGCAGGTTGATGTTAGGAAGGTGGAATGTGCAGGCTGGGTAGTGGTAAGAAATCAGTGGGGTGAGGTAGAAGGAGAGAGCTGATCAAATGCTTTAAAGCTGACGATGAGGAGTTCCTTGAATACTTTCCCCCAAACCTATTGTAGTGAACTCTCCCTAGTGCTTAGTACAGTGCTCTGCACTCAATAAGTGCTCAATAAATACCATTGATCACTGGATTGAATATTTGAAATCAGAATAATGAGCAGATTTGCAGGGCAAAGTACAATACAAAGAAGTAGGTATAGATGTTCCCTGCCCACAAGGAGCATACAGCTTAGAGGGGGAGACAGATATTTAAATAAATCACAGATGGGATCTGCAGGTCTGGGGAAGCGGGTCCGTGTCTGACAAACACCCAAGCAGTGACCGACATATCTGGAAGTTCGACATCCTGTCTCCTGGCCACCCCTCTTTTCCGCGATGTGTGCTTTTAAATACACGTTGGGGTGGGCTTGAAGAGTGGCTGTTAGTTGCAGCACAGATGGGCAATTTTCAGATCTGTTGCTTCCTCCGGCTATTGCGAGCCAGTGTCGAACCCTAAATGGCAATCTGGAGGTATTAGCAGTAAATAGGTCCGCGCAGTGAAAATCGACTATGCGCTTCCAGCCCACTTCATGCCTGGCAGGCGTTCGCAGGGAGGGGAGTGCAGCCGGGCACTCTGGTTTATGGCTCAAAGATAATGGTGACCAGAGAAAATAACGGGTGTCCCAGTGGCAGGAGGGTAGGCACCAGTCGTTCCTCACTTCCCGTGTACCGTGCTCTCCGGCTACTCGGTCCGAGCTGTGAAGAGCCACGAGGCTGAAGTGCGGTGGTAGAGCAAGCACTAGGCTGGGAAAGAGAAAGAGCAGTAAGGGGCCTTGACTGGAGAATCCAATGGCTTTGCGCTGTGACCTCTAACCCTCAACGGGTGCCTGAGTGGGCCTTGAACAGGTCTGGAGAAATAAGACTGAGGTTAGGCATAGCAGACCTGTCTCCCCCAGTGCCCCCACCTCTTCAGATCACCTGACAGTTATGTCGTGTGAGGGTCCATCTGATGCCACAGACCGGGAACATGGGTCAGTCAGTCGGTGGTATTTATGGAGTGCTCACTGTCCTCATCGTTGGTATTTATTGAGTGCTTACTTTGTGCTTAGTACCGTGTGTATGGTACTGAGGACTTAGGAAAATGCAATTGAGAAGCAGTGTGGCCTAGTGGGGTGGAGCTCGAGCCTGGGAGTCAGAAGGGCCTGGATTCTAATCCCAGCTCTGCCACTTGTCTGCTGTATGACCTTGGGCACTTCACTTCATTGGGCCTCAGTTACCTCGTCTGTAAAATGTGGATTAAGACCGTGTGCCCTATGTGGGACAGGGACTGTGTCCAACCTGATTAACTTGGATCTATCCCAGCACTTAGTACAGTGCCCGGCATATAGTAAGCACTTAACAAATTCCAATAACATTAATATTAACAATAGAGTAAATCCAATTTGAAAAAGGATTTGAACTTGAAGGGCCCTTCAAGTACTCAGACCATTTATCCTGTACTAATGGGGCCTGATAGCTCACTGGACTCCTCTCTGGGGGTGAATCTGGAAAATGCCTGGCCTCGTTTTAATCTCCAAAGGGACCTCAGAGCATTAATTAAGGTCCTCTCTTCACTTTGAAGGAAGGGAAGTGCTTGTTTTCCTCTCATCCCTCTGGAGGAATCTGTTGTTGATCTCAGTGAAACAGGGTCGGCTACTCTCAAATGGCACTCCAATGACTTCATCTAATTCTTTGGGGCAGCGGGTTTTGGGGATATATGGCTGTGACCCTTCCAACCTTGCCAGGGGCTTCTGACAAAACAGCTCAGCAGACGTGACCCTTGAGCCGTTATTGGGACCCGGCCTGACCCAGGCCAAGGTTTGTCAAGAGAATCAGAGAAAGCAAAACCAAGAGGTTACACTGTTCCAAATGACGAGCCATGAAACTGGTGTGAAGAATTGGAAACATGAGGAGGAAGAGGACTTCCTCCTTGTCCCCCTTCTAGTCTGTTCTCCCCCTTCTAGACTGTTCTCCGCCTTTTAGACCGTGAGCCCGTTGTTGGGTAGGGACTGTCTCAATATGTTGCTGATTTGTACTTCCCAAGTGCCCAGTACAGTGCTCTGCGCACAGTAAGTGCTCAATAAATACGATTGAATGAATGAATGAATGACTTCCGGGCCTGGGGTCATCCCTCCCGAGGAATCTGAGTTTCTTTTTCTTCAGGAAAGATGAAAATATTTTGGTTTTCAGTAAGGCAAAATGGTATGTAATAAAGGCTTACTCTTGGCCAAGAATTGGGGTAGAAACAAAATAATCAGATGTGACCCAATCCCAATGTATGGCTCACAGCCTAATGGGGAGGGAAAGCAGGGATCTTATCCTTATTTTTCAGATGTGGAAACTGAGGCACGGAAAGGTTAAAATGATTTTCTCAGGGTCACACTGTGGGCTCATGGCATAGCTGGGACTAGAACCTAGGTCTCCACCCAGCCAGTCCCATGAATCAAGCATCCTTAAAGCTTCCCCTTAGAGACCAACTATGAACCTGTCATCCATGAATTTAGCCAAATTCTGGATATTTTCAGCTTGCACAAATCCCTGTCCGATTAACCGCCCGATGGGTGAAGAGTGGTACTTTGGTTTGTTTGGCACCTGCCACCTTTAAACTTCAGTGAGAACCCCCAAGGCTCCATTTATCTCTGCCCTTCAACTCCTACCTATTAGCCAGTTTTTCTATTCAGTTCAAATCCTTTCCTGCAATTCACTTCCAAGATGACCCAGTATTTTAAAGAGCCTTTGATGGGAAACTTGGTCAAAAGCCTTTGGAAAATCTAGTTCTGTCAATCAATCATGTATTTATTGAGTGCTTACTGTGTGCAGAACATTCATTCAATCGTGTTGAGCGCTTACTGTGTGCAGAGCACTGTACTAAGCGCTTAGGAGAGTATAACACAACAATGTAACAGACACATTTCCTTCCCACAACGAGCTTTCAGTCTAGAGAGGGAGCAGACATTAATATAAATGAATAAATTACAGATAGAGACATAAGAGCTGTGGGTGGGAGAGTGAATAAAGGGAGCAAGTCAAGGCGATGCAGAAGCGAGTGGATAAAGAGGAAATGAGGGCTTGGTCAGGGAAGGAGGAGATGTGCCTTCAATAAGGCCTTGAAGGTGGGGAGAGTAATTGTCGGATGTGAAGAGGGCGTTCCAGGCCAGAGGCAGGATGTGGGCGAGGGGTCAGCCTTGGGGTAGACGAGATTGAGATATAGTGAGTAGGTTGGCATTAGGTGAGTAAAAAATGTGGGCTGGTCTGTAGTAGGAGAGCATCTAGGTAAGGTAAGAGGAGTCAAGATGATTGAGGGCTTTAAAGCCAATGGTAAGGAGTTTCTCTCTGACGCAGAGGTGGATGAGCAACCACTGGAAATTGTTGAGAAGTGGGGAACCGTGGCTGAACATTTTTCAAAAAAAAAGTTCAGTGCCTCCCTCCCCACTCCTCAAGAACCTCCAGTAGCTGCCCATCCAGTTCCACATTCATTCAGTTGTATTTATTGAGCTCCCTACCCACCAACGGGCTCACAGTCTAGATCAAACAGAAACTCTTTTCTGTTACTGGTTTTAAAGCTCTCTGCCTCTTATTTTACCTCACTGAATTTGTACCCAGCATTCTAACTTTCCTCCTCTAACACCAACCTCCTCACTGTACCTCAATCTTGTTTCTCCACCAATCCCTCATGAACATTCTTCCTCTGGCCTGGAACTCCCTCCCCCTTCATATCTGACAGACCATCACTCTCCCACCCCAAAGCCTTATTAAAGTCACATCTCCTCCAAGGTATCTTCCCCGAATAAACCCTCATTTCCTCTGCTCCCTCTCCTTTTCTGTTCCACCCTTGCCCTTGGATTTGTACCCTTTATTCAACCCACCCTGAGCCCCACAGCATTTATGGACATATTTGTAATATATTTAGGAGAAGCAGCGTGGCCTGTTAGTGAAAAGGACCTGGGTTCTGATCCTGGATTCACCACTTGTCTGCTCTGCGACCTTGGGCGAGTCCCTGAACTTCTCCGTGCCTCAGGGACCTCATCAGTAAAATGGGGATTAAGACTGTGAGCCCCATGTGAGACATGGGCTGGGGTCCATCCTGATTACCTCGTGTCTACCCCAGTGCTTAGAACAGTGCCTATCATATAGTAAACATTTAACAAATACCATTTGAAAAAAAAAGTCTGTCTCCCCTCCGCCCCCAAACTTTAAGTGCCTTCTGAGCAGGGAACATGTCTACCAACTCTGTTCTATTGTACTCTCCCAGGTTCTTACTACAATGCTGTGCACACAGTAAGTGCTCAATGAATGCAGTTGAGTGATTGATTGATTGGTTGATTGATTGGTACCCAGACTGCGCCTAATCCACATTGCGAAGGACTGATTGAGAGAGTATCTAGGTGCCATCTGGACCCTTTCTCCTGAATCAGACAAGGAAGACGTGATGTTTCACTATCTGAATTCTGTTAGTCTGAGCTTTCCTTTTTATCTGTTCTCCTTGAATGGTTCCCCAAAGCTGTCCATAGGCTATTGTTACCTCATTTCTTCCCTCTCTTAATGGCTTTCGGGCTAGCTGCTATTCTCCATCTGAGTGATCAACGAGGTTAGAAAGACAGTCCGAGGTTGTTATTCACAGAGAAAACTGGCCCGCTATGATCAAAATTCATCCTCACCCTTTTTAAAGGCTTAAAAACTTCAATGTCAAAGGCAGACTCTGCCCTAAATAAATAAGAAGTGTAACGTGTAAAGTCACCAAGGGAGAGACCACGTGAATAGCACCAAATTTTCACTTCATATTGTACTCAAGATTACCTACCGTACAGTGCTGTCTTTGTAAGGGATTCCCTGAAAATACCTCAGTGACAAACTGAACTATTACCCTAATGAAAACTTTGGTTTTTTTATAATGAAAAAATGGCTTATTCTTGATGTTCAGCTATATTCATTCAAAGAAAAGAACCAAAAGAATGTAAAAATATTAAGTACTGAGATTGAAATGCCTTCTCAAATAATACCTTTTCAGAAACATAGAAATGCTATTGTCTTTTAATAACTAGCACATCTTCAAGATTTCTTAGCAATATATGGCGGTAGGAAAATGAAAAGATGTTATGAATAATGACAATACAGAATAAAGAAAACATGTGAAACACATCAAGGACATTAGAAATGGGTAAGAACAAGTCTCATAGTTTAAAATCAAACTGTGCTTATTAAATGTTCATTTAGAGTAAATATTTCTCTTCAATTGGTCTTAAGTGAAATGTTTTTTTCTCTGGTCAGAAAGTGTTCCTTTATTTCAGAGTAGTGTCAAGAGAAGCCCGTGCAGTGGTTGAGCTTGTCCTGCCTTCCGCCAGTGGACTGTAAGCTCCTTGTGGGCAGGCCTGAGTATTGAAAAATCTGCACCTAGAGTGGCTCTCAGTATATGATGATGATGCTACTGATTTTGAAGTTTGCCAGTGGGTGCTGAAAAACCCCACATGGGTCATATAGTCTCAAGCAGTGTGGCCTAGTGGATAGAGCATGGGCTTGGGAATCAGAAGGTCCTGGGTTCTAGTCTTGGCTCTGCCAGTTGTCTGCTGTGTGACCTTGGGCAAATTACTTAACTTCTCTGTACCTCAGTTCCCTCATCTGTAAAATGGGGATTAAGACTGTGAGTCCCATATTCATTCATTCAGTTGTATTTATTGAGTGCTTACTGTGTACAGAGCACCGTACTAAGCGCTTGGGAAGTACAAATCGGCAACATATGAAGATGGTCGCTATCCAACAATGGCCTCACTGTGTCCAACTGTCTACCCCAGTGCTTAGAACAGTTCCTTTCCCCTTCTCCTTCTTCACCCCAATCCCTTCAGTTACATTTTCTTCAAGCTATTACTCTCTCTTCATCCCTGGCCTACTTCCGGCCGCAGTGATACACTCATCAGTTGCTCTCCCAGCTCACCTAGTGTACCAACAAGAGGGCTTCTGAGTCTCTCTGCCACATCCCATTCTTGCTCCACTCTCCTCCCTCATTGTGTTTGGCAGAGTCGGAATCTGGAATTTCCAAGCAGAGATCTGAAATTAGAAGATTCCATTCAGGAAAGACAGTGTGGCCTAGTGGAAAGAGCATGGGACTGAGAGTCAGGAGACCTGATTCTAGACCCATCTCTGCACCTGGCCTGCTGTGTGACCTGGGCCAAGTCTCTTAACCCCTCATGGCCTCAGTTTTCTGTCTGCTCTGCCTCTCTTATGAGCCCCAAGTCGGACAGGGATTATGTCTAGTCTGATTATCTGGTATCTACCCCAGGGTCTAGTACAGTGCTGGGAATGCAGTAAGTCCTAAGTTAATAGTTAAAAAAAAGAAAAGAAAAAGGGCTCAGGGACAGGATCAGATTTAATTCCATTTAGTTGTATTTTGCTAGAAGCAGATTGGCCCCATTGAGTGCCATTAGTGTCCGGCACCCTCCGGCAGTGGATACCGTGGTGAGGCCCTCCCCTGGGCCAGACAGGCCAGGCAGCTGGCTTCTTGGCCATGTCAATATTTGGTCAAGGTAAGGTAACAATTGGCCGGGCAATTGGTGATTGAGAAAACCCTCATTTTGGCAGGCCTTGGGAAGCTCAGGATGGGTCAGTCCCCAGCATACCTGCTGCATGGAGCAGCAGTACAACCAGCCATCTGTCCACCACTTTTCCTCCCAGCAGCAGGCACCCCGAGACCACACGCCCAACTACCGGAGGCTCTGGAGCCTCCCGCTGGGGGAGACACCCATCAGAAGCTTCCTTTCAGTTGTTATATTGTCAACAAGTGCTACATTCTATTCACCCAGGAGCCCCCACCAGCCTCTTCTCCGAGTGCCTGAAGCAGGAGACCACAAACGTCATCCATCCATACCCTGTGTGGAGTCCATCCATTCTCACGGGAATTCCAGCGGGTGTTGTTCGCCTCCCCCGAACATCCACTTTTCTCATTGTTCTCTCTCTCTCTCCCCTGGGCCAGGCTCCTCCTGAGGGGCTCCAGTGATTCCCGGAACAGAAGGGGGTACCCCAATCCGGGCCTCGCTAAGGCGGGCACCGCAACTTCCTCATAAGAAGACCGGATTTTCTTCTTACTGCAAACTTTGAAAAAATTTTTCATTGTGAAAAGAAGATATCATTCCCGAGGTGCAACCAGGAGCTCTGTTCTTTGTGAGAAAAGAGGGAGAAAGATGTAAAAATGAGAAATACCAAAATGGGGATGATTTTGTCAACAAAAATTCTTTTTCAGGGATGTATAAATGCTTTTATCATCAATAAATACCGCGTAGTCAAGATTCCTCAGCAATATGTTGCGGTGGAATAATGAAAAGACAACTTTGTTATTAACAATTACAATACAGGATGAAGGAACATTTAAAGCATCCATCAAGGACATTAGAGATGGGTGAAAGAAACCATAGCTTATGGTTTGCCATCAAACTGTGTTCACAAATGTTCATTTAGATTGTGTTTCTTTACAATGGTCTTAAGTGAAGTTCTTTTTCTTTGAGCCTCTTTATTTCAGAATCACACAATACTGTAAGAAACTTCGAGAAGCATTGCAATGATTATATTTTAAAGGTACAAGTAATGTTGTTTTACAGATTGTTATGATCATGGGTAACCCTCCTTCACGTTTATGTGTCTTCAATTTATGTATTTTGACAATTTTTTAAATATTTCTGTCAGTCTTTCCTGGTAGTCGGCTTGGAATGTGTCACTTTAACATTCTAACCTTCCTAAGCACCTAGTACAGAGCACCACAGCAAATGGCTACTACTAGAGAAGCAGCGTGGCTCAGTGGAAAGAGCCCGGGCTTTGGAGTCAGAGGTCTTGGGTTCAAATTCCACCTCCGCCAATTGCCAGCTGTGCAACTTTGGGCAAGTCACTTAACTTCTCTGTGCCTCAGTTACCTCATCTGGAAAATGGGGATTAAGACTGTGAGCCCCCCACCCCCGTGGGACAACCTGATCACCTTGTAACCTCCCCAGCGCTTAGAACAGTGCTTTGCACATAGTAAGTGCTTAACAAATGCCATTATTATTATTATTATTACTACTGCTGCTACAACTATCGTACTACTATTCATTCATTCATTCAATTGTATTTATTGAGTGCTTACTGTGTGCAGAGCACTGTACTAAGCGCTTGGGAAGTACAAGTTGGCAACATATAGAGACGGTCCCTACCCAACAGTGGGCTCACAGTCTAGAAGGGGGAGACAGAGAACAAAACAAAACATATTAACAAAATAAAATAAGTAGAATTAATATGTACAAGTAAAATAAATAAATAAATAGAGTAATAAATACGTACAAACATATATATATATATATACAGGTGTTGTGGGGAAGGGAAGGAGGTAAGGCGGGGGGGTGGAGAGGGGAAGGAGGGTGAGAGGAAGGAGGGGGCTCAGTCTGGAAGGCCTCCTGGAGGAGGGACTACTACTTGTACTACTACCACCATCATCGTGGTATTTATTACATGCTTACTGTGTGCAGAGTAATGTACTAAGCCCTTGATGAGTAGAACGCCATAGTAAGGGTGTGTTTGTAGAAATGAGACTAACAGTCCCTTACTGCCAAGATACAATGGAAGAAGCAATGTGGCTTAGTGGAAAGAGCACAAGCCCGAGAGTCAGAGGACCTGGGTTGTAATCCAGACTCTGCCAGTTGCCTGCTGGGTGACCTTGGGTAGGTCACTTCACTCCTCTGTGCCTCAGTTTCCTCATCTGTAAAATGGGGATTCAATACCTGTACTTCCTTCAAGGACCATGAGCCCCATGTGGGACAGGGATGGTGTCCAACCTGATTATCTTGGATCTACCGCAGTGCTTCGTATAGTGTTTGGCACCTAGTAAGTGCTTAACAAATATAATTATTATTTTAAAAAAACTATGAGCATAGCTTCAAATGATAGAGACAAATAAATTAAGTAAATATATGAAATAGACAGAGATGAATGCGCGGTGTCTGACCTGGTGAAATGACCAGGTATCTCGAGATTAGTCACAGCCCCATCCAGGAGGCAGTGGAGGATTTTGAGGGAGGGAGGGGCGTGATTTGGTGAGTTTGAGGAGAGAGGGCATTTCATGCAGGGGAAGGGTATGAATGACAGGTTGAAGTGGGCAGAGTCATGGGCAAGGTGCAGGTAGGAAGTTAGAGCGGGAAGAGCCGAGAGTGCAGGTGGTGGGGGTAGAGGGAGGAGAGGGCTGATAGGTAATGAGGAGATAGTGGCCGAAGAGCCAGTGTTATGTGGAGAGAAATGGGGAGGCTTTGGAAGTTCCTGAGGAGAGGAGTTCTAGAAGGCGTTTTAGGAAGATGATCTGGGCAGCTGTATGTCAAATAGATTGGAAAGAGAAGAGGCTGGAAGCAGGAAGACCACTAAAAAATTGAGGCCATAATTGAGCAAGGAGGGTGAGAGCCAGGGTGGTGACCATAAGGGTGAAAAAGAAGAGGTAGATTCAAGAAATATCGTGGAGGTAAAACCAACAGGATTTAGAGACACGCAATATTCTTGGACCGGGAGAACAATGGGGGAAAACTTAGGTGCCCCTGTGCGTCAGGTACTGTGTCCCATCTGATCATCTTTTATCCACTACAGTGCTTAGCATATCATATCCGGTTGATTCTCCAGAGTGTAAGCTCGTTATGGGCAGGAATGTATCTGCTAATTCTGTTGTATTGTACTTTCCCAAATGCTTAGTAAGGTGTTCTGCACATAGTAAGTGCTCAGTAAATACGATTGATTGATTGATTGACTGATTGATAGAGAAATGATCAGAAGTTGGTAGTGTGGCTTAAAGTACCATTCATGAGTCTGGTTTGGTTGGGGCGAGATATTACTTCCTGAATGATTCCATGTTTTCAGAGACTATGTTTCCTGTAGATCGTAAACTTCTTGTGGGCAAGGAATGTGTCTGCCAACTCTGTTGTACTGTCCCAAACTCTTAATACAGTGCTCTGCACACAGTAAGTCTTCAATAAATATGATTGATTGAAAGAGCACTGCTGTCGCTCCCTGAACATGCACTTTGTGGGAAAGCAAGGCCTTTTCACAGGCCAGGCACAACAGACAGCAAAAAGCATCAGAATCCCAGGGATGTGGGGGAATGATGGGGTGTGTGTGTGTGTGTGTTTATGTGTTGTATGCACACACACACACAGTGTGGTCGAGCCTATCAGACCTGTACTAGGAATATCCACAACCTCCCAAGCTCAAGAGTTGTGTTGAACCAGAACAGGCTTGTGCTGTGGGAAGAACATTCTTCCATTGTGTTCTCTCCATGCCAGGCAGTGAAAATGGGTGTTCTAGTGGAGTAGCCTGTGCTCCGCCAGCCAGCCATCCTCCCTCACCCTGACTTGTTTATGCTGCCGACAGATTTCTTTCGAAGCCTCTCTCCATTGCTGTGGACCGGGGAAATCCCCTGGGCCGAGAGGCCTTTTCCCATTTCCCTTGCCTCCCATAGCCCAGTTCTTCCCAGCAGGGTCTTCATCCAACTGTCCATCCTTTATTTCCTGTTCAGAGCCCTCCCACCCCCATCCACCATTTATCATTGATCGGCTGCCCTCTTCTGCCTTCATTAAACAATTGTGGTTGTGGGCAGCACAGCTGCAAGGGGACCTTAATGGTTCCTACCCCAAAGGGCTAGAGCGGGGTGCCTTGGGGAAGGAGAAGCCCCTGGCCCTAGGCCGTGCTCCCTCCCCCACCTCTGTAACTGGCTGGGGCCATCTCCAGGGGCAGGGAATGTGCCTGTTTTTTGTTCTATTGTACTCTCCCAAGCGCTTAGTACAGTGCTTTGTACACAGTAAGCACTCAATAAATACGATTGACTCACTGACTCAGCTGGCCCAGCAGGGACTGTGTCCAACCCAGTTTGCTTGAATCCACCCCAGCGCCTGGCACATAGTTATCGGAGAAGCAGCATGGCTCATGGAAAGGGCCCGGGCTTTGGAGTCAGAGGTCATGGGTTCAAATTCCGGCTCTGCCAATTGTCAGCTGTGTGACTTTGGGCGAGTCACTTCACTTCTCTGTGCCTCAGTTACCTCATCTGGAAAATGGGGATGAAGACTGCGAGCCCCACGAGGGACAACCTGATCACCTTGTAACCTCCCCAGCGCTTAGAACAGTGCTTTGCACATAGTAAGCGCTTAATAAATGCCATCGTTATTATTATTATTATTAAAGAAGGGAGGGCCCGAAGCGATCCATAAACCTCTGTGCCCTTCCAGTCCCTGACCCTTCCTTTCCAGTAAACACCCCAAAATCTCTTCCTTATTTAATTTCCCCCCACCAAGGCTGGATGTAGGGCCTGGGGCGTTGGAGTCCTGCCCCTCCTCTGCTCCCAGGGCTGGTAGCCGAAAGGCAGGCCGGGAGGGAGTCAGGTAATGATGTTTGTTTCTTAGCTTTCAGAGGAAGCTGTTTATTTTAGTAGGCAATTTTCATGTGTGATGAAGTGAAATGTTGAGAAGGCGGCCTCTCATCAGTGGACAAACAATGTCTAAGAATTTAGCTAATGGCCCCCCTTCAGTGCAGAGAATAGATGGCAACAATTGTACTTCCAGACTAAACCAAGAACTACTTGTTTGGCTGCTAGGTGTTAATGCAAATTTGTTCTTCAGCTCATTCCGCCCTGGGGCTCCCATCCTTTGATTTAATTAAATGTAATTGGTTACATTGCTCCTCCCCGGCCCCTGAGGTGTTTTTGTTTATTGCTTACTCTTTGCAATAATGCTGCCATTCACGGCCGAGAATGCTGGATAAATAAGGGCCTTTTTTCCCATGTTGGATTTGTCGGGAGATTATTCCCCTCAAATAGTTTGGTTTTACTGTGAAGAGTAAATGACCAGTGAAATAAACGCATTGGGTGGCAAATGTAGCATATCCAGAAGCGAGGAATTAAGTAGGGTAAATTACATGAGATTAGGAAGAGGAATGAAGTTTAACGTTAAATTAGGAAGGGTTTGCAACGGGCATTGTAGGAGCTATTGACACTCCTCAATAATGCTTTAATTAGGAAGATTATCATTGTTGCAGCACTATGTCTTTTAAAAGTTACTTTCTTAAATACCAGCTGGGAAATCATTTGTCGACACCTCCCCCCCCACCTTCCCCGCCCCAGTTTAATCATGCCGAGAAATCTTTTACCTCATAAATATGCAAGTGGCATTGTTAAGGGACAAATGCTCGTTCTCCAACCATGAATGATACCGCGGGACAAACCAGGTCAGCGTAATTAGCCTGCCGTTTGTCCTGATCTCCTTAGGTGCAATTTTTCCACACAAGAGGATTTTCAGCGGAACATTCTTTTGACAAATGATACTTCTTTCCCTTCCTTTTCCTCCAGGTTCGTACATTATTTTGAGAGGACAAAAATGGTCTCAAGCCTGAGAAATTTAGGAGAGATTAAGCCGCCTGCGATTATACTGTGTTCCTGCCTATCTCTCTCTCTGTGTCTCTTCCCCCTCTCCTTCTCTCACCCCAACCTCCACCCAGCTCCAATCTACCTAAAAGAGGCTTCCCCCTCTGACCCTCCAGGAGTCAGGTTTTTAGTAGAGTGGCTGCCTTTCTCTTTCTACTGGCTTTGCCATTAAAAAAAAAAATGTCAGATGAGGAAGATCCTGCAGCCATGTGACATTTCCCCAACTTGCGACTGGCTTTCAGGATCTTGCCATGTCATGGAGGCAGGCTCCTTTCTTTTTTGGTGGGAAAGAATGAAAACTGCAAAAGGCCCAGGTATTCATGCGGTAGTTAAATCTCTGGGCTGCGTAGTGGGGTCTTCCTACAGTAGGGTCCCCTAGCATTGGGGTACCCTAGCAGTGAGGAACAATGAGGTAACCTTGCAGTAGGGTCCTCTAGCAGTGTGGTCCTCTTGCAGTGGGGACTCTTAGCAGTGTGGTCCCCTTACAGTTGGATCCCATAGCAATGGGGTCCTCTTGCAGTGAGGTCCCCTAGCAGTGGGGACTCCTAGCAGTGAGGTTCTCTAATAGTTGGGTCCCATAGCAATGAGGTCCCTTAGCATGGGATCCCCTAGCAGCAGAGTCCCTTAGTGGAGAGGTCCCCTAGCAATGAGATCCCCTAGGGGCAGGTTCCTGTAGCATTTTCTCCCCAGGCTTCCCTCCCTCTGCAGTGTGCAATAGATGAACCCGATTTAAAGTTGATCACCAGGTGTTATCAGGGAAGGTCAGTCCCGTCCCCCTCTTAGCATTCATTTAGCCATATTTATTGAGTGCTTACTGCATACAGAGCACTGTACTAAGCGCTTGGGAAGTACAAGTTGGCAACATTAGCAGCCACTTTCCACCAAAGCCAAGAGAGTGATTAGGAGAGGAGGGGACCCCATCCTTTGGAAGTGGAAACTAATAGTCACTGCGGTCATCCAATGGAAGACAATAATAATAATAATGTTGGTATTTGTTAAGCTCTTACTATGTGCCAAGCACTGTTCTAAGCACTGTGGGCAGGGGGGAGATACAAGGTAATCAAGGTTGTCCCATGTGGGGCTCTCAGTCTTAATCCCCATTTTACAGATGAGGGAACTGAGACACAGAGAAGTTAAGTGACTTGCCCAAAGTCACGCAGCTGACAATTGGCGGAGCTGGGATTAGAACCCATGACCTCTGACTCCCAAGCCCGTGCTCTTTTCACTGAGGCACGCTAAGCCGCTGAAGGAGGAAGCCCAGTCCATTTGCACATCCTGAGTCCCGAGTTGGTTCTCAAGGGCTCTCCTTTCTTCTCTCTTCTTCCCTTTTGGAGGAGAGTTTCTTTGTAGATTGCTATTTCTCTGGTGTGGAGTTCTGTGTATGGTGGCGGGCCAGGGGGAGAATGGGGAGAGCCTGGGGCCCAAGTTGCTCCATAGGGCAAGTCAGCATGAGCCACAGATGATAAGAACCTCAGTGCAGTTAGCCTGGCACTCTGGACTAACCTGGAGTGTTGCCACTGTGGAAGGAGGGGTGTGCTGTGGGAGCCAGACCTTGCAGAGGCAAACATGAAAACAGCTCCAGGCGCTTCCAATGACCACCCAACAGTTTGACCGGGGCTGGTCAGCAATTGCTCCTGGTGCAGCCAGGAATGCAGGTATTGCCTTGACCTTTTATATATATAATATATATATAAATTTATAATATATATTATATATATAATAGTGTATATATATATTCTCTCTCTCTCTCTCTCTCTCTCTCTCACTCTCCCTCCCTTCCTCACTCATTCATATCCATCCATGGGTGACCACCATCCCCAGTGGCATCTCCCCGACCCTTAAGAGTTGGACCCCGACCTGACCCCGTGAAACCCTCCCCTGCAGCCTCATGGAGATTTTTAGAGAGAAAAATGTGCCCAAATGGACATAGAAATAGGACCAAAGGAAGGCTCTGCTGCATTCTAAGGAAATAACCAGCACATTAAAGAGGAGGCTGGTTTTACGTTCTCTTTTGGATAAAGCCGAAATCCGACCTGCCTATGTAATTTTCCCCTTCTGTGCACTACCGACAATCAGCCTGTTGCTTCTGCCCCGGCTGTGACTCTCTTGCATCCCCGGGTTTGATTGGAGGCTCTCAACCCCTGCATGTTCCAGGAGCCCTGATTACAGGAGCCCTCTACCCACTTAACTCGTGCACGCACACACTCGGACGGTCGGGGGCTACAGAAAGAGGCCCCCTGGCTCTCAGGAGAGGGAGGAGAGATGGATTGCTGCCCCCCTGGCTGGGCACGGTGATCTCCAAAGGGCTCTCGGGAGCCGGCCGTCCCGCGATCATGGGGAACGTTTTCCAGTGTTTGCCTCCACAGGTGACAGTGGCCCGCCATGCTGTCTTCTGGCCTAGGAGGTGCCCGGCTCTTTAGGGCGGAGCAGGCGGGTCGCCAGCCGGCCTGCATCCCAGGCCAGAGCGATCTAATCTCCCGGAGCAGCTGCCCGCTCAGAAGTGGCCTTGGGCATGCCTTTGCCTCCTCCTCTGGTTCAAAGGGGGGCAGGTGTACGAATCTTGCCTTATCACCTACTTGTGTGCCATGAAGCCTCCTCCCCTTTCCTTGACCTCATGGACTCACCTTACTAGAGAGGATAGGGGGCTGGAGAAGCTGGGGCCTGGGTTCACTTTGGGGTTCTTTTGAGCACAGTATGTCCAGGCTGGGACATACTGGGACATACTGGGACACCCTTCCAGTCGTTGGGGGAGCTCCCACCAGCACGTCATGGATGCCTCATTTGTACAACTCTCCTCACCTCCTCTCCTGCCTGACTGCAAGCCTTTCTTCTCTGGTGAGCGTGAGTGGAAGTTCCGCTCAGGTGAAAGGTTCATTCATTCATTCAATTCATTCAATCATATTTACTGAGCGCTTATTGTGTGCAGAGCACTGTACTAAGCGCTTGGAAAGTACAGTTTGGCAACATATAGAGACAGTCCCTACCCAACAGACAGCAAAACAGAACAAGTAGACAGGTGTCAATACTATCAGAATAAATAGAATTATAGATATATACACATCATTAATAAAATAGAGTAATAAATATGTACAAATATACACAAGTGCTGTGGGGAGGGGAAGGGGTAGGGTAGAGGGAGGGAGTGGGGGCAATGAGGGGAGGAGGAGGAGAGGATAAGGGGGGCTCAGTTTGGGAAGGCCTCCTGGAGGAGGTGAGCCGAGCTGGCCTAGGGGCTTTAGGGAGAAGGAACCCAAACATATACACGCACACAAATATGGACACATGCACACACAGTACTCTCTCAAGCACTTAGTACAGTGCTCTGCACACAGTAAGTGCTCAGTAAATACAATTGACTGACTGACACCTAATGCAGTGGCCTTACTACCTCCTCCTGTGGTGTAGACATCTGAGTAGGTTGAACTCCAACCTCCAGGGTCCATCCCAGCCTAAAATACCCGCAGGGTCACATCAAGACCCCTCTACTTTTTTTTTTTACGGTATTTGCAAAGCACTTCCTATGTGCCAGGCACTGTATTAAGCACTGGAGTAGATACAAGCTCATCAGGTTGGACTCAGTCCATGTCCCACATGGGACTCACAGTCTTAATTCCCATTTTCCAGATGAAGTAACTGAGGCACAGAGAAGTGAAGTGACTTGCCCAAGGTCACACAGCAGAGGTAGGATTAGAACCCAGGTCTTCTGATTCCCCTTCTGCCTTGGCACATTTCCATTCCCCAGGCATTCGTGGCACTCCCTCTGTTGGTCTCCGGCTCTGTTAGTCTCCGGGGTTACAACGTTGCTGTATCTGGGCAAATTGCCATTATTACAATGGTCTGAGTGTTACCAAAGTACACCATACTACAATTAGTGCTGCCTTGCCTCATACTTCTACTCTTTACCTGGGCTGGAATACTGTCAGAGAATCCGGGAACGTCTTCGTTGACAGTACGAGCCCATTTGGATACCGTGTGCCATGGTGTGGGAAGAAATGGTCTGGATGCACACACGTTGGCCATGTTGGAACAGGTGTTACAACAACACGAGTTTTTCTTCAGGCAGGGTTCTGCAAGGGGGCAAGGTCTGTGTCCTAAGAAATCTGGAGTGGGTGTGGGTGAGACTATATCTGTTTCAACAAAGAACTTACAGTCTGGAGGGGAAGAGTGTAAGCCACCTGTGGGCACACTTGAGGGCAGACAGGGCCCCGTTCTCTAATGGCATAGTGGATAGAAGGTCATGGGTTCTAATCCCAGCTCCACCACTTGTCTGCTGTGTGGCCTTGGGCAAGTCACTTCACTTCTCTGGGCCTCAGTTACCTCATCTGTGAAATGGGGATTGAGACTGTGAGCCCCATGTGGGACGAGGACTGTGTCCAAACCAATTTGCTTGCATGCACCCCAGCACTTAGTACAGTGCCTGGCACATAGTAAACACTTAACAAATATCACGGTTATTATTAATTTGTGTTGACTGTCTGGCCCCTAATGACCAATCAGCTCTTTGGGTTACGGGTCAGATTTTAGATAGCTGTATATAAGATATCTATCTATCTATCTTATACATATAATATATATGTAACGTGTGTGCGTATATACACACACACACACACACATATATTTGCCCTGTATATTCACAGACTTGGATACTGAGGGTAAGGTTCACCTTTGGGTGCATTCGTAACTGAAAAAGCCAATGCGGGACCCACAGAGTTGTGTCAGTTGTATTTGTTGTCGTTTGCGGCCCCTAACACCGTTTTCAGTTTTGCTTCCTTGTATAAACAGATTTTTAGAAACTTCTGCTCGAATAGACCTGCCCTTTTCTCTATTGCAGTGTGCTTTGCTTGCCTGTCTGTCGCAGTTATCTCCCACCCGCCACACTCCATCCGACAGACTTCCGAAGAACGGACAGGTCATTTTGATTAGATCTTCTATTTCCTTGTCTATCGTTGCATCATTGGCTCAGCACGCCCTGCTGCTTTCCTGATGAATTCCTACCACACCGCCTTGCTTCCCAGCAGTCCTGTATTCACCCATGCTGCAGCTACAATAGCTAGCAGAAATCAGTCAGTCAATCAGTCGTATTTACGGAGGGCTTACTATGTGCAGAGCGCTGTACTAAGCGCGTGGGAGAGTACAATAGAACATTAAACGGATACATTCCCTGAGGGGTCGTGCGCTGAAGGGGCCGCCCCGAATCTGCCTGGTCTGGTCCCTTTCCCTCTTCCCCTTCTATCCCACCTCTTGCTGCAGGATTAGCTGGCAGGAGAGATTTGCATTTGGTAAACATCACTTCCAAGCTCAGCTGCTCTTTGGAGCTTTATACCTACTCGGCTAATGCGATTCCTGACTCACCATTCCAATCCATTGATAGCATTTACTGAGTACCTGTTGCATGTGGGGCACTGTACTGAACGCTTGGAAGAGTCCGGCGGAGTTAGAAGATATGCTCCCTGCCCTTGAGGGGCTACGATCTGTCCCTTCCCTTCATTGCATCTCCTCAGCATGGTGTTGGAGGGGTTTGTCCTGATTAATCAATCACTTAATCAGCCGTATTTATTGAAACCTTGTCATGTCCCGAACACTCTGTCAAGGGCTTGGGAGTGTAACAGAGTTGGTAGACTTCTCCTTGACCACAAGAAGCTTACCATCTCGAGGGGGAGAGTGTAAGCCGCACGTGGACACACTTGAGGGCAGACGGCCCAGTTCTCTGACCCCAGAGGTTGACTAATACCTCTATGTTGATTCCCCAGCCCCTGATGACCAATCAGCCCATCGGTTTACAGGGGTAAGCCCCTCGGGACCCCAGATACCAGGCCGTCTTCCTCTTTGTGTGACCTTCCTGAATGAAAGAGGGAACATCTGGAAAAAGAGGGCTCTGGCTTTAATGCAGTAGGTCCTGTCTCTGCTGCTTCTGCTTCATCAAAAATCCTAACGCAGACTTGCTGACCCAAAATTATTTCCAACAAGGCAAATACATCTGGGTTCTAATTCGGGCTCCACCACTTGTCTGCTGTGTGTCCTCGGGAAAGTCATTTAGCTTCTCGGTGCCTCAGTTACCTCAGCTGTAAAATGGGGATTAAGACTGTGAGCCCCATGAAGGACATGGACCGTGTCCAACCCGACTATCTTGTATTTACCCCAGCATTTAGTACGATACCCGGCACATAGTAAAGCGCACAACAGATACCTTAAAAAAATGGCAGCAACCAGTTAGACCTGGATTGCCCTAGGTGTGAGTTAAGCAGTAAGAACAGGTGAACTTTTGAAAATAAGCATATTTTTTCATGCAAATATCCTTATTTTTGAAAGGCCAAAAGCAAATCCTGAAAATTACCCACTACAGAAGTCCAATTGTCTGTGCAGAGAGAATTTTTCAGAGTTTTTTGAGGAATCATTTCATCCTTAAGAATCCCTAAGTATCATTTTTCTTAGTCGAGGGAAACCTTCTGAAATCAAATCTCTCTTGCCAACATGGGGGGTCTTTATTGTGAACCGTTTCATTCTTCTTTTAAAAGTAGATTCGTTGTCATCTCCTTTGATTTCCAAACCAAATGAATGGCGGATGGGGTAGGGTGGGAACGCAGGGTTCCTGGGACAGGAAGTCGGGGAGCTGTTGAGTTAGCAAGCTCCTCTGCCTGACTGGGAGATGCATTTTGGGCCTTACAGCCACAAAAGACTCTCATCACATTGTTCCGAATCGTTGTGCCCTCTGTTTCAACTGAACTTATTTCCAGGTTCACTCTTGTTGGAGTAGAAGCCTGGCTGTCTCTCTTGCTGTGTCATCTTTGTCATGTGTGTGGGATGTAAGGAGCCATATGCTCAGCTTCTTCCAGCTTCTTCCTGGCTCAGGGTTGGGTAATTTCTTCCTTCAATCAACCAGTCAATGGTATTTAATCAGCGCTTACTGTGTGCAGAACACTGGTTGAGAGAGGTACAATGCAATAGAGTTGGTAGACGTGATCCCTTCCCACAGAGAGCTCAAAAACCAGAGCGGGAGACCAACATTAAAATAAATTACAGATAGGGGAAATGGTAGAGTATAAGGATACATATAGCAGTTCTGTGGGGCCGGAGTTGGGGTGAATAGCTAATCCTGGCTCCACCACTTGTCTGCTGTGTGACCTTGAGCAAGTCTCTTCACTTCTCTGTGCCTCAGTTACATCATCTGTAAAATGGGGATTGAGATTGTGAGCCCCACCCACACTGGACAGGGACTGTGTCCAACCCAATTTGCTTTTTTCTACCCCAGCACTTAGTACAGTGCCTGGCATATAATAAGCATTTAACAAATGCCACAATTGTTATCATTATTGTTATTGTTATTGTTGTTAAGGGGTACAAATCTTAGTGCATGGATGATGCAAGAGGGAGGGTTGGGCTAAGGGAAGTAAGGGCTCAGTCAGGGAAGGCCTTGCTGAGTTGTGTCGAGTTTCACCAACCCTCCCCTGTGCTGCGAGGGAGGGAGGGCGGCCCACCACTGGGCTGGGGGCTCCCCCAGCTCCGGCAAACCCTCTTGCTTCCCACCCTCTCAAGCTTGTGGCTTTGATTATTTATTTTATTTGTACATATTCTATTTATTTTATTTTGTTAATATGTGTTGTTTTGTTGTCTGTCTCCCCCTTCTAGACTGTGAGCCCATTGTTGGGTAGGGACCGTCTATAGATGTTGCCAACTTGTACTTCCCAAGTGCTTAGTACAGTGCTCTGCACACAGTAAGCGCTCAATAAATACGATTGAATGATTATCGACCTATTTTGCAAAGCCTGGTAGGATTTGATTTCTTCCCAGAGAACCAGTCTTCTTGAACCCCTCCCTGTCAAAACCTCATGCCTTCATATGGCCTTGGTGGGTTTCCCTGGACCACAAAGCTTAGGAGTTTCTGTTGCCTCCACAGTTATTGAGTCTACCCCTTCCGTCCCTACGGTCTCGCATCTCTTTCCCCTCCCGGTGGGCCCCAGTGGCCCAGTGGGCTTCTGGGCTCAGGATCCCAGCAGGAGTGAAACGGGAGATCCAGACAAGTTCTCTTTTTTATGGTATTTGTACTAAGCACTAGGGCAGATACAAGATGATCAGGTTGGACACAGTCCCTGTCCCACATGGGGCTCACAGTCTGAGTCACCATTTTACAAATGAGGAAACTGAGTCACAGAGAAGTGACTTGCCCAAGGTCCCACAGCAGCCAGGTGGCAGAGCCAAGATTAGAATCCAGGTCCTTCTGTCTCCCAGGCCTGTGATCTTCTCAGGCGAAGGGGAGCAGAGGTAGAAGTCATGGGAAAAGAACGGGAGAGTCAATTTTCCTTCTGGGAGCTTAAGGGAGAGCTGAGCATGTCTTGAGGCAGAGCCAACTGCTGGCATTG
Organism: Tachyglossus aculeatus; assembly: GCF_015852505.1. Lineage (NCBI taxonomy): Eukaryota > Metazoa > Chordata > Mammalia > Monotremata > Tachyglossidae > Tachyglossus > Tachyglossus aculeatus. Next base: position 899,812 of record NC_052074.1, read on the forward strand.
CCGATTTGAACCGGCTGCCCCTGATGCCATCTAGACCCTGCCAACGCTCAGCCGATTCCTCCCTCCCCATTGTCTCTGGAGAGGCTGACCGTTAATTCCACATTGAGTGATCCGAGCAGCGGGACCCATCGCCGGCCAGCGGGGACCACAGGGTGGATGAGGTTTTGCCGCACCCCCCGCCCTGCCTTAAGTATTTAGAGAAATTCTGCGGGTGCTCAGGGGCCTTCCCTGGCAGAAACAGTTGTTAAAAGCTTTTTAACCAAATGGCCCAGCCGTGTGGTCCCGACTTGCCGCCTTGTCGCGGTTCAACGGGCCTGAAAATAACGGACCAGAATCGTAGGGGGGAGACCTGACTCAGAGGTCAAAGCAATTAGGCAACACGGGATCGAAGTCAGCCTTCGTTCCCTGCCCTTTATGTCACAGCCTTCATGGGGGCCTGGGCTAGGGCGAAGGATGAGGAGGAGGAGAGGGTTCCTTTGGAAGAGGGGCATCCTTCAATTCTGTGGAACAGCTAAACATCGGCTAATGAACTTCCATAAATAAATACTGCTAATGAACACTTGTTTATTATTTTGCATTTCATTGCTATTTACTAACAGATTTTCAAGACAATAGGCAATTTTGTAATCTCAGTTTTATAAAAAAACACTGGTATTTTTGGGTCCCTAGCAACCATTTAGTATGTAAATTAGGCATTCTCAGGCTTAATGTACTTCATTTTTATAAAACAAATACATCATTAATCTGATTAAGTTCCTGGATGAGAGTGCTGTCCTCAGATCATTGTGGATCATTTATTGTTGGGCAGGCATCCAAAAAAAGATTCAAGCACGGCACTTACAGTCTGAGCTTAGTGGAACCGTTGAAACCTCCTAAATGACATTTTCCTGAAGAATGGCAAGGCACTGCTTACTTGTAATTGCCGGCATTACCTAAAACTTAACAACATTCTTATCCCTAATTGCAGCTCAGTTTGATGGAGATTTGAGGCTAGAAATTATGCTCTGTTTCCCTTTGATGTTGTAAAACGCGGAAAGGAATAATGGTGTTCCCCAGGAACCGAGCTACATCCGGGCTCCCTCACGTGTGCCTGAGCCCCGGAGGTGCCTCCGAGAGGGCCCTCTTGAGTAGATTCTGGATCTTTGGAGCTCTGGGGCTTGTGGTCCAGGTGCTCTCTGAAGGCTGTCCAGTGGCCGGGTTAAGGGGAGTTCAGGATTGATTTTTATCTATGCTTCTGAATACTACTACCCCTGATGATTCTCTAGCATCATTACCCTACAGAGAGTCCCAGCTTCAACCCCTTTTACCTTTCAGGATCTCCAACAGCATCAACACCATCCTCATAATAATGAAAATGATAATAATCCTAACAGTAATAATAATAATGGTATTCAGCTCTTACAATGTGCCGGGCACTGCACTAAGCACTGGGGTAGATACAAGCTAATCAGGTTGGACACAGTCCCTGTCCCACATGGGGCTTACGGTCTTTATCCCCATTTTACAGATGAGGTAACTCAGGCACAGAGAAGTGAAGTGAGTTGCCTAAGGTCACACAGCAGACAAGTGACAGAGCTAGGATTAGAACCCAGGTCCTTCTGATTCCGAAGTCTGTGCTCTACCGCTAGGCCATGCTGCAAGCCCCAGAAGATCAGTGGCCTCAAATACATATTTGGAGCCTTGAAAGCCCAGCAGAGTGTGGCCTCAGGGCAGGATCAGACAGTGGCGGGGGAGGGCTTTCCACTTGAGAATTTGACTGGGATTAAGTGGCAGAGCCTCTGGCACGGACATTCTCCGTCACCCTGCTGAGTGTCACCCCGCTGACCCCCACCTGAGGATTTCGGAGCAGGTTCTGCAGTGAAATCCCACCAGCATTCTTCCCTTCTGCCATTTCTAGTCACCCCATGCTCCGTCTCCTCATCCCTCAGCACTCTCGGACTTTGGGCCTGTGTCACTAAGATCCAGTGTCAGGGAGTTCCACATTTTTCTCCTGGCTTCACTGTACTGACGTAAGGCCTCTAAGCCAAAGCCAAAATCTGTGAGGAAAGCAAAGAAAGTGGTTCTCTTGCAAGTGAAAGTGGAGTCCTGCCCATAGAGGGAGTTTGGGGCGCTAATTAGGTGAGAAGTCCTCTGGGAGACGAATTATGGGACCCCTCGGTACGGAGAGGGAGTGTACATCCCAGGGAGCTGGTTGGGTGAGGAGTACCCCATGAACAGTGGGACTCCCCAGTTGACGAGTCTCAGTCACGAAACCCATTCGACCTTTGTTCTCCCCAGTCAAAGGTTTGTCAATCTCGGGAACTTTAAGGGCTCCAACCCCGGGGTGGGTGACGGGAAGCTGGGATGGGTCTTGCAATAGGCATTTTCCAGGACCCACCAGAGCAGACCACAGCCTTGTGGGTGGGCCTGGTTTCCGCCAGAGCCCTCTTTTGCCCAGCCCCAATCTCATTTACCTCAGTGCGGGGAGCGTCCTCCTCCCCGGTGTGGTTGGTTGCAGGCTCTGGATTGCTTTTCCGCTCCTCGCTCAATTCTTTCTCCCTCCTGGTTCAGGTTCCCTGGTTTCTGCTCAGCTCCTGTAGGACCCCAGGTTAATCAGAGACCATTCCCTCACCTCCGGGCAGATTTTAAGGGATCCCAGAGAGTCAGAGATGTAGCTGGTACCCATCTTGATCTTTCTGAGAAAAGGTAAAGACATTCCACCACCTCTCTGGTGATCTTTTCTGGTGACTTGTCATATTCACTTTAAGAAACACGCCTGCACATCCACGATTCCCTGATCAGCCCAGACATGCCATCCTTCCAGGCCACCTTGACAGCTCTGATCCATTTATCTCTAGGCCGTTAGTGTAGCCACTTGTGTTCACTGTTCGTATCGCCTCTCAGTCCCCTCACTGTTGTACATTCTTTGATGTATAAGTGCTTAGTACAGGGCTAAGCACTTAGTACAGTGCTCTGCACACAGTAAGTGCTCAATAAATACGATTGAATGAATTACTCTCTCCCTCTTAGACCGAAAGCTCCTTGAAGGCAGAAATCGTGTCTTTTACTTCCTCTGCCTGCTGCCCAAAAGCCTGGATCATTCTTGAGAAGCAGTGTAATAATAATAATAATGATGATGATGATGATGATGTCATTTGTTAAGCACTTACAATGTACAAAGCACTGTTCTAAGCGCTGGGGAGGATACAAGGTGATCAGGTTGTCCCATGTGAGGCTCACAGTCTTAATCCCAATTTTACAGATGAGGGAACTGAGACCCAGAGAAGTTAAATGACTTGCCCAAAGTCACACAGCTGACAATTGGCAGAGCTGGGATTTGAACTCATGACCTCTGACTCCCAAGCCCGTGCTCTTTCCATTGAGCCACGTTGTGTGGTGTGGTGGATGGCACACAGGCCCCATGAGTCAGAAGGACCTGCGTTCTAATCCCAGCTCCACCACTTGTCTGCTGAATGACCTTGGGCAAGTCACTTCACTTCTCTGTATTTAAATTAACTCATCTGTAAAATGGAGATTAAGCAGTTGAGCCCCATGTGGGCCGTGGACTATGTCCAACCTGACTAGCTTGTATCTACCCCAGTGTTAGTTCAGTGTCTGGTACATTAGGCGCTTAACAACAAAAAAAGGGCAATCCTGGAGGTATCGATTCTGATGCCCGTCTGCCCCCTTTTTTTTTTTGATGGCATTTGGTAAGCGCTTACTATGTGCAAAGCACTGTTCTAAGCGCTGGGGGGGATACAATGTGATCAAGTTGTCCCACATAGGGCTCATAGTCTTAATCCCCATTTTTACAGATGAGGTAACTGCAGCTCAGAGAAGTTAAGTGACTTGCCCAAGGTCACACAGCAGACTTGTGGCGGAGCCGGGATTTGAACCCACGACCTCTGACTCCAAAGCCTGGGCTCTTCCCACTGAGCCACGCTGCTTCTCTAACTTCCTTCCTCCTTCCTCTCCAGCCCACTATCTCTTTACACACTCAAAGGTCTTTGAGGGACGCTCACTGCTCAGGTGGTATTTAATCAGGCAACAAGCAGGAGGTGTAGCGTGTAATACAGTCCCTTAGTCCCTTCTGCTGTAGCAGGTGTTTTTGGAACTTGATTTGGATAAAACCCTTTAGAAGAATGAAGAAATGTTTTCCCCACCACTTAATAATAATAATAATAATAATTATGGTATTAAGTATATGTGCCAGGCTCTGTACTAAGCACTGGGGTGGAAACAAGCAAATCGAGTGGGACACAGTCCCTATCCCACATGGGGCGCACAGTCTTAATCCATATTTTACAGCTGAGGTAACAGGCATAGAGAAGCATTTGGGTATATATAGCACATTTATTATTCTATTTATTTTATTTTATTTATTTAGAGAAGCAGCGTGGCTCAGTGGAAAGAGCGCGGACTTTGGAATCAGAGGTCGTGGGTTCAATTCCCGCCTCTGCCACTTGTCAGCTGTGTGACTTTGGGCAAGTCACTTAACTTCTCTGGGCCTGTTACCTCATCTGGAAAATGGGGACTAAGACTGTGAGCCCCACGTGGGACAACCTGATCACCTTATATCCCCCCCAGCGCTTAGAACAGTGCTTTGCACATAGTAAGCGCTTAATAAATGCCATTATCATATATCTATAATTCTATTTATTTATATTGATGCTATTGATGCCTGTCTACTTTGTTGTCCGTCTCCCCCACTTCTCGACTGTGAGCCCGTTGTTGGGTAGGGATTGTCTCTGTTGCCGAATTGTAATAATAATAATGATGATTGCATTTGTTAAGTGCTTACTATGTGCAAAGCACTGTTCTAAGCGTGGGGGGGATATAAAGTGATCAGGTTGTCCCACGTGGGGCTCACAGTCTTAATCCCCATTTTACAGCTGAGGTAACTGAGGCTCGGAGAAGTTAAGTGACTTGCCCAAGGTCACACAGCAGACATGTGGCAGAGCCGGGATTCAAACCCACGACCTCTGACTCCTAATTGTACTTTCCAAGCGCTTAGTACAGCACTTTGCACACAGTAAGAGCTCAATAAATAGGATTGAATGAATGAATGAATGAATGAAAGTAACTTGCCTGGAGTCACACAGCAACCAAGTGGCGGAGCCAGAATTAGAACTCAGGTCCTCTGACTCTCAGGCCCATGCTCTTTCCTCTAGGCCATGCTGTTTTTCAAGTGCCTAGAGAAGCAGCGTGGCTCAGTGGAAAAAGCACAGTCTTTGGAGTCAGAGGTCATGGGTTCAAATTCCGACTCTGGCAATTGTCAGCTGTGTAACTTCGGGAAAGTCACTTAACCTCTCTGTGCCTCAGTTACCTCATCTGTAAAATGGGGATTAAGACTGTGAGCCCCCTGTGGTACAACCTTATCACCTTGTAACCTCCCCAGCGCTTAGAACAGGGCTTTGCATATAGTAAGTGCTTAATAAATGCCATTATTATTATTCTTAGTAGTAGTAGTACAATGCTCAGCACCCAGTAAGCACTCAAAAGTACCATAGATTGATTGATTGGGAGAAACAGTTGGAGGCCAATTAAGGCGTGAGTGCCGACATGGGATTTTTTCCATAATGCGAGGTTCTTTGGCAGCCCAACTATTGTACCGTGTTATGGGAGAGCCGACTCTACTGGCAGCCCACTGAGGACCACCCCTGGGGAGAGGGGAAGGGGAAGCATTTGCAAATCAGGTGATGAGGCTGTCTTTTGGGACTTTTTTTTGGATGGTGTTAGTTAAGCAGTACTATGTGCCAGACACAGTACTCAGTGCTGGGGTTATTGCAAGATAAATCAGGTTGGACACAGTCCCTAAGCCACAAAGGGCTCACAGGCTTAATCCAGCCCCATGTTACAGATGAGGTAACTGAGGCCCAGAAAAGTGAAGTGATTTGCCCAGGGTGACAGAGCTGATGAGTGGCAGGCTCTGGGACGAGAACCCAGGTCCTCCAACTCCCTTGCTCTTTCCACTAGGCCATGCTGCTCTCTTCAGTTGGCACCACCTCTGAAGGTTTGGGCTGGGGTGCGTTGGTACTTGGCCCCCAGGTCAACCCTCAACCCAACTGCCGTGGGGGCTGGCAGTTCCCTGGATGCACCAACTGTCATCCCGTGGTAGCCCAGAGAGTCCAGTGGCTAGAGAAGCAGTGTGACTTAGTGGATAGAGCATGGGCCTGGGGGTCAGAAGGACCTGGGTTCTAATCCCAGCTCCCCCACATGTCTGCTGTGTGACCTTGGGCAAGTCACTTAACTTCTCTGAGCCTCAGTTACCTCATCTGGAAAATGGGGATTAAGACTGTGAGCCCCATGTGGGAAAACATGATCGCCTTGTATCCCCCCCAGCGCTTAGAACAGTGCTTTGCACATAGTAAGCGCTTAACAAATGCCATTATTATTATTATTATTATCCCGGCTCCTCCACTTGCTACTGTGTGACCTTGGCCAATTCACTTCATTTCCTTGTGTCTCAGTTACCTCACCTGTAAAATGGAGATTGGGACTTTGAGCCAAGTACCAAATACCATGTCTTCTGTGTGACTTTGGGTGAGTCACTCAACTTCTCTGGGCCTCAGTTAAATCATCTGTAAAAGTGGGAATTAAGAGTGTGAGCCCCATGTGAGACAGGGACTGTGTTCAACCTGATTGACTCATATCTACTCCAGTGCTTAGAACAGTGTCTGGCTCATACCAATCACTTAACAAATACCATGATAATCATGTTATTAATTATTATAAATAACGCCACAGGACAGGAATAGAGGTCTGGACAAGATGGGAGAAGGGAGGGGTTTGTCCGATGAGGTATCCATTCCCAGAATCACAGAAAGGTGGTCTGAGGGAGATGGGACTGCCAAGGAGATGGTTGCCTCACCCAAGTAAGGGGACGGTGCCATGGAGATGTGGAGAAGAGGGAATCTGATGTTGGAACGGGTGGTGGCCTATGAGATCTGCTGGGGAAACCATGAGCAAACCTGCTGTACAGCCATGGTTTGGGGGCCCTGATCAATGCTGGAACTATCCAGGGAGAGAGGGAGGGCGTGGGGGGAGATTTAAGCCATCCGGGATTGGTTGATTGTAGCTGGATGAACATTAGCGGGTTGTGATTGCCTTGGAACAATACGGGCTTGTGCGGTCTTAAAAACTGAAATTTGAAATTTCAGGAAGGCTTAGTTACCATGGTTTCTAGTTTTTGGCCGGATTACTATTCCTTCTCGTTAATCTCTTCCCAGTGGATTCTCGGGGGTCTGGCATTTTAATTTAGTGGGGGCTCTTTACGCAAGAGGCTTTTAATGACCATTGTTTTAAAACCAAGACTAGAGCTGATGAATATTATTCCCGGCACGATTGTGACATTGAGTGTAGGTGTTGGAGGTTTGGGACCGAAGCCTGGTAAACCAACATCACCCCAGATTGAGGGTGTATCCTCTCTGCTGGAATGCTCAGGCCACCTCCTAGCACTGCAAGAGTGTCTGGCTTGAAAAAAGGTGCAAACCTCTATTCTAAGAGGCTGGAGAGGGTGCTTGTTGATTCTTTAGCTGGGCTCCCCTGTAGCCTTACTTTAACTTTTTAAAGCTTGTCCACCCATCCCCGTTGATAAGCGACCCAGGAACCCTGTAGGTGGGGGTCCCGCAGTGTCCGGCCTTTAGTGCGGGGAGTGGGTCTGTGGCCAGCCTCCTAGGGACTTGTTTGACCTCGCCTGCCTGCTGTCCTTCGGCCCAGGGGTAGGTGAAGAGGATCTGTGCTTCTGTTAATTCCCACCCAGTTCCCAGACAGACCGAGAGCCACATTGAAAGGGGACGGGAGTCCCTAAGGGCGAATCCCAATCAGAAGCGTCTGTGCACTTGGATCTGTGACTTTTGGACATTTGATATTCGTCCCACCCCCAGCACCGCAGCAATTATGTACATATCTTTAAATTATTATATATGATAAATTACCTATTTATTTATATTAATATCTTTCTCCCCCTCTAGACTGTCAACTCATTATGGGCAGGAAATATGTCTGCTAATTCTGTTGTATTGTCTTCTCCCAAGTGCTTAATACAGTGCTCTGCACATATTAAGCACTCAATAAATAGCATCGATGGATCGATTGATTCTGAACTCACAAAACTTCCCCCTGTGTTCTCTCTAGGCAGGGCCTCACCGGGGCAACCTTCATCCACCCACTGGGCTCCCTCACTGCGCCGTCTCTGCTCCGGTCCCTCCAAATGCCCGCTCGACTTAGGCAGGAGGCGGGCGGCAATCACATGGAACTTGTTACTATGGCAGGTCGTGTCCAGAGCCTGAATAGTTCGTTACCATCGCAGGTTGCATCTCTCAATCAATCAATCCATCATTGGTATTCATTGAGCACTCACTGTGTGTGCAGAGCGCAGTACTAACCGCTTGGAAGAGTGCAGTACAACAGAGTTGGTAGACATGTTCTTTGCCCACAAGGGAAAATCATTTCAGTACATGAGTGTGTGTGCGTGTGTGTATGTATGTGTGTGTGAGAATATGTGTGTGTGTAAGGACTGTCATCCTCTGGGTATGCGGATCAAAAACATGGAAGAGGAACTATTTAGCATTTTCTTGGGGAAGTGCATAGTTTGGGAATTTAATTGCAGGTTTTGCATTTAAGCTGTTCAGCAGTACTCTCGGAAAAGGTTCTCTAAATTTCGTGCTTTGTAGTTGAACAGGTTTAGTCACCACACTTGAAAGGCATCCTCCTCCTCCTAATGAAACCAGAAAAGAATAAAGGTTGATGGCTCAGACTGGCCGGCCAAGGTGGGAACAATGGAGCTTGACTTCTTCGGGGCTGCTAAATTAGCTTATGGGTGTGCTTATCTCGTTGCAGCGATATTGAATTGGAAGAAGCCAATGTCATGTTGTGTCTCTCCAGAACAGGGGTTCCCACTCCATGTGCAATGTGCACTGTTGATCCTCTGAAGACCCCTGGGGAGCACAGGCTGGGTAGAGGCTAGTAGCCTAGATGGGGGGTGCCGAACCCTGAGAACTGGCAGTGGCCGTTATCACTGAGTGCGGGTTGGGGAGTGGCCTGGGCGGGCCAGAGTCAGGCCCCAGATGCCACACAGTGACTACTCCTGAGCCTGGGCCAATGGCCCAAGCACCCTAGTGTCCTTGGATCGAGACCGGCCCTCCTGGAAGGAGATATTTGGAGGAGCAGCCCGGAGTGGGGGCGGCTAGATAAGTGGCAGCCCACCCACATACAGAGCCCCTTTTACTTCTTCCATTTGTTCGTAATTTATTTTAGTGTCGGTCTCCCTCTGCTCTTATGGGCAGGGGTCATGCCTACTAATTCTCCCAAGTGTTTAGTGCAGTGCCTTGCACACAACAGGTGCTCAGTAAATACCATTGATTCATTTGCACACACTGCGTACCGAGCAGTCTACCGTATGTCTGCCAAATGCATAGCACAAACGGGAGCCTATTGGGTGTGGAGCACCAAACAGCACTGAGATACAATCCCTGCCTTCAGAAAGTTGGCATCGAATCGGGCAGACCAGAGGACACCAACGGCCCAGTGGGTATTTGAGAGTTGCCCAGCTTCCCCTGGCAGTTCCCACTCATTCCCCTGCCGACTTGAAAACATGGCGCTAAGGCTTCCTAGGGGCTGGAACTCCAGTGGGGGTGGCGATAATAATAATAATAATAATTATGGCATCTGTTAAGCTCTTACTGTGTTCCAAGCACTCTTCTCTGCGCTGGGGTAGATACAAGGTAATCAGGTTGGACACAGTCCCTGTCCCACGTGGGGCTCACAGTCTTAACCTCCATTTTTCAGATGATGTAATTGAGGCCCAGAGAAGTTAAATGATTTGCTCAAAGTCATGCAGAAGACAAGTGGTGGAGCTGGGATTAGAACCCAGATCCTCTGGCTCCTAGGCCCGAGTCCACTGAGCCATGCCATTTCTGACCAGGCAGGGTAAGCACCTTCACTACCATTTTCTGTGCGTTTGTTACTGACTTAGCTGTTTTGTGACTGTGCATCGTGACATCCGCCCCACCCACTCAGAAGGCAGAGCTTCAGTTTCCTGTAGGATGCTTTCCTATCTCTGACACGTTTGAAGCATATTTCATGGGTTGATGTGTCCAGCCTCTTCTTATGCAGTATTTAATGTTCATTGCTTTAATAATGTAAGTACTTATCTGGTTATTTGATGTCAAAGTATTGTTATTCCTATGCATTTAGTATTTTTACTTACTGTCCCACTCTTTTAACTAGTATATAGTCACCTATACAGTCTGCTTGTCTTCCCCAGGAGAATGTGAGCACCTAAGGGCAGGGGTCACATCTTATATTTAGAGAAGATGTGACCCCTTAGAGAAGCAGCGTGGCTCAGTGGAAAGAGCACGAGCTTTGGAGTCAGAGGTCATGGGTTCAAATTCCACCTCCACCACTTGTCAGCTGTGTGACTTTGGGCAAGTTACTTAACTTCTCTGTGCCTCAGTTACCTCATCTGTAAAATGGGGATTATGACTGTGAGTCCCCCGTGGGACAACCTGATCACCTTGTAACCTCCCCAGCGTTTAGAACAGTGCTTTGCACATAGTAAGTGCTTAATAAATGCCATTATTATTATTATTATTGTTATTATATTTCTGCCGTCTGCTCTACAAGGGTCGAAGATTGTGGCCGACTCACAGAATCAATCATTCAGTGGTATTTAGAGAAGCAGTGTTGCCTAGTGGATGGAGCCCGGGCCTGGGAATCAGAAGGACCTGGATTCTAATCCCGCCTCTGCCACATGCCTGTTGTGTGACATTGTCAAGTCACTTCACTTCTGTGTGCTTCAGTTACCTCATCTGTAAAATGGGGATTAAGACTGTGAGACTGCGTCCAACCTGATTTTCACGTATCTACCTCAGTGCTTAGCATAGTGCCTGGTACAAAGTAAGCACTTAATAAATACCATAAAAAAAATTATTGAGCACTTGTGTTCAGAAGCCTGTACTGTTTGGGGTAGTCCAGTACAATAAAGTTGGTAGACATGTTCCTTGCCCTCCAGGAGTTTACAGTGTATGGGTGGGGTAGGGAGACAGGCAATAAAACAGTAGAATAGAACAGTGCTTGGCACATAGTAAGCGCTTAACAAATACCATCATTATTATTATTATTAATAAAAGAAATTAAAGGTAGGGGAAATAGTTGGGTGTCCAGAACAGGGCTCTGCCCACAGTTGGCCCTCTGTCAATTCTGGTGACTATGACAGACTAAAAAGCTGCTTCCAGTAATCTCAGACTTGCCCTGCTCCAGATAAAGGAGGGAACGAGACTGTAAACTTGTTGTGGGCAGGGAATATGTCTGCTTATTGTTCTATTGTCCTCTCCCAAGCTCTAATACAGTGCTCCGCACCCAGTACGTGCTTAATAAATACGAGTGACTGACTGATTGAATTTACCTAATAACAAAGCATATCCTGAGAGCGGGTCACTGCCTCAGCCCTCCCCGTTCTGGCTTTGCTTTCTTTGCCATTCCCCCAGGTGACAGTAAGCTCCTCGTGGGCAGGGATCGTACCTACCAACTCGATTGTATTGTCCAATTCTGAGCACTCAGTACAGTGCTAGTGCTCAATAAGTACCTCTGATTGATTGAGTTTGTCATCTCAGGTTCATTAGGACAGGGCTTATCAATCAGAGAGATTTACTGAGCGCGTACTATGTGCAGAGCACCATACTAAGCGCTCGGGAGAGTACAATACAACAGAATTAGCAGGCACATTCCCTGCCCATAGTAAGCACTTAACAAATGCCATAATTATAATTATTATCATCGCAACTTCAACACAGAAGGGAATTAGGAGGCGAATGATCGGGACAGAGTCGCTTCTCTGGAATCTGTCCAACCCATGGTAGAAGAGCCAAGTGCAGCAGAAGACGGCAGGAGGAGGGGGATGGCGACAGGACAACCAGTTTCCCCCAAGCACGCCAAAGGAGGACGAGTTGGCAGGACGGGTGATCAATCAGTCAATCATCAATACATCAATCAGTGGTATTTATTGAGTGCTTACTACATGCAGAGTACTGTACTAAGTGCTTGGGAGAGTACACCACAATAGGGTCGGTAGACACATTCCCTGCCCACAGTGAGCTTTAAGTCTAGAAAGGGCGGCAGACATTAATATAAATAAATAATTTATAATATATTATGCAAATATAGGTGCATAATTTAAAGGATGAGCACAAACAACTCTGAAAGTAGCCCCCAGAGGGATGGTGGCCTCCAGGATGGCTGGCTGCCTGTTTATTCTCTAGTCTTCTGTCACTCTCAAGGCAGAAGGCAACCCAGCCCACCCTAAATGTGGCAAGGCCTAGCGGACGGAGCCCGTGCTGGGGAGTCAGAAGACCTGGGTTCTGATCCTGGCTCCACCATTTGTCTGCTGTGTGACACTGGGCAAGTCACTTCACTTCCCTGTGCCTCAGTTACCTCACCTGTAAAATGGGGATTAAGACTGTGAGTCCCATGTAGGCCATGGTCTGCGTCCAACCCGATTAGATTGTATCTACCCCAGCACTTAGTACAGTGCCTGGCACAAAGTAAGTCCTTAACAAATGCCATTTTTAAAAAAGAAAAAATAGCAGGTGTTGGATCGAGTCGCTTTCGCCAGCGGCTGCCCTGTCAGCGTGGCTTAGTGGACAGAGCCAAAGTCTGGAAGTCAGAAGGGCCTGAGTTCTAATCCTGGCTCCACCGCTTGTCTGCTGGGTGTCCTTGGGCTAGTCACTTCACTTCTCTGTGCCTCAGTTCCTTCATCTGCAAAATGGGGATTAAAACCATGAGCCCAGTTGTGTCCAAACCAATTGGCTTGTATCTACCCCAGTGCTTAGATCAGTGCCTTGCACACAGCAAGCATTTAAATACCACAGTAATACTAATAACATATTATTAGTAATTTGGGCATTTTTAATGGTGACGTCTCGTGGTCACGCTCTCAGCCGAATCTTTCCCGCAGAGAAATGCAAAATCTCCCTCCCCTGCAACATCCCGGTGGTGGAGCCATGCTCCGCCGGCCCCTCAGCAGAGCATCCGACTCCGTGCTGGCCGAGTTGGCTCGCTCGCCGGCGGGAATGCTCTCCCGCTCCAGGTGGGTCGGCTTTAGGGGTCAAGTTGTGCAGAGAAAGCTATCACACACACTTCATCAGCACCGTGGAATGAGGGCCCGGTGCATTTACTGAGCAGTGGATTTCCTTCCAGTGAGCAGCCAAACTAATTGGTGGATGAACATGGCCCGGGAGCAATGATTTTAAGGTCATAGCAGGCTCAGTGCAGAGTGCTGACTTCCACTGCGTCGCACTGATAGCTGATCTTACCAATGAGGGCTTCGGAGGCATTCAAGCCTGAACTGTCTTCCAGGGGCCCAGAATGGCATGTCAGCGGCCACTGTTTTTGACATCCTTTATGTTTGGCCAGTCAGCTCGAAATCTTTAGGTTGGGCTTCAGAGTGCTCAGGAAAGAAAAGAGAGAAGCAATTATTTTCAGTCATTGGGTTTTGAAGATCTTAGCTTTAATTATGCCAAACACTGTTGGTTCGTCAACAAACCAGAAAAGTCCAGAGGTGGGGGTGGGGGTGAGGACTTAGGAGAGGAGGGAGAAAAAAAGTTGTTTCGGTGCAGTGTTTGTTGCTCCCCTTGTTTCTTTTCACCTTCTTAGGTAGGTTCTCCTTCCAGCATTTTGAAATTCATTCTCACCTAGGCTGTTAGCCCCTTGGGGGACAGGGACTATGTACAACCTGATAATCGTGTATCTGTCCCATTGCTTAGAACATTGTATGGCCATAGTAAGTATTTAACAAAAAAATAATAATAATAATACTAACAAGAATAATAATAAAAGACTTCAGGAGTGGTCGGGTCATTTTTGCTTTCCTGAGTAGACTGTAAGCTCACTGTAGGCAGGGAGTGTGTCTGTTTATTGTTGTATTGTACTCTCCCAAGCTCTTAGTACAGTGCTCTGCCCACAGTAAGTGCTCAATAAATACGATTGGATGAATGAATGAGTGAATGAAGGAAAGAATGAATGAGATTATTTGAATTTTAGAGGATGCAGAAGGGTACGCCATGACAGCGTTTTCAGGAGGGACTCCCTGGTCCCTTGGAGAGTCTTGGTTTGTCGAGTCGTTGGCTTGTTCTGAGAGGGGCAGTTAAAAAATCTGGAAGTCGCAGTCTAGTTGTATTAGCCGGTCATCCTCAGCTTGCTAACTAGCCCTCCTTCTGGCAGGGGTGGTCTTGGTGTCTGCAGTCATGGTGAGGTGAAAAAAGAAAACCAGTCTCTTAGAGGGTTTGCAGTGGGGCTTTGCTTATGGTTTAACCCCCGTCCTTGCTCTCTGCACTTGGAAGTTTTGTTGGCTCTGCCCTGTGAAAGGGGTGGAAGCAATGTGGAAACTTCTTTTCTGGTTTCCAGTTGGGAGAATGCAAGGAACAGGCAGGTTGAAGGTCTTCTTCTTCTTCTGGGTTTGGTTGATAACAATATTTCCCTCGAGGGGAAGACAACAATAGTAAAAGAGAGGGAGTCCAATCTGAGTAGTACCCAGCCAGAAGACAGCGGTAACCTCACAGAGAAGACCTGTTTACTTCTTTGAGGCTCCCTGGGCCTGCTCTTTGTTGGAGAACTTGGCGATTCCACTGGGAGCCCTGGGTTCCCCCAGTCAATCAACCAGTCAATCAGAGGTATGCACGGAGCACTTACTGTGTGAAAAGCACTGTACTGAGTACTTGGGAGCACCCCTGCTTTTGGCAACATGCTACCCTGCTCCAACACCAAGCCCACACCCCACATAAACGTTGCATCATCTGAGTCCGGATCCGCTAAGAATTAATGGCTCTCCTTGTGCATATGAAAAAGAAGCAATATTCTGATCAGAAATGGAATTGGCTGACACCCTCTAGAAGCAATACGTAGCTTCCTTTGTACCACATCTGGTAAAAAAAAAAATTTTCCTCTGGGCTTTACTTTATTTGAGGTTTTTCTAGTGAAACATTATTTCATTTAAAAATGAGAATTGATACCAGACCCTGGTTTTCAAACTGTGGGGTCCTAAAAGTTAGAAATGTCTGTTTTATTCAAATTTTCTAATTCGATTGTGTATTCATTTCTAGAACCAAGATAGGTGAATATTTCTGAGGAATGACTCGCAATCAAAATTGAGAAAATGTTTCACTTATTTGAAATATAGTGTAATGATAATAATGATCAATTGATTGATTGAATGATAATATTGTAGTACTTGTTAAGTGCTCAACTTTGTGCCAAGCACTGTACTAAACACTGGAGTAGATATGAGTTAATCAGGTTGGACACAGTCCGTGTCCCACAAAAGGCTCACAATCTTAATCCCCATTTTTCAGATGAGGCAGCTGAGGCCCAGGGAAGTGAAGTGACTTGCCCGAGGTTCCACATATATATATGTATATATGTTTGTACATTATTATTACTCTATTTATTTATTTATTTTACTTGGACATATCTATTCTATTTATTTTATTTTGTTAGTATGTTTGGTTTTGTTCTCTGTCTCCCCCTTTTAGACTGTGAGCCCACTGTTGGGTAGGGACTGTCTCTATATGTTGCCAACTTGTACTTCCCAAGTGCTTAGTACAGTGCTCTGCACACAGTAAGCACTCAGTAAATACGATTGATTGATTGATTGATTGATTGATTGATTGGTGGAACATGTGGTGGAACCAGAATTAGAACCCAAGCCCCTCTGACTCCCAGGACTGTGTTCTATCCACTAGGCCACGCTGCTTCTCAAGTTCATTTGGCTCGTTCTGTCCTGTTGTCCTCTACCTGGTCACGCACCCTGCAGGACTTGGACAAATGAATAATGGATTTGAACCTCAAGTGGAAAAGAGAAGAGATGGGCAGCAGGGATTTAGATGGATGATAAGTGGAAGGAAAATTTGGAGAATGGCTCTGTTTGAAAGATGCAGTTTCCAGAGCATAAGATCCCTTTCTCATCCACCCTTCCGCATCAGTCCCGCTACAGTTCTTGCAGGCCTCGTCCCTCCTGTTTTGAGCCGTCAGCTGCGACCCCACAGTGCCATCAGTTTGGCTCCCTTGGCAGTCCCCCAGAGATACCCGCCTTCTTTTTGCCTGCTCGCGAAAAAAGCGGAAGCTGCTGCTTCTTTCCGGGCAGAACTGAGAGGGAGCTTGAGCCTGGGGCACGACAAGCCCATTCCTCAGAGGGTGAACCAGAATGTCAGCCACCACCCCAGCATGCTCTCGGTGTTGACCAAACAGCCAACCCCCTCTCTTTCCCTTTGTCTTTTCCTGGCACTGCTCCTCTTTCCTGCTTCTCCTCAGCTCCTCAACCTGTCCAACCCAGCCCTTCTCAGCCCACCTAGCCTAATCCTCCTCAGCCCACCTAACTCAGCCCTCCTCACCCAAGCTTCTGGAGCATTTCTGGTTTCTAACATTCATGGGGCTACTGAGGGGTGGGGGAGGGCCAGTCCACCAGCCCGGAGGGAAGGAAGGAAAAGAGAGGAGCCTGGGGCTCAGGAGAGTTCCTCCTCCCTACTGAAGTCTTTGCCAAAGGAAAATAGTACACTTCATGGATGCCAGGCCTTGATTCTGCCTGATCTGGCCTCCCCTGGCAGACAAATTGACTGGTGGAGACAGATTTATCTAATTTATTGTGAGAGAAACAGATTTGGGGTGCTTAACTCATGCCTGCACCTTCCTCCAGGCTAGAGGGGTAGTGAGAGGAGAGCCACTGTTTGAGGATTTTGAGATTCCATTGTGTAATGAGTTAGCCGAAACCTTGAGATTACATGAGCATTCTCTAGGGATGGAAGCAATACAGAAAAGAACCGCCTCAAACCCATTCGTTCATTCATTCATTCATTCATTCATTCATTCATTCATTCCTTTGTTCTGTGGACTGTATTGGGTGCCTGTTGGTTGACAAGCATGGTACTGGGAGAAGCAAAAGGGAAATCAAGTCAAAGTCTCTGCACTCGAGGTACTTGAGTCCTTGGGGAAGACAGGACAGCTCTTTGCCATCCATGAAAACAAAAACCAGTGCTGTGACAGGGACTTAGATTCACGAACAATGCACTCAGTGTGTAGGGTGAGATAGTGGTCAGGGAAGTGGGTGAGGTGGGACCAGTGCCCACTAAGGCAGGTGGGAACAAGCAGAGATTTGCCAGAGGGGGAGAGCACAACTGACAAAGGTGCCCTGAGTCTGGACAGCAGGATCAAGTAGTATTCATCCAGCCCCAAGATGTCTCCTTTCAGTGGTGCTGGAGAGCTGCCATTTTCTGCCCAAGAGGAATCTTTCGTCATCTTTGTGTAAACTCAGGTGCCACAATAATAATAATAATGGTATTTGTTAAGCACTTACTATGTGCCAAGCACTGTTCTTAGCTCTAGGGTAGATACAAGGTTATCAAGTTGTCCCACGTGGGGCTCACAGTCTTAATCCCCATTTTACAGATGAGGGAACTGAGACACAGAGAAGTTAAGTGACTTGCCCAAGGTCACACAGCTGACAAGTGGAGGATCTGGGATTAGAACCCAAGACCTCTGACTTCCAAGCCCATGTTCTTTCCACTAAGCCACGCTGCTTCTCTAATTGTGCCTGAACACAGTATGGTAATGTGTCTCGCTACGGAATGATTATCCTGGTTCATCTTCTCATCTCCTCGGCCTCCCTTAGGGTGCTGAGGCTCCATCCTGAGCCTGGGAGTCCAAGACAACCCTGGGAGCTCAGAACCCTCCCAGTCGACCTTTTCTTACCTGCTTTAATAATTATGGTACTTGTTAAGTGCTTACTATGTGCCAGGCACTATTCTAAGCACTTGGGGTAGTTGCAGGTTAATCAGGTTGGGACACAATCCCTGTCCCACATAGGGCTCACACTCATCCCCATTTTACAGATGAGGTAACTGAGACACAGAGAAGTGAAGTGACTTGCCCAAGGTCAAACAGCAGACATGTAGCAGAGCCGGGATTAGAACCCAGGTCCTTCTGACTCTCAGACCCGTGGTCTACCCACTAAGCCACATTGCTGCTTCTCTTAGACCCCACCTCTCTCTGGTGACCAGGTGAGATCATCTCAGAACCTCCTCTGGCCAGAGGAAATCAAGGGAATGTGGTGAAACCGGAGAGCCAGGAATCCTGCGGTGGCTGCTCTGATGTCCTGTAAGGCTTCCCGGCTTCCCCTTGGGGGACCCTGTTCCAGCTGCAGGCTCTCGGGGCCTTTTGTAGTTGGGCACACTATCCCAGACCGAATTAGATGGTGAGCTATTAAGACAGATTATCCATTTGCTAGTTAAAAAGATGTCCAATTGATTCCCCACGCTGAGACATTAGCCCATTTCTGCTCGGGGCGTGAGCGTTCCGGCTAACAAGCTCTTGTGCCTTCCTGGGACAGAGGTGCCGTCTCACCCTCCCAGCACCTGTGGCGTCCTATGCTGTGACCCGATCACCCCCTCACAAAGCAGCAGCGTCGCCTTTGGCAAGCGCTGCCCCCCCAGACTGTGGTCGGGCAGTCGGTCGGCCTGGCCAAAAGCCTCACCATCCACCGAGGCCCAGTGGACGATACACCCTCGCTTTAAAGTTAAGTAAAATTGGCTTGGATTTAGTTCAAGTGAACCATCTCATTTAAAATTAGCCCAGGGGCTTTGTAAAGAATGCTGGTAATCTAAACCTAATAATGCTCATTGCCCACTTGTGTCTGGGTATGATATCGGCTCAGTGCTGGAGTGCGGTGACAGCCCATTACTGACTGTAATGAACAGCTATTTTTAAACAGAAGAAATCCAAGTTGACAGCTTGGGAATGAGATGCAGCTAGTGGGATAATTTTTGTCATCTTTAGTATAGAGAGGGGATTTCAGCTTGGTTTAAAGAAATTTGTACCACGGTCTCCGAAGAGCAAGCATTAAAAAAGAAAAAAATCAGTTTGACCATCCCAGTTCAGAAGCGGTTGAGTTGCAATAGCATGACAGCTTCAACTCCCCATTTCAGAGGCCCTAGTGGATGGCCCACTGAAGCAAGACTGTAGTTCCAGGGCCCAGGGCCTGAATCCAGCTCCACATTCCCTTTCGTCAAAGCCGCTGGAGAGAAAGCCTGTCGTAGAGAGAGGGTGACACTGGGATGGTGTTCCTTTCAGTTCAGCATTTCTTCTATTCTGGTTGTGATGGGACATTGGAGGGAAAAGTTGGGGAATCATAAAGCTCAAGGAGGGATTTTGTGGATTCACAATTGATAGGTCCATGGAGGGTGTAGGGGGATTAGTTAGTAGTGTTGGATGGTCCATGCTGGGTGACTGGTGGGAAAGTCGGGTCCTTGCTGGGTCACTGGGAGAATGGTGGGGATGTAGTGGGGAGTCAGAGGTGTTGGGCTGTCCGTGCTATGTCACTGAGAGGAGTCATGAATGGAGAGGGAAGGGTTAGGGTGTTGAATAGTCTGTGCTGGGCCACTGAGGGTAGAGTCATGAATTGAGAGGGGAGAGTTAGGGTTGTTGGGTAGTTATACTGGGCTACTGAAGGGAGAGTCATGAGTGCATTATAGGGAAGGGTCAGGGTGTTTGACGGTCTATGTTGGGTCACTTGGGGAGAGTCAGGGATGTTGAATGGTCCATCTTTAACCATGGGGGGTGGGGTGTGTGTGTGTGTGTGTGTGTGTGTGTGTGTGTGTGTGTGTGTGTGTGTGTGTGTGTGTGTGTGTGTGTTCAGGAGGGCAACCAACATATGGTGCCTCCAAGCGTTCTGGTGACACTGGTGGTGACAGCCATAAGGCTGACCCAGAAGAGCTTTACTTATGATAATAATAATAATAATAATAATAATGGTATTTCTTAAGTGCTTACTATGTGCAAAGCACTGTTCTAAGCACTGGGGAGGTTAGAAGGTGATCAGGTTGTCCCATGGGGGGCTCACTGTTTTAATTCCCATTTTACAGATGAGGTAACTGGGGCACAGAGAAGTTTAGTGACTTGCCTAAAGTCACACAGCTGACAGTTGGCAGAGCTGGGATTTGAACCCATGACCTTTGACTTCAAAGCCCGTGCTCTTTCCACTGAGCCACGCTGCTTCTCCATATGTACTTATGTACTTTGTTCCAGTATTTCTCAGATGTTTATATCCTTTTTTACCTGTTCTTTATTTTGTTTCAATTCATGTTCATTTACTTATTCTTTAACTCTGCCTATATTAATCACTTTAGGCCTAGGTTTTCCTCTAGCAGATATTAAACTCAAGAGCAGGGATTATATCTTCTATTTTTGCACATGTCCTCTAAGGATCTAGTTTAGAGCTCTGAGTACATGCATCCAGGAATAGTAATCTTGGTATGTGTTACGCACTTACTGGGAAGCAGCGTGGCTTTGTGGAAGGAGCCTGGGCTTGGGAGTCAGAGATCGTGGGTTCTAATCCCCGGTCCGCCGCTTGTCTGCTGTGGGAATTTGGGCAAATCACCTAACTTCTTTGGGCCTCAGCTGCTTCATCTGTAAAATGGGGATTAAGACTGTGAGCCTCATATGGGACATGGACTGTATTAGCTTGTATTGGTAAAGTGCCTGGCACATAGTAAAGCACTTAACAAATCCCATAAAAATTAATTTCCTTCATAGAAATTACAAGATGCTAACGGGGGTCCACATTTGACCATTTGGGTTCTCACAATCCTCCGTCTTCATCTCTTGACTGATCATAGTGGGCTGATCAGAGTGAAATATTGGATGTCAGGCAGCAGGAAGAGTTGCTGACAGAAGGCACAGGTCACCACTGGATTTTTTGCTCTGGAATGAGCCCCTTAAGAAGGCTAGAAGAACCTCATTGGCTGTCCTTTCTGGGTAGGTGGGACTGGTCTACAGCTGCCTAATAGAAAATTCATTCAGCCCTTGCACTTCCTCCCACAGCATGCTGAGGGACTGAGTCAGCTTCCCAATCAGTCTATAGAATTTATTGAGCACCTGCAGGGAAGCAGCATGGCCTAATGGATAAACCATGGGCCTGGGATTCCAAGGACCTGGATTCTAATTCCAGCTCTGCCACTTGTCTGCTGTGATACCTTGGGTAAGTCACTTACCTTCTCTGTACCAGTTACCTCATCTGTAAAATGGGGGTTAAAATTGTGAGCCCCAAGTGGGACATGGACTATGTCCAACCTGATTAGCTCGTTTCTACTCCAGCTCTTAGAACAGTCCCTGACATATAGCAAGCGCTTAACAAATAATATATTTGTTAAATATTATTACAACATATCTATATATAGAGAGATATGTAAAAAAATTAGCAGAGGCAAGGAGCTTCTAAAGCGCTAAGTACAGTGCTCTGCACACAGTAAGCGCTCAATATGATTGAATGAATAGACCCCAAGCTTTGACTAAGCCCCCATTTCCTGTTCTCCCACTCTCTTCTGCGTCGCCCTTACACTTGGATTTGCTCCCTTTTTTTCACCCCTCCCTTAGCCCCACAGCACTTATGGCCTCATCCATAATTTATTCAATTGTTCCTTCATTCTCTGTCTCCCCCTTTTAGACTGTGAGCCCACTGTTGGGTAGCGACTGTCTCTATATGTTGCCAACTTGTACTTCCCAAGCACTTAGTACAGTGCTCTGCACACAGTAAGCGCTCAATAAATACGATTGATGATGATGATTCATTCATCCATTCAATGGTATTTATTAAGCTCTTACTGAGTGCAGAGCACTGTACTAAGCTCTTGGCAAAGTACAAAACAACAATGAACGGTGACAATCCCTGCCCATAGTGAGCACACAGTCTAGAGGGGGGAGGTAAAAGAAAATGCCACTAATGCCACTAATTTATATTAATGTCTGTCTCCCCATTGTTAATGTAAGCTTGTTGTGGCCAGAGTCTACCAACTCTGTCGTATTGTGCTCTCCCAATCACTTAGTCCAGTGCTCTGTACAAAGTAAGCCCTCAATAAATACAATTGATTGATTGAATGAAGGGAAGCATGAACTGGGTAGGGAGTATACAGACCCTCTCTCTTCCCCTTCAAGTCCCGGACTATGGGCATGGTGCCCCCTCCCCATCCTCACCGGAGCTGTTGCCCGCCCCTCCAGTGGTGAGGGAGAGGAAAGAGGAGGAGGGTGTCCGGTTGGCTGGTGAAGGCCCCTGAGACTGTTGAGACCAGAGGGTCCAGGGCAGCAGCCCCAGTGGGCCCAGTGAACCTGGGCCTAAGTGGGGTGACCTCAGGGCAAGTCCCTCTCCAGAGCTCCCAGGCAACATCACCGTAAGCCATTTCCTGAGGCCCAGGCAAGCGTTTTTTGCCGATCCCACTCTGGAATGTCAGCGACGGCTGGGTATTCCAAGCAGTGCAGAAGCACTTTATTTCCATTCTAAAGATGTACAATTAAAGTGATTTTATATATACATCAAGGGCCTGATTATATACAAACCCATTATGGGGCTTGTGCACACATTAAATCCCTTCTTATTATGGGGTTTTGTGCACGTTAAATGCCTGCTTGTTATATAGATTGTTGTTTTTCTTGTTATCGTCAAATATAACATTTCCCCAGGTGATGAAATGTATTATTATTGGGAGCATTTATTTTTGTGTGTGTTCTGTATTTTTAAAAAGCCAGGTATTTAAACAGCAGAGACATTGCTGTTATGAAATTTATTTTTATCAATAGCTTTCAGCAGAAATCAGAACAGTACTTTAAATCACACTAAAAAAATCATTTAATCATCACACTTCTTGTTGCCTAATAGGGTACTAAGTGATTTTTTTTTCCCCCCGCTAAAGGCTATTCTTGCTGTTGCCTGCTAAGTGGACCGAAGAGGCCTGCTATATTTTATGTTAGCGAGCCGCGGTGGCAGAGTGCTCAAGTTCAGGGGGCAACGGGTCTTCTTTCTCACAAATTCATTTAAGTACCAGTCTTGCCATAGCTTTAACTGGGGCAGACAGCCACACAAATGACTTGAGATAAAATGAAAATAATGGGCTGAGCTGGGGCTGGCGGGGTGGAGGGGGAGGTGGAAAGAGGTGGGGGTGTGCGGCTGGGGGAGGTAGTTACACCGTGTGCACATCAATAAACATCGAGTGCTATTCTATGCTAATGCAAGTGTGATGGATCAACTTTCGCTTTAGCTTGGAAGACCATTAAGCCCTGGAAGCTAGGTCAAACTGATACAGTATGTGCGGCGGGCATGGAGGCTGGCAGGCACATAGGCGCAGACGGACCCGTGGCTGGCAATGGTGGTTAACGGGCTTTGATTTAGAATGCGTGAAACCCACCTGGCTTAATCAGCCAATCCATCAATCAGTGGTGGGAATGGATCTTTATTATTATAGTGTACTCTCCCGAGTGCTTAGTACAGTGCTTTGCAGACAGTAAGTGCTCAATAAATACGATTAAATGAATGAATGAGTGACATGGACTGTGTCCTACCTGATTACTTTATATCTGCCCCAGCGCTTAGAACAGTGCCTGGCACGTAGTAAGCCCTTAGCAAATATCATTTTTTTTAAAAAAAAAGAGGAAAAGAAACCTTTCATCCATTCATTCATTCGTTCAATCATATTTACTGAGCGCTTACTGTGTGCAAAGAACTGTACTAAGGACTTGGGAGGGTACAATATAACAACAAACGGACACATTCCCTGCCCTCAGTGAGCTCACAGTCTACAGATTTGTTGTTGGAGCTGGGAGGACTACGTGGGCTGCACATATTAGATTATACAGAATCTGATCCCTAAACATTCTGATTCCAGTTCTTTATACATACCAGCCAATTTATTTCCATGGGTCCAGGCTACCATAATTTTGAAATGATTTGGAAACATAACCAAATGGGAGAAAGCTTCCCCTCTGGAGTCTTTCCCCATCTCTGCTTTCCTCTTTAGAGAACTTGAAAATTGCTCAGCCCAAGGAGTTGTCCCCTGAAAACCTTCTGAATGGTTCTTCTCCAGAGCTGGGGCCCTGCCAGCCTTCTTCTCTTGCCTTCCTCTGCCCTTGTGAGAGTTGACCCTGCAGAACAATAAGAAGCCACAGCAGGGGCCCCAGAACTGGCCCAAGGTTTTTTTAAAAAATAATAATAATGATGATGATATTTAAGTGCTTACTATGTGCGAAGCCCTGTTACAAGCGCTGGGGGGGATACAAGGCAATCAGGTTGTCCCACGTGGGGCTCACAGTCTTAATCCCCATTTTACAGATGAGGTAACTGAGGCACAGAGAAGTTAAGTGGCTTGCCCAACGTCACACAGCTGACAAGTGGCTGAGCCAGGATTTGAACCCATGACCTCTGACTCCCAAGCCTACGCTCTTTCCACTGAGACACGCTGCTTCTGCTTTAATGGTATTTGTTAAGTGCTTACTATGTGCCAAGTGCTGTACTAAGCACTGGGGTAGATACAAATCAATCGTATTTATTGGGCGTTTACTGTGTGCAGAGCACTTGGACACAGTCCATGTCCCACATGGGGCTCAAAGCCTTAATTCCCTTTTCCAGATGAGGTAACTGAGGCACCAAGAAGTGAAGTGACTTGCCCAAGGTTATACACAGCTAAGTGGCAGAGCCAAAATTAGAACCCAGGTCCTTCTGATTCCCAGGTCTATGCTCTGTCCATTAGGTCACTCGATTCCTGCACCGTGGCATTCCCTCTGCACAGTTCAGTTTTTGAAGGCTTCGTGGGCAAAGATGAGTTTTTAGAGCACATTTGGCTTTTGTTCGCTAATCCCAGAGGACACCCACCAAATTCATCCTTGATCCCAGGGTTTCTGCAAGCTGTTCCAGAACCTAACAAAGCCACCAAAATGGCATTTTCCCAAAACAGATGTCTCCATCTCCCCTCCGCATGAAGCAGGACTTTGAGAAATCCAGGAACATTTTTGGGGGGAATGGGGAGGAGTGGAGGGATGTGGGAGGGAAAGTGGAGGGAGAATAGAGGTGGGGTGAGGGTGAAGTGATGGGGGAGGAGATAGGGGAAGTGAAGGGATGGAGGAGGTTGGGGGTGATGATTGAAGGACCTTAACTTCAGGGAGAAGAGGACTCTACTTAAAAAAATAAAAATCTGTAAATCCTTTTGGAGGTAAATGCAGCATTTACAGAACTACAGATTTGCCCAGTTTCGCTTCTGCCCTCATTAAAGAGTCAGCTCCTTGAGGGCAGGTATCAGATCATTTACTTCTTTGTGGGCCTTGAGGGCCTGTGCCCTTCTAGGAGCAAAGAGTGAGACATTATCCCGGGAGAAGATGTGTACACTGATTCAGATGGGGTGCCTGGCTCACAGGGAGCTTCCACTCTAAAAATGGGAGGGACGGGCACCATCAAAGGGGAGAAGATTAAAATATGTAAACCAGATACCACTCAGAGGGGAGGGTCGATCTTTGCCTCCTTGGCACTTCCTGTTACAACCTTCCCAATTGGGTCTAATTTATCTTTTATTGTGTTCTTCCCCGGCATGTAGTACAGTCTCCTTCTCTGAACTGTAAGCTTTTTTTGGGCAGTGAACGCATCTACCAAGTCTGTTATGTTGTCTTCTCCCAATGCTTAGGACAGTGTTGTGTACACAGTAAGTGCTCAATAACTATGATTGAGCAATTGAATAATAGAGGCTCTGGCCCTCCCCTTCACTCCTGCAGAAGTGAAGTGAAGAGACCCTCCTCATAATAATAATAATAATGATGGCATTTATTAAGCACTTACTATGAGCAAAGCACTGTTCTAAGTGCTGGGGAGGTTATAAGGTGATCAGGTTGTCCCATGGGGGGCTCACATATATGAACTCACTGGGCCCAGGAGAAGGGATTAGCCTTGAAAGAAACAGGGATCTCCAGCTGGGAAGCTTTTCCTAAACTGGGAAGCTCGTGGCTGGGCTTCCACTAATGTCCGGGTAGAGCAAAATGTATTTCTTCTGTTTTGTATCTCAGTCTCTACGTCTGTCAATAGACACATTTTCATTTCATTCACATGGCATTGAGCGGACGGTATTTGGTGATTGCCTTATCTTTTTGTTGTTACATGTTTTCATAAAAGCCTGATTAGCTAGTTTCTGCCAATGTGATTATAGATTAATTAATTCTGTTGCTCTATTACGTGTTCTCCAAATCATTGCATGCCATCTCTGCTCCTGTTTTTTTCAGTGCTGGGTGGGCTGCTGCCACTGCAGTCCAGTGTCCTGGCACTGGACAGCCCATGCAGGACATAGGGGAAGAGAGCACGTGGTGTCCTGCATGGGCTGTCCAGGTGCCAGGACACTGGACTCCAGGTTTTACGTATCTCAGACCTAGATGAAGTGACTGCTTGGGCACTTCCCTAGTGGTAGATAGAAAACACCAAAAGCCGTGGAGTCGGGCATGAAATTCAGTCCAACTTAATTAGCTTGTATCTACCCCAGCGCTTAGAACGGTGCCTCGCACATAGTAAACGCTTAACAAATACTGTTATTATTATTTGCCACTTCCCTGCCCTAGATTCTGCCCCTCGATCAGGCAGTCTTATTTACTGAGAGCTTACTATGTGCAGAACACGGTACTAAGCGCTTGGGAGAGACCAATATAACTGTATAACAGACATATTCCCCTCCCAGGACGAGTTTATAATTTAGAGGGGCTTCATCTACACTAGGGATCCAGGAAGCCCCTCAGGTGTTCAGAGTGGCAGTTTGGTTTTCTGGCAGCTGCACCTCTCCCTGAAATAGCTGAGAACTCAGCCAGGACACCTCCCAAAGCCATCAGCCTCCCACCCTGCAGGGAGAAGAAGCTGGGACCTACCGAACAAGGGGCTGAAAGGCCCTGGGGGCCTCGCTCCAGGGAAGGAAGAGCCCATCCAGGAATGCCCCGGCAACACAGCCAAATACAGCAGCCTCTCCTGGGATAAGGCGGCTTGACAAGCACACTTCCAAACCCCGCGGGTTGTTTTCTTTGTCAGGAATGTGGGCCGCCGAGGAGGGAGAGTTCCAGCATTTATTGCCGGTGACTCCTGCTCAAAATAGGATTAAATCGTTTTTCAAGTTTTCAGTGTTCGATGCCCTAGAGAAAAGGCTTCTTCATGATATATTTAGAAGCTGTGAAATGGGCCCTCCCCTCAGGGTAGCACTGCAGTTCTGTGGCCCTGAAGTAGACGCTGTAATTCGAGCCCACACCTACAACGAAAATGACTGTTTTTAAACTGTTTATGCCAAATGCTTTGAGAATGAAGACACTACCAAAATGGAGTGGGAGATTCTTCAGTTTTTCAAGGTCAAGAATCTGGTGAATGCAAATGAGCCCTGTCATAATGATAATAATAATAATGATGGTATTTGCTAAACGCTTACTATGTGCAAAGCACTGTTCTAAGCGCTGGGGAGGTTACAGGGTGATCAGGTTGTCCCACGGGGGGCTCACAGTTTTTAATCCCCATTTTTCAGATGAGGTAACTGAGGCACAGAGAAGTTAAGTGACTTGCCCACAGTCACAGCTGACAGTTGGCGGAGCCAGAATTTGAACCC
Source organism: Tachyglossus aculeatus (assembly GCF_015852505.1). Lineage (NCBI taxonomy): Eukaryota > Metazoa > Chordata > Mammalia > Monotremata > Tachyglossidae > Tachyglossus > Tachyglossus aculeatus. The sequence goes on from NC_052074.1 coordinate 927,210, forward strand.
ATGACCTCTGACTCCAAAGCCCGTGCTCTTTCCACTGAGCCACGCTGCAATAAATAATTGTATTTATTAAGCACTTTGTGTTAAGCACTGCTCTGTGCATTGGAGAAGGTGCAAGATAATCTGGTCAGATGGCGTCTGTCTCCCTCACAAGTCTCACACTCTAAGTAGGAGGGAGAATAAGGATCGAATCCCCATTTTACAGATGAGGTAACTGAGGCCCAGAGAAGCAAAGTGACTTGTCCAAGGTCACCCAGCAGGTAAGTGGCAGAGCTGAGATTAGAACCCAGCTCCTCTGACTCCCAGGCCACACTGCTCCTCAAAGGCCCTGCTGCTCCTCCGGTAATGTCCCTGTGGACACTCCTGCAGAAGGCTTCCAGAATGACACTGGAGAGTTAGCTGGCCATTTCTAACTGGCACGAGCCCGCATCTCTTGCTGGCTTTTAGCATCCTTTGGATTGGGCCTGAATGCCAAAAGCAAATTGAAGGGATAGTTGCTAAGCTGTAAACTCCTAGAGGGCCAGGCAATGGGTCTACCAACTCTAGGGTACTCTCTCAAGAGCTTAGTACTTTGCTCTGTACAGAAAAAGGCTCAAAAAATATAACTGATTGAAAACAATATCGGATGTTTTTGTTGTATTCAGGCTTTGGAGTCAGTCAATCCGTCAGTGGCATTCACTGAGCACTTCAGTCATTTATTCATTCAATCGTATTTATTGAGCACTTACTATGTGCAGAGCACTGACTAAGCGCTTGGGAAGTACAAATGGGCAACATATGGAGACGGTCCTTACCACCCAACAATGGGCTCACAGACTTTAAGGGGGAGACAGACAACAAAACAAAACAAGTAGACAGGTGTCAATACCATCAGAATAAATAGAATTATCTTTGCACATACTAAGCGCTTAGTAAATGCCATCATTATTATTATTAATTATAGCTATATACAAATCATTAATAAAATAGAGTAATAAATATGTACAAATATACACAAGTGCTGCGGGGGGTGGGGAGGAGGAGGAGGAGAGGAAAAGGCAGGGCTCAGTCTGGGATGGCCACACTTACTGTGTGGAGAGCACTGAAAACATCTTGCCTAGTTGCAATTGTACTTGTACTTGTACTGTACTTCCCAAGCGCTTAGTACAGTGCTCTGCACACAGTAACCGCTCAATAAATACAATTGAATGAATGAATGAATGAAAGTGACTGAATTGTGCAAAATTAGAACCAATCTCCCGGGGAGAGGCCACATGGGCAATGTACTCATCAGTTCAGCCAGCAGGGAAACAGGCAGCCTGGAAAAAGAAAACCTGGAAAATGACTAGACAACCCACTAGACGTATTGTTCCAAGCACCCAGTAAGTGCTCAACAAATACCAATGGTCGATGGACAATTTGGGGAGAAGAGCTACAAGAATGTAAGCTCATGGGCAGGGGATGTGTCTATTATATTGTTGTATTGTACTCTCCCAAGCATTTAGTACAGTGCTTTGCACTTAGCACTCAATAAATTCATTCATTCATTCAATCGTATTTATTAAATAAATACAATTGATTGGCTGACTGACTGACTGACCGACAAGAGAAGGCCCACCCCCTCCACCAGGTCCTGGTGGGCCTGGGATGAGCAGGCGACCTCTCCACTCCACCCTGCTGCCCCCGAGTAGGCAGGGAAGGGAAATGATCCAGAGCTTCGGGCCACATCCTAGAGCAGCCATTTAGAGGCAAACAAAGGCAGAGCAAGCGTAAGGGAAGACTCTGATGGGAAACAAAGGTGCCGTGTCCTCAACACATGTGGCCCAGGCAAACACACACACACACGCGAGCACGCACACGGCAGGAATTGTACACTTTCCACAACCTTCTGGTCTTGCTAACTGGAGGCCAGGCAGTGCCAGGGGGAGACGCACCAACTTGGGAGTTCACACCAGTGGTGGCAAACCTCAGTCTTCTGTTTTACTGTTTTTTCTGGAGAGAAGCAGCATGTTTCCAGCCCATCCTCGGCCACCTTGGCCTCCCCCATCTTTCTCCTCCGAAGGGAGCGACGTTGCGTTTGGGAGTAGCAGGCAAAGCTCCGGGCACGCCAATCTCCTGAGATTTCTGCGTGCCACTTGATTTAGCATTGTTTTCTTTCCGGTTCCGTCCCCGCGTCTGCGTTCCCTTCTTGCTGTTTGCTGTAATTACAGGCGTAGGTTTGGGGCACGGTGTTGGAAATAGCCTGCTGTTGAATTCAAATCTTCCAGTTGACAGCACTAGCGCCGCAGGGCCGTGGACCGCATTTATTTATTTTTATAGTATGAGTGCTACTTGACTCTCCCTGAATAGCCTTCTGTGAGGAGATTCTCGTCGCTCCCTAAGCCTGCTTTACCTTGGCTTCTCCCAGCATTCAACTCCTTTACACCTGCCCTCAGCTATCGCACCCGGTTGCAGGGGGATGGGAGGTTTGCCGCAGCGGGAAGAGGGGGGAAGACAGGAGGCTGGTGACAAGCAGACTTGGAAGCCGGGGCTGTCTTCGTTGAGGAGTTACGGAGGGCTTTGCGGAGGCCGCTCCTTTTAGGCGGGTTGGCAGGTCGGTTGGGGGTGCCTCCCTTTCTGCCTCATCCTTGGCCCCTGCTTCAGACATCCGAGTTTCTGGAATCGTCCTCTGTGCAAAGTTGGCTGTCTTCCTCACATTTCAGGTCATGTGGCTTAAGGCTGGAGGAGTAAAAGTGAATCCGGTTGCAAGGTCACTGGGGAGAGATTTAGACTTAGACTGTGAGCCCACTGTTGGGTAGGGACTGTCTCTATATGTTGCCAACTTGTACTTCCCAAGCGCTTAGTACAGTGCTGTGCACACAGTAAGCGCTCAATAAATACAATTGATTGAGAGATTGGGCCTGAGCCTCTGGACTCCCAGGTCACCTGGCTGACAGGAAGCCCAGCATTTCCCTCCCTCCCTCCTCCCCTTCCATCCTCTTGGCCTGTGTGCTCCCCACCACCTCCTTTGTTTTGTTTAAATGATGTATTTTTTATGGTCTTTATGGGGAAGCAGAGTGGCTCAGTGGAAAGAGCACGGGCTTTGGAGCCAGAGGTCATGGGTTCGAATCCCGGCTCCGCCAATTGTCAGCTGTGTGGCTTTGGGCAAGTCACTTAACTTCTCCGTGCCTCAGTTACCTCATCTGGAAAATGGGGATTAAGATTGTGAGCCCCCCGTGGGACAAACTGATCACCTTGTAACCTCCCCAGTGCTTAGAACAGTGCTTTGCATATAGTAAGCACTTAATAAATGCCATCATTATTATTATTTGTTAAGCGCTTACTATGTGCTAGGTGCTGTTATAAGTACTGGGGTAGATACAAGCTGATCAGGTTGGACAAAGCCCATGTCCCACATGGGGCTCACAATCTTAATCTCCATTTTACAGATGAGGTAACTGAGGCACAGAGAAGTTAAGTGACTTGCCCAGGGTGATACAGCAGACAAGTGAACCCCTTGTTGGGTAGGGACCATCTCTATATGTTGCCAACTTGTACTTCCCAAGCGCTTAGTACAGTGCTCTGTCCACAGTATGCGCTCAATAAATACGGTTGAATGAAAGTGGCAGAACCGGGATTAGAACTCAGGTCCTTTGACTCCCAGGCGCATGCTTGAACCTCTTGAACCTTAAGAGAAGCAGCTTGGCTCAGTGGAAAGAGCCCGGGCTGGGGAGCCAGAGGTCGTGGGTTCTAATCCCGACTCCGCCGCTTGTCAGCTGTGTGACCTTGGGCAAGTCACTTAACTTCTCTGGGCCTCAGTTCCCTCATCTGTCAAATGGGGATGAAGACTGTGAGCCCCACGTGGGACAACCTGATTACCTTGTATCAACCTCAGCGCTTAGAATGGTGCTTGGCACATAGTAAGTGCTTAACAAATACCAACATTATTATTATAACCTGATTATAACCTGATTCTAGACTGTGAGCCCACTGTTGGGTAGGGACTGTCTCTATATGTTGCCAACTTGTACTTCCCTAGCGCTTAGTACAGTGCTCTGCACACAGTAAGCGCTCAATAAATACGATTGACTGATTGATTGATTACCTTGTAACTACCCCAGCGCTTAGAACAGTGCTTGGCATACAGTAAGCGCTTAACAAATGCCAACATTATTATTATTATTATTATTATTATAATGTTGGTATTTGTTAAGCGCTTACTATGTGCCAAGCACTGTTCTGAGCGCTGGGGGGGATACAAATGATCAGGTTGTCCCATGTGGGGCTCACAGTCTTAATCCCCATTTTACAGATGAGGTAACTGAGGCTTAGAGAAGTTAAGTGACTTGCCCAAGGTCACACAGCAGACGTGGTGGAGCTGGGATTCGAACCCATGACCTCTGACTCCAAAGCCTGTGCTCTTTCCACTGAGACACACTGCTTCTCTATTATAACCTGATTACCTTGTAATTACCCCAGTGCTTAGAACAGTGCTTGGCACACAGTAAGCGCTTAACAAATACCAATGTTATTATTATTATAACCTGATTACCTTGTAACTACCCCAGTGCTTAGAACAGTAGTTGGCACATAGTAAGTGCTTAACAAATACCAACATTATTATTATTGTAACTTGATTACCTTGTAACTACCCCAGCGCTTAGAACAGTGCTTGGCACATAGTAAGCGCTTAACAAATACCAACATTATTATTATTATTATTGTTATAACCTGATTACCTTGTAACTACCCCAGCACTTAGAACAGTGCTTGGCACATAGTAAGCGCTTATCAAATACCAACATTATTATTATTATAACCTGATTACCTTGTAACTACCCCAGCGCTTAGAACAGTGCTTGGCACATAGTAAGCGCTTAACAAATACCAACATTATTATTATTATGACCTGATTACCTTGTAACTACCCCAGCGCTTAGAACAGTGCTTGGCACATAGCGCTTAATCAATCAATCGTATTTATTGAGCGCTTACTGTGTGCAGAGCACTGTACTAGGCACTTGGGAAGTACAAGTTGGCAACATATAGAGACAGTCCCTACCCAACAGTGGGCTCACAGTCTAGAAGGGGGAGACAGAGAACAAAACCAAACATATTAACAAAATAAAATAAATAGAATAGATATGTACAAGTAAAATAAATAGAGTAATAAATAAATAGAGTAATAAATAAATAAATAAACAAATACCAACATTACTATTATTATAACCTGATTACCTTGTAACTACCCCAGCGCTTAGAACAGTGCTTGGCACATAGTAAGCGCTTAACAATCAATCAATCAATTGTATTTATTGAGCGCTTTCTGTGTGCAGAGCACTGTACTGAGGACTTGGGAAGTGCAAGTTGGCAACATATAGAGACAGTCCCTACCCAACAGTGGGCTCACAGTCTAGAAGGAGCGTGGCTCCGTGGAAAGAGCCCGGGCTTTGGAGTCAGAGGTCATGGGTTCGAATCGTGACTGCCACGTGTCTGCTGTGTGACCTTGGGCAAGTCACTTAACTTCTCTGAGCCTCAGTTACCTCATCCGTAAAATGGGGATTAAGACTGTGAGCCCCACGTGGGACAACTTGATCACCTTGTATCCCCCCCCCAGCGCTTAGAACAGTGCTGTGCACATAGTAAGCTCTCTTCCTCCCTTCAAGGCCCTGCTGAGAGCTCACCTCCTTCAGGAGGCCTTCCCAGACTGAGCCCCTTCTTTCCTCTCCCCCTCGTCCCCCTCTCCATCCCCCCGTCTTACCTCCTTCCCTTCCCCACAGCACCTGTATATATGTATATATGGTTGTACATATTTATTACTCTATTTATTTATTTGTTTATTTTACTTGTACATTTCTATCCTACTTATTTTATTTTGTTGGTATGTTTGGTTCTGTTCTCTGTCTCCCCCTTTTAGACTGTGAGCCCACTGTTGGGTAGGGACTGTCTCTATGTGATGCCAATTTGTACTTCCCAAGCGCTTAGTACAGTGCTCTGCACATAGTAAGCGCTCAATAAATACGATTGATTGATTGATTGATTGATTAAGCTCTTAACAAATGCCATCATTATTAGAAGGGGGAGACAGAGAACAAAACCAAACATATTAACAAAATAAAATAAATAGAATAGATATGTACAAGTAAAATAAATAAATAAGTAGAGTAATAAATAGAGTAACAAATACCAACATTATTATTATTATAACCTCATTACCTTGTAACTGCACCAGCGCTTAGAACAGTGCTTGGCACGTAACAAATACCAACATTATTATTATTATCAGGCCGCCACCACCACCTCCCCCGGGCAGAAATTCCCAGTGGAAAAGCGTCCCGTTCCCGAGGCCTGGCAGATGGAGCCGGGCCTAGATGGCAGGAAATCGGGGGCCCTTCCTTGAAATTGCACTCGTTGAACCGAATCAGCCGAGTTCAAGGGCTGATATTCCCCCCCACCCAACCGCCCGGCTACTTCGGCCGCAAGGGGAAGTTGGAGTTTATTTTACAAAACACGGAAAAGCTTTTAAACTAATGCCTCGGGGGGGAAATGGGGAGCCAAAGTGGGGACACCTGCTGGGCAAGTCACTTAGCTTCTCTGCCTCAGTTACCTCATCTGTAAAATGGGGGTTAAAACTGTGAGCCCCCCCGGGGCAACCCGATCGCCTTGTGACCTCCCCAGCGCTTAGAACAGTGCTTTGCACATAGTAAGCGCTTAACAAATACCATCATTATTATTATTATTATTATTAAGAAAAGCGCTTTTACATTCAGCGAGGCACCGCCCTCCAACGGCCTCTAGGTGGCAGCCGCTCCCGCCGATTCCGCCCCGAACAATGGCCCGGCCCCGCTGATGGGGAAGGGGGGGCTGAATAAAGCTGTCAGGCCCTGATGGGATCTTTCTACTGTAAGGGCTCTTCTTTGAAACACGATACGGGAGAAAATTACCATCAGTTTTTAGTTTCCCTTTTAAGACTTAAGTAGCTTATCTTTCTTTTAAGTTCCATTTTATATTTTAAACCGCGTCCCCAAACAAGTGTTAAAAGGGCCCTAATTTTCTGGTGTCACACCAGGCAGTGTACATCTCGGGGTAATCTGAGGGAAGGGCGCGATTGAAACTTTTTTTTTTTCCTTCTTCCAATTACAAGACTAATCCATTGTTAATTTCGACCGCCGGCCGCAATCTGGAAGGAACACCCCCAGTTAACTCTACGAGCGTGATTTTCCTCGCGTTCAGGAGGGTGAGTGGTTAATGGTTTGAACATGGCCATTCAGTTTCCGGGAGGTTTTTGAACCCAGATTGTAGCGTAGAATAAAAGGGTGGTTTGCGCCCGTATTTAATAAAAAGACGTTTTGAATAAAGCCACAGCTCCCGCTCAGCACAGCTCTCCGCCGCCTCCCCACACCAGTCCAAATTCCGAATCCAGGGAGAGGGGACGTTGTGTGGCCAGGGCCTGCGGCCTCCCAACCCTGCCCTCGCATAAGCGCAAAAGCCCGGAGAAGTTCCTAGGAGGGAAACGGCCCGCGCGGCTCGTTCAAAGTGGGTAATTTTTTCCCTTCCTCTCCCCTCATAGAAAGGCGAAAGCCCAGAATCGAAAACTTCTAATGAAATCAATGGAATATTCCGTGCAGACTCAACTGGAGCTAAGCGTCACGGCTCTTTGGCAGAAGCGTTGTGTCAGGAGGTTCGGCGACACTGATGTGCTGGCTTTTTCCTCTTGATTTTCCCGTGGAAACCAATGCCTTAGGACTTCTGCCCATCAGAATGAGGGGAAATTCAGGGGAGAGCTGTGAGGCACCTCCCGTCTCTAGAGAAAATAATACCGGGCCATCTTTCTGCCCACTGTATCATAAAGTAACCCCCAGCCCCGAGAGGGGCATCAAGGGAAAAATGCCACAAGTGCCCTTGCCCTTAAGTTTTGGAGCCAATTTACCTTCAACTGACAAATGCATTGTTGTTCTCTGATGTTGCAAGTGAAGCTTGCAGAGAGGAGAAAATACTGTATCCTGGCCTTGCCCTTTCCCACCGGGCCTGGTCCGTGGCACAGGCAGGAACACAAGCTTGAACGCACGCCCGCTCCTGCCCCTTTCTTCTGCAGGCACTTAATTGTGTCAGTGTGTTTGGTCAGTTTGGTGAGGGCCGATTTACCAAGCGTGATAAAATTTGCACCTGCCACAGTAAAGGAGGGATGGGTTGGAAAGGGCCTGGAGCAAGAAGGGGAGAGGAGTGGAGGTGGAGGATAGAAACTCCCATAGATCTGTGGTCATTTCAGCTTCTCCGTGTGCCTTATCCACCGCTTAACAACCACTAGTTGTCGAAGCAATGGGCAATCACCGAACGGGCAAATTGGTCCTGATTTGCTTTTAGATCCTTCATCTTTTGGCCTTAACAATGTGAACGCACGTTTGCCGTTCTAATGAGAATGGGCGCTATCAGGTTACGCAGCCGGTAATCTATATTGTCATGCCTGGAATATTTAGACTCGATGCCCGGCAAAATTCTCTGAACGATAAATTATCAGGTTTCTCGTTGTGTCGGGAGGTATTTTAGGCAGCTCAATTCCCCGGCCCAGGAAACCTGCTAGGATTTTCGTGGTGGAGGAGATTCCTAGTACTTGGGTCACCTGCTGCGAATGGGCAGGGAGCATGGGTGAGCTCAGTCAGTTCTGAAAATGTAGGGAATCGTTGAATCATTTTCTTTTCACCCTTTTGTGGATGGTGAAGCGGGAGGATTCCTTTGAGACTGTGATTGGGAAGAATCGTGTTCATATCAAGCTTGAGTATCAAGGCATTGAAAATGAATTTTTGACGGAGATTTACATTTTCATTTTGAATTCTTTTTTTTTAGCCAACTCCAAAAGAACAACTTAAAAAAAATTATTTAAAAATTATCGTTATGGGAGAAGGCTTCTAATTGGAACATATTACATAAAAAACCTCTCAGGATAGACAATCTCCTTCTGTTTCCCATATGATTGATATGTAGGTGCATATATATGTATAATAGGCATATGTGTGGGTAAGCATAGATTACAAACCCACCCATAGTCTATATAAATTCCTAAAATTGGGTGAGTTCACCTGATCGAGCATCTGATTGTTGAATGAAAAAAAGGAAATGTTTGTAGGAGGGAAAATCAGGGAATCTTTGTGTAGTCTCCCCACCCTTCCTAGAAACTCGGTCTCCTTGATCCAGGTGTCATATTGTGCAGAGTAGTTTAAAAAAAATGCTAACTTGGAAACACATGCAAAGATATTCACATTTAATGAGATGGTTGTGCCTATCTGTCAGCTTGAATAAAATTGTTAATCAAAAGCAAAGAATGGGAAAGGATTATGGCGGCTTCGAAAATATCTTGCCATTCCCCAGTTTTCTTCCCCCAGGTTCCTGGGCCCCCTCGGGCAGTCAAGGAACAATGGAAAACTGTCTGAAATCCCACCTGTGTGGTTTTCCATGGAGACAGACTCTTGGGGCAATTGGGATCTCATCGTGGGTATCGATTCCTTCAGAGTTCCTATCGGAGCAGGACTCCCCCAAGGGCATTTGTGGAAATGCGGTCTTCGTTAGGATGCGGACTGATGGGCCGAACCAGGAGGAAAATGCACGCAGATGCTGCGCGTCAGCTGAACAGAGGCAGGCTGTGTTTCATGTATTCCTCACTGCCGTTTCATGGTTAGCTGTGGGCTGAACAGCCCACCTATTATTAAGCATTCCTCATCGACAGAAATTTGAGGGAATTCTGAGAAACCCCCGATTTTGAGAAATGCCAGATCAGGCACCTGCTGGTGTTGGAACTCTGCAGCTTTTAAATATTCAACCCGACGAAGTCCATCCGAGTTGAATTCTGAAATCAATTTTCCTGGGACAAAACCTGTCCACCCGAATTGTCAGGAACCAGGAGCAATAACACCAGAAAAGCTTCTAGGGTCTCAAGGTGATTTCTCCCAAAATAGTATTTTGATCATTTTATTGTAAAGGAATCAGTGCCACATTCAAACCAGTTTCAGAGACATTGTAAAGCTGAGGAACAAAGTGTTCTGCGCAGTTTTTTCTTTTCCATTTCCCCCCCCACTTTGTTGACATAGAAAACCGGCGGCAGTCTCAGGCTCAAGCCTACATCTAAGCGTCCAGAGACCACGACGTGGTTTCCTGTCCATGCAAAATGGGGCCGACCCCTGCAGCCTGACCTGTGCCTTGGCCACGCTTCAGTCAGTAAAGCCAGGACTAACGCCGAGACAGCTGGGAGCAGAAAGCGATGTTTGCACTGGGACTTCCCCGAAAGCTCACTTGAACGACATTCAAAGAGACCGTTAAGCGACGCTAGGCGGGAGAGAAGATCGGTCCCTCACACACCGTGATGGGAGTTTTCGAGCTCGGAGTCGAAAGGTGTTCTGAACCTGGGAAGGCTGTGAATCCCTCAAATATATCTAACACCTTTTTTCTGACAATCTCAAGATACCTCTGTACACAGGCCTGGTGTCCGGGCTCTATCCTCAGCCCCTCTGGCAATGTCAGAGAAGCAGCATGGCTTAATGGAAAGAGCACAGACCTGGGAGTCTAATCCTAACTCTGCCAAGTGCTTTGCTATGTGACCTTGGACAAGTCACTTAACTTTTCCATGTTTCAGTTTTCCTACTTCGACTGTGAGCCCCATGTGGGACAAGGGACTGTGTCCAACTTAATTCAATTATATCTACCCCAGTGCTTAGAAGAGTGTTGGGCACAGAATAAATGCTTAAAAATTGCCATTAACAAAACCCCCCAAAACCTCATCTATGTAACTTTATTTCTCTCTTTGACCTGTTCTCCTCCTGTCCAATCTCCGAGCACTGGATCATCCCTATTAGTTGAGTGGAGAATTTCCCTTCTCCCTCTTCGGCCAACTCCACAAGTCCCCCGTGCTGTTATGATGGCATGGTGGATCCTCCGCGTGCCCCCCTACCCCACCCTCCCACCCAGCTCCCTGCTCTCAGGCCCCTGCGGCAGCAGGAAGCCCAACCTCCTTTCAAGGGAATTGGGGATTTTCTCCCCTGAGTCGCTGCCCACAGTCTATCAGATAGATGGGTGTTGTTGAATCTAGATACCACCCACTCTCCACGCCAGCAGAAGGGTCCCTCCCAGCAGCATACCTCCACTCTCTACCCCTGAGGGAGCCCCCACCTCCGAACGACTCCCCTCTCCACCCCAGGTGGAGGGCCCCCACACTCTGAGAGTCCTAAGTAGCCAGTTTGGGAGGTCACTAAGTGGGCCACTGGGACTGACCCAGCGTTCTCCATCGAGAGGGTTTTGTTGAAGAGTCCCCGGACTCAGCATGCCAATCAAATTCTTGAAATGGCTGGCATTTTCTCTGCCACCCAAAGTCAAAAATGCAAACCAGATTAGCTTCTGATAAGCAAAGAAACAGAACAAGCAGGGCTAGAATTTTTGTCCTTTTAGCATTTGTACTTTGTCCCTGTCAATTTGACCGTGGCCGCCTTTTTTAGGACTTTTTGACACGGAACTGATCAGAACAGATGTCCCTACTGTACTCCAAGTGCTAATTGTTTAATCTAATGACAGCCAGCGACTTTGACTTCAATTAAGTAGAGTGGAGACATGCAAATTAATTTCTTTCTTTCGCCGGTTGTCTTGCAGGCAGCGATAAGAGTCTGGCTTGAAGCCTCCTCTCTCATGTAGCCAAAATGGCTACCAGGCTGGGTCCGGTTCTCGGAAAAGTGACTCTTGAAATGCCTGCAAGGCTTGGCCTTTTACAGATTCGTTAATGTCCTCTTAACCCCGGGTGCTTACTTCCCGGGGACTTTGACAACAAAGTCGTTGTTCCAGTTTCACTGCTGTCCCCGACTGTAGCCCGAGGCTGGCCAAAGTCAAGTTGCAGAGTGATGGTTTGTGACTGTGGCGGCCGACCATGTGACCGCATTCGGGCTCTCCAGAACGGAGCGGGTCTCGGGCTTCACACAGCCTAGAAATATGGGTTATGCCTCTACAGTCCGCAAATCTAAGAAAGAAAGACATACACATCCGATGCTGGAGTGGTCTCCTTCCCTAGACCGAAAGCAATTCTGGATTGGCAAATCCAACCCTGATCCAGCAGTTCGGTGTCCGTCTTTCCAAGATGTGTGTCAGGAGTTGGACTTTCACCGCAGAATTTAGACGTGAGGGATATGTTTATGTCTGTAACTTATGTGTATCCAGCTCCCTGAGCAGGGTCCTCGGCATCATCCGAGAGCCATTCTCAGCATTAAGAGACAGTAGGTCTCATGTCCTCGGCTTGCTGTGGCCTAGCTTCCCTGGGCAGGATGAGTGAGGAGAATGAATGATAGCAAGCCACACAAACAGACGTGTGAGGAGTGTGGATGGGAGCAGGATACTGGGAGTTGTGAGGAGAATGGGTGGGAGCGGGACTCTCAAACAGATGGGTGAAGAGAATGGATGAGATGAGGATAGCCATATGTGTGAGGAGACTGGATGACAGCAAGCTCCCCGAGCAGATTTATGAGGAGAGTGTGGGCTAGTGGAAAGAGCACAGGTCTCAATTACGCTGCTCACTAAATACTACTGATTGACTGAGGTTTGGAAAAGTTTACATCTGCAGTGGCAGTTGAGCAGGCAGAATTCAAGGGCAGCTAACCAAATGACATCAGCCACTCCTCACTCTGTAGAAGCAGCGTGACCTAATGGAAAGAGTTCGGGCCTAGGAGTCAGAGGACCTGGGTTCTAATCCCGGTTCCTCCACAAGTCACTTAACTTCTCCATGCCTTGATTTCCTCATCTGCAAAACAGGGATCCAATACCTGATCTTCCCTCCTACCAAGAATGTGGGACAGGGACGGGATCCAACCTGATTATCTTCACATACCCAGCACTTAGTACAGTGCTTGGCGCTTACAAATAGCATTATCATTATTAATATTAATAACAATCTGTTAAGAGGCTTAGTGTCACACAGCATCCGGCTGGCCTAAGGATGACCTGATGATCCAGGCTGTCAGAACGTAGGGCGAGGACCTGATGGCCTCCCCAGCCCTCAGAAGTTCCACATGATAACCTGGACCGGGAGGGATGCTTCCTGCCGGAGAGGTGACGCCACTCAGCTCTCCTCCCTACTTGCAGACGACGATGACTTTGGAGACTGTGATGGGGGAGAGAGGAGGCCTGTGATAATTGTAGAAACAGGCAGAAGAAGGACAAGGCATAGGTGGCATTCAGGAGGGAATTAGGCCAAACAGAAACCAGTCTCTTTGGTGTTTAGACAAGATCCAAGCTGTAGATCCTGGCACAATGTGGCATGTGGACTGTGTCCAGCCTGATTGACTTGTATCTACCTCAGTGCTTAGTACAGTGCCTGGCACATAATAAGCTCTTAACAAATACCATTAAAAAAAATTTGTATTCTCCTTAGTGCCTAGTATTGTGCTGTGCACATAGTAAGTGCTCAGTAAATGCCATTGATTGATTGACTGATTGATTGAATAACTGATCTCCACCATCATTTTTTTCTTTGTGTGACCAAATCTGCCTGAGCTCTGCTGTAATAAAGACTTGAAACCTCTTGAGACCAGGGACCTCGTTTCCAAGGAGTAACACTGAGCATCTGGTACACTGTGGGTTCACAATGTTACCTTAAAGAATAATAATAATTGAAATGATGAAAACCTTAACCCCAAGTACTCCAAGGTAATTGACATCCCACAACACAATATTGATTCTACAATCATTGTAGCAGGCGTTCGGTTTAACTTTTTTTTCAGAATTTTGCTGAGTACCAGCATATGTCAGTGAAATAGGATATACTTATCTATGTTCTTAATTTTGGTCTGTTCTGTTCAGAGAAGTGGAACATGTCACAGAATGAGGGTCCCTGTGAGTGATTTTTAGATTCTGCTTTTTTAATTTTTTTAAAATTTTTCCTAGTTCCCATCTGGATCATCCCAGTGTTGGGTTCTATTTTTAATTCTGCTGACAATCTGGTATTGGTCAGCACTGCAGCTCAGCTGGCTGAGATTGAAAGCTGGCAAATTCTCAAACCATCCGTCCTATTGATTTCAATAATCAAAATGAGCTACAAACATACTAAAGCAGTCATTTTCAA